>NW_027556291.1:56589656-56695740 GCF_003287225.1 Phascolarctos cinereus | reverse complement strand
GTGGCAAGGACTGCCAAGGTTGGGCCTCGGGACAGACTTCAGAAAATAACAGTAAGAAGGACCTGAGGATTGGGCAAATCACTCCTCATGCCTCCAGACTGCAGGACTTGATTATAATTATAGGCTGGCAACACAGAAATAAAAAAAAATAAAAATGTGTAGTGAAAGCCTAAAGATCCAAAAAAAGGTGGTTACTATGGGAACAGAGAAGATAGGGTTCCTATTCAGTGGAACATAGTACAGACAAAAAAGACACACCTTTTTCAATGAGAAACATCAATGGTCACCACCCCCCTGTTCCGTCACTTGAGAACAGCATGCAGGAAGGGAGGAAATGGATGGGGTACTGGACAGGACACAGGAAAGAATGCAACAGACAAGGTACAAGGAAGGAAGGAAATCACTTAATTAGATTTGTACTTTTCATGAATAATAATGTTACTGTTGCTTGATCCAGTACTATATAAGTGTGAGCCCTCAGATCAATAAACAGAGTTTGTTCTTCACTGCCCTCACCTGGCCCGTGATTCTTTCTCTCTTCACACTCTGCCTGCATCAGACCACAGCCAGGGACACAGGTGCTCCCAGCACAACGTAAATATTATGGAGCTACAATGAAGATTACACAAGACCTAGCAGCTTCTAAGTTGAAGGACTATAGGTCTTGGAACACTATATTTTATAGAGCAAAAGAAGTGGGATTACAAACAAGCATAACTGAACTAGGAAAGGTAAGTATAATCCAATATAAAAAAGATGGATAATTAACACATTCAAAGACTTTCATGAATTTATAGCAAACAGAGAACTACTGATACATAAGAAAATTTAGGGAAAAAAAGAAAATTTGACATATACGATCTGAGGGAAATATAAGGTAAAAATTAAATACCAGTTATATGGTATTCAATAAGGTAGTTTCTTTACTTCTTGTATATAAAAGGGTTATCAGGTCTCTTGTGACTGTCATAATTATTTGGATAGTTTGAAAGAAAGACTTGGACTGAGCTCTCTTTGATGGGGTGATTCTAAAAAATAAAACTATGTAGGGAGAAATAAAATAGAGTAATCATCTCATACAAATAAGGAAGGAAATGAACAAATGATTCAGAAGAAGCAAGTGGGTGGGGAGCTAGTAATACTGGAACTTTACTCTCCTCAGAAATGGATTAAAAAGGGAGCACATACATCTAGAAACATATAAAAGTCTTCCAAAGGGAGAAAGAAATGAGAGGGCAAAGGGATAGGATAAGGGAGGGACTTTTAAATGGTGTGTAAATGAAGAATCAGGAGAGGGAATAAGGAAGCAACTCTAACAAACATAGGTAGATTAAGGTGAAAGGGCAAAGGGAGGGAGAGATGGTAAAGGAGTAGGAGTAGGAGGGGAGTAGAGTAGGAAGGCAAAGTAGAGGGGAGAAGGATATTAGAGTGAGGAGGGATAGGTTAAATAGGGCCAGAAGCATAGTGAGGAAAAATAGGATGGAGGGAAACACATAACAAGAAACTATAACTTAGAATGTGAATAGGATGAATTTACTCACAAAACAGAAACAGAACAGAACTATCTGGTACTGGCTGAGAAATGGAGAGGTAGAATACTAGAACAGAGTACACATAAAATACATGGTACCAAAGGACTATAGTAACTTTGTGTTTGACAAGTATCAACATTTAAGTTTGGTGGATAAGAATTCATTATTTCATAAAAAGTGTTGTGAAAGCTGGCAAGCAGTCTGGCAGAAATAGGGCATAGACCAATCTATTAACCATGTACCAAAATAAGGTGAAAATATACTCATGACCTAACTATAAAGGGAAACAACACAATAAAATGAAAAGAGGAGCAGCTAGGTGGCATAGTGGATAGAGCAGCAGCCCTGAAGTCAGGAGGACCTGAGTTCAAATCCAGCCTCAGACCAAACACTTGACACTTGCTACCTGTGTAAGTCCCTTAACCCCAATAACAACTTTGAAAAGCTTCAGAAAATTTAACAATGACTTTTTAGAAACTTTTGGAAGCTGATTGCAATGGGTACGATTGTCTTACTCATACTTTGATACTTATTTTATAAACTTCCTTCAACATTCAGATCAACCATTTTCTTGGTTTTCCCGTGTTTTGCTCTTGTGAAAGGGGAATTCATGTTACCTAGAGAGCCAGGCACTGTAGAGTGAAGCCTGCTTCATTCTCACTCCATTGCTATTATATTTTTACCTTTCTCATACCACTTCTGATAAGATTTAGAATATAAAAGGGTAATTTCAGAGGTGAAGATTTAGTGTGTATTTCTATTGTAACTGAAAGAATTCATTATGTACTTCAGGTCATAAATTCAGGATGTCATTTGGCTCCTTTCTACCTTTCTAAACAGCAAGTGATTTTTCACAAATATAAAAATCCAGCAAAAACACAGACATCATATTTATCTATGTGCTCCTCTCCTGTAGGACTTCTCAGACTTTTCCTTCATGCCCCTATGTTATGTACCTGACCCAAATTTCAAATTCCTTTTCTGTCTTTTCTTCCCTGATTAAACTGCAATTTCACTGAAAGCAGGAACTGTTTTTTTTTTCTTTTCTTCTTCTTTTCTTTTTTTTTTTCTTCTTTTTTTTTTTTTCTTCACTTCCTTCTTCTTCTTCTCTCCTCCTCCTTCCTTCCTCCTCCTCTCTCCTCCTCTTCTTCTACTTGTTCTACTTCTTCTTTGTATTACTATTCTAAATATCTAGAATGAGACTTCGAGTATAGTGAGAACTTAATAAATGTATGTGGATGGAATTAACTTTATGGTCTTACTGTCTTTCAGTCTTTTATCCAGGTAGTTTCCAAGTCTTGTCATTACTAAACCATAAATCTCATTATCCACCTGTTTCCACTTCTCCTCAGTCTGAATTTCTTCTTCCTTGCTCCAGCTTTTCAACTTGAAGCTTGACTCTAGGTCTTGAGTTCATACTTTGGAAGTATCCTCCACTTCTGAAACTTCTCCAGCTGGTTGGCAGGCTCCTCCCAGGGCCCAGCCAGAAGGATCATTCTTCTTCTGCAGCATTCCAGATTTTCTCTGCCATGCCAACTCCCACTTACCACACTGTTTTGGCTTTTTCTGTACTCTTTTCTCCCATTATAAAATTTGATTCTGTAGGCAGGGCCTGTCTTCTTTCCACTTTGTTTTTTTGTTTCTTTTTTTTTCTTTTTTTTTGTTTGGGAAGCAATTGAGGTTAAGTGACTTGCTGAGAGTCACAAAGCCAGTAAGTGTTATGTGTCTGAGGCCTATTTTGTACTCAGGTCCTCCTAACTCCAAGTCCAGAGCTCTATCTGCTGCCCACCTAGCTGCCCCCTCTACTTTTATTTCTATTCCCATTAATTGGAAGAGTGCCTTACATATTGTATATGTTTATTAAATGCTAAATTGACTCACTGACTCAAGCAATCTCATCTTTTCTCACATGGACAACTGGAGTAACCTTCTGACTTATCTACGTGCACAAAATCTCTCTAGTCAGCAATTCACTCAGATCTCCAGAGTTTTCCACAGCCTGCATGTATTCATGCCATCCTTTGTTCAATTAACTCTGAAATACATCGATGACCTATAGGATCACACATGAACCTCTGTTTTGTCATTGAATGACATTTGTAACCTGTCTACACTGTACCTTTCTAATTTTGCATCACAGATATTATTTGCCCTCACATACTTTATAGTCCAAAGAGTTTCGTCTTCTTTCTTCGTACATGTCACTTTGTTTCCTATCTACATTCCTTTGTAACAGAAGTCATCCAAGGCTGGGATGCATGCCTCCTTCACCTCTGCCTCTTTAGAATCTTTTATTTCTTTCACAGCTCAGATCACTTGTGACCTCTTTCTACCTCAGGAGGAATCTGACCATGTTCCTCTTATCATATTGGACCTTGTCTTCTAACAGATCTTGAGTCTTATTTCAGTAGAAGAGTGGCACATTCCACTCAGATGAACATTCTATGCTTTGTCATATTATACATATGACAATGAGTCTTATTCGCTTTGGCTAATTATCTAAATGCTGCTTTCCATCACTTAGTTCCTTATTCCCATCCCTCTCAACCCTAAAACCTCAAAGTTCCAATCGAACACTCCTACTCCTTCCAAAGTACCCTATCAAATGCCTTTTCCACTGACAACCACCTTTCTTCATTCTAAATCTTTTCATCTCCCACTCCTTCCATCTACTATCTATAGCTCAAACCTTATTACCCCTTTAAAGGTATAGCCTCCCTTTTCACCTTCCCTAGTCCTGGCTCTACCTTTACACATCCTCCTCAGCTCATATGTCTATGAAAGGCAGTTGGAATATTCACTTCTGCCCAAATCTCTCCCTCAGTAAAGTCTCTTCTTTGAGGTGCATGGTTTTTTTTTTTTCATATTTACCACCCAATCAAAATCCTGGGAAATTTGTCTACAGACCTTAGTCACTCCCACTTACTTTATCACTGAGTTTGATAAATAGCTCACATTTTTTTCCCTCCACACCTCATGGCCTCATAGAAGTGCACTTGAACTTACAAATTGACTCTCCCTCAGTCACCCTTAACCACTCAATTCCTCAGTTTACTCATTTCCCAAGTTCTACTCTTACCTCCCACTTTAGCCACACCCAACAATGGCCATAGCCTTTATTTTGTCATCTTCCACAAATATACCACCTCTGTGTTCAAGAATTCCGAAATCCTCTTAATCTATTATGTTTCTACTTCTCCCTCTGTCTTCTTTTACCAAACCTTATTCTTCATACCTAATGTGACCTTGAATTCCTCCACCTCTCACTTATCCCCCAGGTCATCTCCCCTGCATTAGACCCTTTATCCCCACCTTGGTCTTTTGGCAAACCATTTCAGTTCTACACTTCTCTACCCTTGTAAACTATACTCGTTATCATTTCATTAGTTATGTTTTCCTGACCCTCAGACTGGGATCTCTCATTGTATTTGCCACTTTTGCTCTTCCAGTTGTGCTACTGAATGAAGGTGGAGAAAATCAAGAGTCTTTTCTTGGAGAATGTACTACAAATTTGTTACACAGATTCAATGGCTCTTTTATTACTGCTCAGAAATCCTATTATACATGTCCTATAAACAAGCTATTCTTACATTCCATAGCAGCTCTTCCAAACCTGTTCATCCCTTCTCAAACACCTCATGGACCCCAACCTGTCAGCAGAGAATCTTTCCTCAACTTTTATAGAAATCAAGTTGTCATTCAACCTGAGCTCTTACTTCTTCCTTCTCTCTCATCTTAAAAGAACCATATGCCTTTTGTCATTGTCTCCTCTTTCACCACTGTTTCACTTGATAAGGTGTTATTATGCATTTATGAGGCTGTATTCTCTACCTGCTCAAGAAATTGTTTTCCAACTCTCCTCCAGCATATTACTGCCTTTTTAATCCTCATTCTGTGATGAATTTTGAAATTCTCCCTATCTACCAGCTTATTATTCCCTACTGGCTACAAACATGCTTATGTCTTCCCCAACCTCAAAAAGCCATCACTCATTTCTTCCAACCCCACTATCAACCTATTTCTCTACTACCTATTGTGGCTAAACTCTTTGAAATGATTATCTATAATAAGAATTCCACTTGCTTGCTACTCTCTTCAAACCCCTCATAATGTGCTTTCTACACTTATCATTCCACCAATACTACTGTGTTCAAAGTTAACAGGCATCTCTTACTTGCCAGATCCATTACTGTCTTCTCAGCCCTCCTTCTCAACCTCTCTGCATCCTTTCACACTGCTGATCACCCTTTCCTCCTTGCATATTATTTTTCTTTATTTTTTTTTCCTTCTCCCTAGAGACAGCAATCTCTCCTGGTTCTCCTATAAACCTGACTTCTCTTTCTCATTCAACTCCACTAGATGTTCATCTAGATCATGTCCTCTAACTGCTCATTTGACACACAGGTCCATCTTTGGCCCTCTTCTCTTACTTATTTATACTGTTTCCTTTTTTGATCTCACCAACTTACATCAACTTAATAGCCACCTCTGTCCTGATGATTTTAAATCTTATCCTACCCCAACCTGTCTACTCACCTTCATTTCTACTTACCTGGACCTTCAACTGTCTTTCAGGAATTTGGAATTGGATGTCCAATAGAGATCTTCAAATCAATATGTCTATAACCAAACTCACCTGTCCTCCTAAATCTCCTAGTCTCATCAATATTACTGTAGAGTACACCATCACCTCTCAGTCCCACAGGCTAACAACCTAGATATTGTCCTTTGCTACTTATAATCTCTCACTCCACGTGTGAAATTGTGTCTAAAGCCTTTAGCTGTCAGTTTTGCACAATCTCTACACTATGACCCTTTCTCTCCTCTAACAGTACCACCACTCTGTTGCAAAATTTCATCACCTCATAATGCACTGGTCTTGCATTGTAATAGGTCATTCTTGTTTTTTCCTTTCCTCAAGTCTCTCCTGGCTCCAATTCTTCCTCCATTCAACGACCAAAGTGATTTTCCAAAAGCATAAATCTAACCATCTCAACCCCATACTCAGTTAGCTCCAAAGCCTCCCTATCACCTCAAAAATTAAATGCAATGC
The DNA here is from genome assembly GCF_003287225.1 of Phascolarctos cinereus. Taxonomy (NCBI): domain Eukaryota; kingdom Metazoa; phylum Chordata; class Mammalia; order Diprotodontia; family Phascolarctidae; genus Phascolarctos; species Phascolarctos cinereus. Next base: position 56,689,155 of record NW_027556291.1, on the reverse strand, counting down.
TCTGCATATGGCATTCAATGCCATTATAACCTAGCCACCTCTTGTCTTTCCAATCTTCTTATACTTTACTCACTTCCGCTTGTTGTTTGCTCTTGTGAGAAAGGCCTCCTTGCTGTTCCATGAGCAAGATACTTCACCTCTTGACTCCAGTCATTTTCTCTGCCTATCCAAAATGCCTGGTGTGATTTTCCTCCTTCCCTCTCACTACTGGCTCCAATACTTTTTTTTTTTAAGCTGCTGTCAACAACTCATCTTTGACTTGAAGCTTTTCTAAACCTTCTCAATTCTATCCGCTCCCTTTCTAAATTAATTCCTACTTATCCTGTATATAGTTAATTTTGTTCGCTTTGTGATCCTCCAATTAGTTTGTGAATTAGTTGAGGAATAAAATTTTTTACCCTCTTTTTTCACTCCCAGCATTGAGAAAGGTGCCTGGCATATGGCACACACTTAGTAAATGCTTGGTGACTGAGTAATACGGTCCCATGTAATTATAAGACCCCCATCCCATTACTTTTCCTTTGGTTGATGCTTTGTATAGACACATCTATGTATATGTTTTAAATGCCACGGAGTGCCTCGTGTTCATCTTTGTATTCTCTGCACCTAGAGCCCCTGGAATCTAGTAGCTGCTTAAAAAAAGTTTTTTGGACAATTAAGTGACTTTAAGTTTTATGACATGGTCTTTCGGTGACATCTGGTGTCCAATAAGAATACTGCATCTTTTGAGGCACTACTGCCGTCTTGTGGCCAGTTGAGATATTGCAGTTTTATTCTGCCATCTCATGTCTAAACCTTAGTATTACATTTTCTCCCATTTTAAACTATGGTTTTCCTGGATTTTTGTACTTGTGAAAAATCACTTGCTGTTTAGAAAGGTAGAATGGAGCCAAATGAAATTCTGAAGTTATGAGCTGAAGTACATAATTAATTCTTTCAGTTACAGTAGAAATTCAGACTACATCTTCACCACTGAAATTGCCCTTTATATTCTTAATCTTAACAGAAGCGATATGAGAAAGGTAAAAATGTGATAACGGTGGAGTGAAAATGGAGCAGGTTTCGCTCTACAGGGCTTGGTTCTCTAGGTAACATTAATTTCAAATTCACAAGAGGAAAACAGGAAAAACAAGAAAATGGATGATTGGAATTTTGAAGGAAGTTTATGAAATAAGTATCAAAGTTTGATTTACTCAATCATACCCATTGGAATACGCTTTCAAAGGTGTCTAAGGACTCATTGTTAAATTTTCAGGAGGTTTTCAAAGTGGGTATTGCTCTTTGTCCTTCCTTTTCGAACTGGACCATAGCATCAGGAAAGTGATGCCATGACTTGCAATTTAATTGGATTTCAGTGAGAGAGGGCTTTGCAAAGTCACCAGCCTCACTTTTTCCTCCAGAGCCATCTGGGTCCACTGGCAAGGTATAACTCACGAGGACTGCAGATGGCCCTGAATGTTGTGGGACACCTTGGCCTTTTTAAGCTAAGGTCTTTTTCAGTTGGCAGTTGGAGTGATGCAATACCCATTCAGTGATTAAGGCCAGTTAAGAAATGAATTTTGGCCAGAAACCCTGAGAGTCTTCCCTTCCAAGACTGTATTTTTTTTTAACTTGGTAAAAGAGCTATTCTTTGTTTCATGTTTTACCCAGTCTTAATCAAGGTGACAAACAGCTAGAGCACAGTATAATCAGCTCCTGCACAGGTAATGTTATTTTTACCTTGGAAAGAAAGGGTGTCTGCCATGGGATTAAAAATTCTTCTAAGACAGGGTGTGATTTACTTTTCTGTTTGCATCTGCAATACATGGAAGAATTCACCGAATTTAGCAGTGGTTTAAGAAATTTTCACAGTGGGGGTAGCTAGATTGCACAGTGGTTAGAACATAGGCCTGAATTCAAGAAGACCTGAGTTCAAATATGGTCTCAGATGCTTAACACTTATTCCTCTGTGATCCTGTGCAAGTCCCTTCAACCCATTGCCTTGCAAAAAAGAAAATGAAAAAAATGAAATTTTTATTGTATAATAAGGAGCATTTTCGAATATAAACTGGTATTTCTTGATATCTTGTGTCCAACCAGAACATTGCACCTCACTGAGAACTTTGTGGAGCACCTGCCCTCTTGGAATTGTACCAGGTATTACAAATAATATTACATTTTCACCCTTTCCAAATACTGTGTTTATTGAACTTTTACTACATTTGACTGCTCTCTAGGTGTTCAGGTAGCCAGAAGGACTCCAATGAAACTGATGATTTGTGATGTAAATGAATTCCTTCATTGTAAATAGCAATTTAGACTCCTCACAAGATATATGAAGTAGGTTAAGACAGAAAAGCAGTGGAGAGAACACTGAGCAGGCATCACAGCACAATGTGTCTGCTCCCTCATGTTAATATTAATGCTACTTACTTAATGTTAACACTTTCATTCAGAAGAGCAATATTTGGAGGAAAGAAGTGAAAGAAAATGGCCGAGCTTTACTTAGAAGGAAATTGGGGAAATAACATATCAAAGTTTGGCCAAGGCAGTGGTGTGCCAGAGCCTGCTCAAAGACCCTCCTACTGGCATTCAACACTTGACTGTTAGATTTCAGGAATTTTCCATGTTGGATATGAAGTCAGACAGTGAGGCAGGAAGCATTTGTTAAGTATTTACCATGTTTTGGGCACAGTTAGGTGGTCTACTAGATACAGTATTTGGCCTGGATTCCAGAATATTCACCTTCTGGAGTTCAAATCTGGCCTTAGACCCTGTGTGACCCTAGGCAAGTCACCTAATTTTGCTTTCCTCAGTTTCCTCATCTGTAAAATGAGCTGCAGATCGTAATGGTAAACCATTCCAATATCTTTGCTAAAAGAACCTCAAATGGAATCAAGAAGAATCAGACATGACATGTGATTGAACAACAACACTGTTAAAAGTGGCAATGTTTGCATCCTGTTCTTATTGTGCTGGTGTCCAATGCTGGGAAATTATTAGAAGATATTCTTAAATTCCTGAAAGAAGGGAACAGAAAATCAAATCAGTAAAATATCAAATGAGCAAGGTGAAATCACACTGTCATCAGAAGATATTGAAAATATTCAGAACAGTTTATGTACAGTAATTTGTAACAAAACTAAGAATATAAAAGAAATAGAGGATTGCCTTCCAAAAAAAAGTATTTATTCTGTCAGAAAACCTAATGAAGATTTTAAATAATCCAATCTCAGAAAAGGAAAGAGGTCAGTTTCTAAAGGAACTACCAAAGGAAAAAAAAATCCAGATAACCAATAGATTCACAGGAGAAGTGTTATGAATCTACTGAAGAGTAGTTAACAGATACCTTATTCAAATTTTTTTCTGTCATATCTTTTAATCTGTGAGACAAATATTGTCCTCCTGTCTACAGAATGGAAAAATAAAACTGAGAAAGAAAACTACAGGCTAACATTACTAATGACTAATTACTCAAAATTTTTAAATCAAATCTTATGGGATTACGGTAACTGATCCAAGTAAGCATTCTTTATGATCCACTGGGGTATATACTGGGCATGCAAGGATGTTTCAATATTAGGAAAACAATCAGTATCATTTAATCATATTAAACCCCAAACTTCTCTAATTATACAAACATCAAGAGAAAGAGAGAGAGAGAGAGAGAGAGAGAGAGAGAGAGAGAGAGAGAGAGAGAATCTTTCACAAAATATAGCAATCTTTTATGCTAAAAATCCTAAGATCACAAAAATAATCTAAAGCTAACAGCATTCATCATTTGAAAAAAGAATCTGTTCCAGTAAATACAGGAGTGAAGCCAAGATATCCACTCTCCCTACTATTATTTGATATAGTAATGGGAATATTAGTGAAGGAATTAAGACAAGAGAAAGAAACTGAAGGAATAAAGGTAGGTATAGATGAGATAAAACTATCCCTGTCTGCTGCTGAGGCAACGGTTTAATTGGAAAACACCAAGTAATTTGTAAATATACTGAGACGATATTCTGCAAAGTAGTAGGCTACAAAATAAATCCTTAAAAATCAACAGCAATTCAATAATATAATAACAATAATACAAAAGAAGAAATAATAGAAAGGGGAATTCCATTCCAAATAGCTACAATATGCATAAAATATCTGGCATTGAAGGAGACATAACCCCCAAATCAGGAAGACTTGAATTCATATCTTAACTCTGGCATACTGGCCCTGTGACCTGGGATAGGTAGCTTAACCTCTCTCTGCCCCAGGCAACTCTGAGACCCTAAGTGGTGGAGAAAATGCTGATCTAAATGTGGTTGCTCCCTTTTATCTGAAAAATGAAATCACAGGTCTGAACTACACAGGCCAAAGATTTGAAAGAACATACTTTCTAAAGCCATTCTAAAGGCAATGTTTAGTTTTTAGTTCTTTATTATATTAACATTTATAATCTATGCCTCTAACTTTGCTTTCCCCCTCTCCACTTAACCAAATAAAAATTAAAAAAATCTCTTTACAAACATGTATAGTTCACAAAATGAATCCTGACATCAGTTGTTTTGAAAATGTAAGCCTCTTTGGACTTTTAAGTTAATCCCATCTCTGATAAGAGGCCAGTGGTATCCTTCAACTTCAGCCTTTCAGAACTGTGGTTTATCCTGACTTTAATCACAGTTCTAAAGCCATGTAAATGAGAGCTATTATTTTTATTATCATTGGTGCAATTTATTACTACTGCTACTGCTGCTGCTGCTGCTGCTTCTGCTTACCTGTCAGTAGGTCTAACTGAAATAAGCCCTTCCTGCAAATACAAAAGTTACTCTAGGAAACACCAGCCTCCCTTGAGGAGCTTGTTCTCACAAGAACTAGATCTGCCTCTCAGACCACTTTGAGGAGGGTACCACACAGTCTTTATTCAACACAGACTTTCTCAATGCTGGGAAAATTCCTCCAATTCTCTGCAAAAGGAAGGGAAAAAGCAGAAGAACAGAGAAACTGCTGCCTACTAGTTGAAATGGATTTTTCAAACTCAACATGTATATAACACAGAATCACAAGAAAACATCATTCCCCTGAAATTCCACCTTCTTATAACTACACTATCACTGTCTGGGACAGCACCACCTTTCCAGCCACCCGGAGCTTCAAAGGGAAGACCTCACCTGGTAAGGGAGCTTACAGCTTACTTACCCAGAACCAATGCTCCACATCATTTCCTAGTCACCAGCTAGAAACTATGCCCTACTGTCTGTTTTTCAATTTTCCCTATGTTCTGGTCACTTCTCTCACTAGAATAAAAGTTTACTTGGACAGTGACTGTGTTTTCTTACTTGTATTTTTGAACTCAGCACTTGGCACAGTACCTGATACACAGTAAGCATTCAATAAATGCCATGACTCTATATATGCATGCATGCATGTATGTATGTATGTATCTATTTATTTATGTAACTGTCATTTTATTGATATGGGTCCTGGTGAGCATTTGAAAATCAGGTCTTTGAAAAATATATGCACAACAATAAGTTTATTTTGTATTATCATTTTCTCTATCACTTTCATTAGTTTAATTGATAAAATAAATCTAGCCCAAATTTGCAGCATTTGCAGTTTTTAAAGGGTAAATGTTCAGCCTGAAAATTTAACAACCTTGCTCTTATATATGTTTCTGTCTAACTCTCAGTCAATCTATATATCTATGATTGCATGTGTCATTGCCATGGAGGCAAATAGTACAGTATTTCTATGATATCTACTGTCTAAAAGGGATATCAAAATATCCTGAAAGGTTTATGCCAGAGCATACTTCTCTAACTTTATGACCTATTTATCATCTATCTATCTATTCAATGGGTTACCATATCTAATCAGTTGCCAGGTTTTGTAATAACTACATAAACCTGCATTCTTATCTCTCCAGTCACATAACCTCATCACTACTCTTCTCTTCTCTATTGCAATGGTCTCCCTTGCTCAGCTTATTTTTCTTCTTTCCATCCTACACTCAGCTGCTGAAGGGATATTCTTGCCCTGTGGTTCTGATCATGGCAGTCCCACACTCTAAAAGTTACACTGGCTCACTAGTACATCTGGTATCAAACTGAACCAACTCTGTCTTTTGTCATCATTTGTAAACACCTAAAACTTAATTCTTTGATGTAATCCTACATTATTCTACTTTGTATACTCTAAGATCCAGTCATATTTTCCCTGTCTTCAAAGAATTTTAATCCCATGACAGACACCCTTTCTTTTCAAGGAAAAAATAACATTACCTGTGCAGGAGCTGAGTATACTGTGCTCTAGCTGTTTATCACCTTGATTAAGACTAGGTAAGAAATGAAAGAAAGAATGGCTCTTTTACCAAGTCAAAAAAAAATACAATCTTGGAAGGGAATACTCTCAGGGTTACCAACCAAAATTCATTTCTTAACTGGCCTTAGTCACTGAATGGGTATTGCCTCACTCAAGCTGAGACCTGAAAAAGATCTTAGCTTAAAAAGGCCAAGGTGTCCTACAACATTAAGGACCATCACCAGTCATCATGATTTGTACCTTGCCAATGGACCCAAGCGGAAATGGATAGCAGAATGGATTAAAAGCCATAATCCTACAATATGTTGTTTACAAGAAACACATTTGAAAAAGAGTGACACATACAGGGTAAAGGTAAAAGGTTGGAGCAGAATATATTATGCGTCAGCTGAAGTAAAAATAGAAGGGGTAGCAATCCTGATCTCAGACAAAGCAAAACCAAAAATAGATCTAATGAAAATATGTAAGGAAGGAAACTACATCCTGCTAAAAGACACCATAGACAATGAAGTAATATCATTAGCAAACATATATGCACCAAATGGTATAGCAAGAAAATTCTCACAGGAGAAGTTCAGGGCGTTACAGGAAGAAATAGACAGTAAAACTATACTAATGGGGGACCTGAACCTCCCCCTCTCAGCACTAGGTAAGCCTAGCCACAAAATACACAAGAAAGAAGTCAAGGAGGTGAATAGAACATTAGAAAAGTTAAGTATGATATACCTCTGCAGAAAACTGAATGGGGATAGAAAGGAATATACTTTTTTCTCAGCAGTACATGGCACATAAACAAAAACTGACCATGTACTAGGGCATGAAAACCTCAAAATCCAATGCAGAAAGGCAGAAATATTAAATGCATCCTTTTCAGATCATGACGCAATAAAAATTATATGTAATAAAGGGCCATGGAAATACAGACTTAAAAATGCTTGGAAACTAAATAATCTAATCCTAAAAAATGATTGGGTCAAAGAACACATCATAGAAACAATCAATAATTTCATTCAAGAGAATGACAATAATGAGACAACATACTAAAACCTATGGGACACAGCAAAAGCAGTTCTTAGGGGAAGTTTTATATGTCTACATGCTTACATAAATAAAATAGAAAAAGAGGAGATTAATGAATTGGGCATACAACTAAAAAAACTAGAAAAATAACAAATTAAAAATCCTCAACTAAACACCAATAAAATAGATAAGCCTTTGGTTAATTTAATTAAAAAAAAGAAAGAAGAAAACCAAATTACTAGTATCAAGAATGAAAAGGGCGAAGCTACCACCAAGGAAGAGGAAATTAACATAATAATTAGGAATTATGTTGCCCAAGTATATGCCAACAAATTTGACAATCTTAGTGAAATGGATACATATTTACAAAAATATAAATTGCCCAGATTAACCAAAGAGGAAGTAAAATACTTAAATAACCCCATCTCAGAAAAAGAAATTCAACAAACCATTGATGAACTCGCTAGGAAAACATCTCCAGGGCCAGGTGGATTTACATGCAAATTCTATCAAACATTTAAAGAACAATTAATTCCAATACTACATAGAGTATTTGGGAAAATAAGTGAAGAAGGAGTCTTACAAAATTCTTTTTATGATACAAATATGGTGTTGATACCTAAAACAGGAAGAGTCTAAATAGAGAAAGAAAATTATAGACCAATTTCTCTAATGAATATAGATGAAAAAATTTTAAAGAAGATACTAGCAACTAGAATTGCAGCAACTTATCACAAGAATAACACACTATGACCAGGTAGGATTTATATCAGAAATGCAGGGTTGGTTCAATATTAGGAAAACCATCAGAGTCATTGAGCATATCAACAACAAAACCAACAGAAACCACATGATCACCTCAATAGATGCAGAAAAAGCTTTTGATAAAACACACCACCTGTTCCTATTAAAAACACTAGGAAGCACAGGTATAAATGGAGTCTTCCTTAAAATAATAAATAACATTTATCTAAAACTTCAGCAAGCATTATATGTAATGGGGACAGGCTAGAAGCATTTCCAATAAGATTGGGAGTGAAACAAGGATGTCCATTATCACCAATGTTATTCAATATTGTACTGGAAACCTTAGCTTTAGCAATAAGAGAAGAAAAAGAAATTGAAGGCATTAGAACAGGTAAAGAAGAAACAAAGCTATCACTCTTTGCAGATTACATGGTGAGATACTTAGAGAATCCTAGAGAATCAAGTAAAAAACTACTTGAAGTAATAAACAACTTTAGCAAAGTTGCAGGCTATAAAATAAACGCCACATAAATCATCAACATTTCTATATATTACCAACAAAGCCCAAGAGCAAGAGATAGAAAGAGAAATCCCATTTAAACTTACTGTAGACACTGTAAAATACTTAGGAGTCTACCTCCTGAAACAAACCCAAGAACTCTATGAACACAATTACAAAACACTTTTCACACCAATAACATGAGATCTAAATAATTGGAAAAACATCAGTTGCTCATGGGTAGGCCGAGCTAATATAATAAAAATGACAATCCTACCTAAGTTAATTTACTCATTCAGTGCCATACCAATCAAACTACCAAGAAATTATTTTATAGAGTTAGAAAAAATAATAACAATATTCATTTGGAAAAACAAAAGGTCCAGAATATCAAAGGAACTAATGAAAAGAAATGCAGGGGAAGGTGGCCTAGCAATTCCAGATCTTAAATTGTATTATAAAGCAGCAATCAACAAAACTGCCTGGTACTGGCTAAGAAATAGGGAGGTGGATCAGTGGAATAGGGTAAATATGCAAGACACAGTAGTCAGTGACTATAGTAATCTATTATTTGAGAAACCCAAAGACCCCAGCTTCTGGGATAAGAACACACTCTTTGAAAAAACCTGCTGGGAAAACTGGAAAAGAGTATGGCAGAAACTAGGCATAGACCCAAATCTCACACCATATATGAAAATAAAGTCAAAATGGGTTCAGGACTTAGATATAAAGGCTGATACCATAAGTAAACTGGTAGAACAAGGAATAGTTTACCTATCAGATCTAAGGAGAACAGAAGAACTCATGACCAAACAGGAGATAGAGAACATTATGAAAAAGCAAAATGGATAATTTTGATTCATTAAATTGGAAAGTGTTTACACAAACACAGCCAATTCAATTAAGATTAGAAGGAAGGTAGAGAATTGGGAAAGAAGTTTTACAACCAGTGTTCTGACAAACACCTCATTTCTAAAATATATAGAGAATTAAGACAAATTTAAAAGAATACACACCATTACCCAGTTGATAAATGGTGAAAGGAAATGAACAGAGAGTTCTCAGATGAAGAAATTAAAGCCATCCATAGTCATATGAAAAAAATGTTCTAAATCGTTACTGATTAGAGAAATACAAATCAAAACAATTCTGACGTACTACGTCACACCTATCAGATTGGCCAACATGACAAAACAGGAAAACGATAAGTGTTGGAGAAGATGTGGAAAAGTTGGAGCACTAATACATTGGTGGTGGACTTGTGAAATGATTGTACCATTTTGGAGAACAATTTGGAACTATGCCCAAAGGGCTACAAAAATGTGCATACCCTTTGACCCAGCAACAGCACTTCTAGGGCTATATCCCAAAGAGATCATACAAATGGGAAAAGGACCCACATGTACAAAAACATTAAAAGCAGCTGTTTTTGTGGTAGCAAAGAATTGTAATTGAGAGGATGCCCATCAGTTGGGGAATGGCTGAGCAAGTTGTGGTATAGGAATATAATGGAATACTATTGTGTTATAAGAAATGATGAACAGGCTGACTTCAGCAAAACCTGGAAAGACTTATATGGTCTGATGCTGAGTGAAGTGAGCAGAACCAAGAGGACTTTGTACACAATAACAGCCACGTTATGCAATGACTAAGATTGTTAAACTGAAGCCTTCTCAGCATTATGAGGATCTAAGAAATCTCCAGAGGCCTCCGGACGGAAAATGCTGTCCACATCTGAAGAAAGAACTATGGAAGTCCAATCGCTCTCACTTATTTTTACCTGCTGTTGAGTTTTGTTTCATCTTTCTGATGGTTCTTTCTATTGATTTTAATTTTTACTTACAACTTCACTAAGGTGAAAATATGTTTAATGTGTACATAAATGTAAAGCCCCATATCATACAATAAAAATTTTTGAAAGAAAAATCAATCATATAACTTTTATAGGTAGGAGGTATGTTCTTAACCAAATAACAGATAGAGGAAATTACAAAAGATAAATAACTGATTACTTGAAACTGCAAAACTTGTGTACAAAAAAAAAGAATCTAAGGTAGGAAGGGTAGTGGTTTAATGTGAAAAAAATACTTGGTATCAATTTTCTCTGAAAAGAGGCAATCAAGATATATAAACAATTACACATATAATTATACATTGTATTAATTATTTCATATCCATAAACTTTTTATATATCTTGGATACCTAACCTCATCAGAGAGATTTGATACATATAGTTACATACATTGCATACATGTAACTAATAACCGTTTCCTACTAGATCATCAAATTTAAACAAAGTAGTTCTTTAAAGAACTACAAAGTATTTATAACTACATTTAAAAAATGCTTTAAATCACAAATACTAAGAGAAATGAAAATTAAAATAACTAAGGCTTCATAGTTGACAAGAATGACAGTAATGTTATAGGAATTGTCACAACATAGGCAGACAAATACACTACTGGTGGAGCTGTGTTATGGTAGAGTTATTTTGGAAAGAAATTTTAAATTATGCAAATAAAGTGACTAAACTCTCCTTACCTTTTGAACCACAGACTCTGTAATTAGGCATATACTCTAAGGAAGCATTCTTTAGAAAAAAGTCCCCATACATTCCCAAATATTTATGGTAGCACTTTTTATGATAGCTGAGAACTGGACAACCCAACAGATGACTATTGATTAAGAAATGGCCAAATAAATTGTTGTACATGAATGTAGTGCAATCCTACTGCACTGTTAGAAATGATGACCCTGATGAATCCAGAGAAGCATTGGAAAGATTTACATCAACCACTGCAAAGTAAAGTAAGAAGAGCCAAAAAACAAAGCAATATACACATTAGCAAGAACAATGGATATGGAAAGAATGACTCACTGAAAGTCAAAAGCGCATCCAACATATAATAGAGACCAGACAGGACAGACTGGAATGAAGAGACATGAGGAGATACCCTCAACCTGTCCCTTGGTGGAGGTGGGAGGTCCAGAGGTGTTACACATGGCACATGTTTTTGGACTTTCTCAATGTATCAGTCAGTTATGCTGATTTTTCTTTCTTCTCTAAAAACAAGCCTTTTGTGTCATATAGGAGAGGGAGGGATATATGGGATTCTGTGGTAATGTAAGAAAATGGCAATTAAAAAATACTGAAAAAATACCAATTCATTCTCATAGAATGAAGATTGACCATGAATATAATTTAATGGGAGGAGAGTTTGTAAAACAAGGAAAGAGAGAGCCTCAAAATCAGGAAAACTTGTGCCCATATCTTAACTCTGGCATAATGGCTCTGTGACCTGGGATAAGTAGCTTAACCTCTCTGCGCCCCCAGGCTACTCTGAAACCCTAAGTGGCAGAGCAAGTGCTGACCTACGTGTGCTGTTGCTCCCTTTTATCTCAAAAATGAAATCACAGGTCTGAAATGAACAGCCCAAAGATTTGAAAGAACATGATTTCTAAAGTCATTCTAAAGGTAATGTTTCGTTTTTAAGTATTTATTATGTTTACGTTTATAATCTATGCCTCTAACTTTGTTCTCCCCCTCTCCACATAACCAAGGAAAAATAAAAGAAAAAATCCCCTTACAAACATGTATAGTTCACAAAATGTATGCCCACAACAGTCATGAATAAAAATGTAAGCCTCTTTGGACATTTAAGTTAATCCCATCTATGATAAGAGGTGAGTGGTGTCCTTCAACTTCAGCCTTTCAGACCTGTGGTTTATCCTAACTTCAATCACTGTTCTAACACCATATAAATTAGAGGTATTTTTATTATTATTATGATTGGTGCAGCAGCCATTTCTTACTACTACTGCTACTACTGCTGCTGCAGCTTCTACTTACCTGTCAGTAGGTCTAACTGAAATAAGCCTTTCCTGCAAATACAAAAGTTGCTCTAGAAAAAACCAGCCTCTCTTGGGGGGGCTTGTTCTGACTAGAATGGGATCTGCCTCTCAGACGACTTTGAGGAGGGTATCATACAATCTTTAGTCAACACAGGATTTCTCAATGCTGGGAAAATCTCTCTAATTCCTTACAAAGGGAAAGGAAAAGGAGGCAAAGGAAAAGGAGAGAAACTGCTGCCTACCACTTGAAACAGATTTTTCAAACTCAGGAGGTATACAATACAGAATCACAAGAAAATATCATTCCCCTGAAATTCTACCTTCTTATAAGTACCCTAAAACTGTCTGGGAGAACACCACCTTTCCAGCCACCCTGAGTTTCAAAAGAAAGACCTCACCTGGTACGGGGGGTTACAGCTTACTTACCCAGAACCAATGCTCCACATCATTTCCTAGTCACCAGCTAGAAACTATGCCCTACTGTCAGTTTTTCAATTTTCCCTGAGTTCTGCTCAATTCTCTCAGTAGAATAAAAGTTTACTTTGGACAGTGACTGTTTTTTCTTACTTTTATTTTTGAATTCAACACTTGGCACTGTACCTGATACACAGTCAGCACTCAATAAATGCCATGACTCTCTCTCTATATATGTATGTACATATCTATTTATGTATATATATATATATGTGTGTGTGTATGTATGTATGTATGTATGTATCTATCTATCTATCTATTTATCTATGTAACTGTCATATTACTGAGGTGAGTCCTGATGAGGGTTTAAAAATCAGGTCTTTAAAAAATACACGCATGATAAGAAGTTTATTTTGTATTATCATTTTCTCCATCAATTTCATTAGTTTAATTTGTAAAATAAATCCAGCCAAGATTTGTAGCATTTCCAATTTTTAAAGTGTAAATGTTCAGCCTGAAAATGTTCTTATGTATGTTTCTATGTGACTCTCAGTCAATCTACATATCTATGATTACATGTGTCATTGCCATGGAGGCAAATAGTATAGTATTTCTGTGACATCTCCTGTCTAAAAGGAATATCAAAATGTCTTGAAAGGTTTATGCCAGAACATACTTTTCTAACATTATGACCGATTTATCATCTATCTAACTATACAATCTCCCTCTCTCTCCTTCAGTTACCACATCTAATCAGTTGCCAAGTTTTGTAATACCTACATGAACAATACCTCAGACCTGCATTCTTATCTCTCCACTCACATAATCTCATCACTTTTCCTCTCTATTACAATGGTGTCCTAAGTGGTCTCCCTTGTTCAGGTCATTCCTCTTCTTTCCATTCTCCACTCAGCTGTTGAGGGATATTCTTACCCTGTGGTTCTAATCATGTCAGTTCCACACTAAAAGTTACAGTAGTCACTGGTGAATCCGGTATCAAACTGAACCAACTCTGTCTTTTATCACCATTTGTAAACAGCGAAACCCTAACCATTTGCTGGATTCCTACATTATTCCACTTCATGTACTCTAAGATCCAGGCATATTTGCCTTGTTGGTATTCTTCACACAGGACATTCCATTTCGCTTCTTTGAGCCTTTACAAAAGCTGGTCCTCTTGTTGGAATTCAATCTCTCCTCATCTCTGCCTTTTTGAATCCCCCAGTTTCCTTTGAAGCTCACCTAATGTGCCACTTAATCCTGCTTAAGGATCCTCCTGACTGTCACCTGACCCCCCCCCACAAAGTTAGAGAGCTTTTCCCTTTCCCAAAATAACTTATATTTTCTTTATATTTCATATATAATTGTATACATACATGTCTCCACCAATAGGATTTAAACTTTTGGAAGGCAGAAGCTCCTGAATTATGGTCTTTACACCCCCAGAACCTAGTCTTTGGCCTCACAGGAAAGAGGTGCTTAAGAAATACAGTACTTGTTGAGCACTTCCTTGCCCTTTAGGAAAATAGGACAGGCTTTCACTGACATTTGCTGGCCACAAAGAAAACTGCAGCTTATGAAAAAGTTTAGGCCAGAAAAAAGTTCCTGGAAAAACGAAACTTAGGTCCGTCTCACATTCAAACCATCATATTACATTCTGACCCATTCCATACCACGTTTTTCTTTGATTTTATGATGTGACAACTGAGTCACTGTGAAGAGAGGCAGAAAGAAGCCAAATAAAATCCTTCAGTGTCAGTAGGAATTCAGAATAGATTACCAACATTCCAATGACTTATTTCACTCTTAATCCTGTCACAGAGGAAATGATGCAGGATAAGATGAAATAGAACTAGAGAGAGCATTGTATAGATTTTAGACTACAGTGTACCTGGTCCCATTCACAAGAGCAAAACTTTGGAGAAAGTAATACATGAAAATGGTTGATCTTTGCTTTGAAGGAAGTTTTAGAAATAAATATGAAAAGTTTAGATTAACATGTTACCATATTTAAATCAAACAACAGGTAAATATTTTCCTATGTGCCTAGAGATACTTAACAACATTGTTAGCCCTGGAATATGCAAAATCACCTAGGAAGTGAAATGACAGCTATAGGCATTGTAGATATTAATAGAGCTTCAGTTAGAATCTGGCTTCTCTACTTTCAGTTCTTGTGTTCCTATCTTTCCTGTGGTTTGTTTTCCTGCCATGAAATAGGGTTAAGTAACTTTCCCAGGGTCACAACGAGTAAGTGTCAAGTGTCTGAGGCTGAATTTGAACTCAGGTCCTCCTGACTACATGGCAGGTGCTCTGTATAGCTTGCCACCTAGCTGCCCCCAGTGTCCCTATCTTTGGACAGAGTTTTCCTTCTGCCTCTGTGGCCCTCCCTTCTCAACAAAACTGTCCCTCTCTCCTCTCAGTTTCTGCGAATCTCCTCAAATGCGTGGTCTCCACCTGCTGCCTCAATTCTCTCCCTCTTCAGCCATTGCTTTAAGCTCAAAGTCCTAGAGGTAGGGATCTAAGGAATTTCAGAGGTCATAAATTCCATTCCCATCATTATGTGAACACTGAGAAAAAAAGTTTTAAAAACCTCATTTCTAAGTGATTTAATCATTTTATTAATAATGCCAGCACTTTAATAAAAGGATGGTCATGTAACAGTCTCTGTCTTACACCAAAGACAATGATGGCAGTGGGCTCAAGGCTTATCTGCCCATTGGAAGAGGGGTTTTCCTGAGGCTGGCAATCAACTGTGATTGATTAACAATGAAAGAATGAATATTATAGTATACAGTTGACTTCACTCAAGTGAACTTTGGTTATGTCATTTACTTCTAAGTCACTTCTAGCCTCAGACATTCTGTTCAAAAAATTTGAGTAGACAGGTTGGGCAGGATAAGAAGAATTAAAAATCTTGAAGACATAGGTGGCTGTTAAATCTATGTAAGTTGGTGAGATCAAAAAGGTAAACAGTATAAAGAGCGAAGAGAAGAGGGCCAAAGATGGAACAATGTGTGATACCTTCAATTAGAGCAGTTAGAGGGCATTATCTAGATGAAGATCTAGTGGAGTGGAATGAGAAGGAGCAATCATGTTTATAGGAGAATCAGCAGAGAGTGCTGTCTCTAGAGAGAAGAAAAAATCTAAAGAAAAATAATGTGCAAGGAGGAAGTGGTGATCAGCAGTGTGAAAGGATGCAGAGAGGTTGAGGAGAAGGAGGGCTGAGAAGAGAGTACTGGATCTGGCAACTTAGAGGTCACTGGCTACTTTGAAGACAGAAGTATTGGTGGAATAATAAGTTTGGAAGGAAAATTATGAAGGGTTTGAAGAGAATAGCAAGCAAGTGGAATTACTATTATAGAGAGCCATTTGAAAGAGTCTAACCACAATAGGTAGAAGAGATACAGGTTGATCGAGGGGTTGGAAGAAATGAATGATGGCTTTTTCAGGATGGGGAAGACATGAGCATGTTTGTAGCCAGTAGGGAATGAGCTGGTATATAGGCAGAGTTTCAAAATATGTGACAGAATGAGGATTAAAGAGGAAGCAATATTCTGGAGGAGAGAGGTGGAAAAGTATTTCTTCAGCAGGTAGAGAATATGGCCTTATTAATGCATAATAGCACCTCAACGAGTGAAACAGTGATGATAGAGGAGACATTGACTAAAGGCATATGCTTCTTTTAAGATGAGAGAGAAGGAAGAGCCAAGAGCTCAGAGTGAATGACCTAACTTTATCATACAAACCCTGATTTTCCCGGCCAACCAGCACACCCCTCAGCCCCAAGTCTATGGCACACATGCCCCCTTTATAATCTTTGGAAGACTTCAACCTCTAACACCATCCTTGCGAGGTGGAGAACACTGGAGAGAGACAGTGATGTGTCTTGTTTCTTTGCTGGCTGAATGAACCCTACATGGATTTATTAAAGGACTACAATAATCTAGCTAATAAGCTCAACTCCACTCCTCTGTGACTTATATTTTTCCTCAGGTGAAATAAACCCAGTCTTCTATTTGCTTTTTTGTGAGCCTAATTGTGTCAGTGCTAGAGAGATTTGGAGATGAGATGGGTGGACCTTTGGGGTGTCTGTCAAATCACCCTTTCTAAGAAATTCCCTACTCTGTCTATATCATCTATAAATAAGCCTTATGAACAAGATTCACAGTTTCCTATATCAGTATCCCTCCAGTGGTAAGGTATTGCGTTTGTCAGGAAATTAATATTTCATCAATTGACTCTGCACCAAGCCTGGCTATGGGAATGAACACTCCAGGCCAGAGAATAGGGAGGATTCTTCCAGTGCCAGAGGAGTCCTTGGGCTCTGCCTTAAGAAATCTTGTGTGGACAGGCTGCAGTGACCTTTCCCTACTTACAGCCCCTGCATGACAGGAATGGCATACTTCTTGTAATGACTTCTCAGACATAGCAGTCAGATACAACAACTCCATAAGGCACTTAAGCAATATGTATTAGGTTTTTTGATTCAGACCTATTTCCTTGATTGTATTTTTATGCCAAAATCTTAGAATAGCACTTCAACCATTCTTGGTGCTTAATAAATCCTTTTTGACTCATTGACTTGGCTTTTTTAGGAATGCATTCATCTTATTGTTAGCACTAGTTATTTTATGAATGAGCAGCTTTATAACCACAAGAAGACAGGGTGGCCTCACCCAGCAGAAATCACCAAATATCCCTTGTGGATTCCTGCCTAAATCTTGTGCTGGGGAAGAGAGTAACTGCAAAACATCTTGGTTTATAATCTAAAGATATCAAATAAAGAGGAAAGAGACCGATACATACAAAATATTTCGATATATTAGTAATGAATTGAATCAGAATGGGGTATCCATTATTTGGGGAATGTCTGAACAATATAGGGCATGTGAGTGTATTAGAATACGGTTGTTCTACAAGAATTGATAAAGTAAATTGTTTCATAGAAACCTAGTAAGATGTGAATTTTGGTACAGTGAAGTGAGCAGAACCAAGTGAATCATGTGTACAATAACAATATTATAATAATAATCAGTTTTAAGAGGCATAGAAACTATAATCAAGAAATGACCAGCCATAGTTCCTGGATGACTCATGATGAATCACGCTGCCTACTTCCAGAAAGAGAGTCGTGAAAAATTCAGAGTGCAGATTGAGGCATATTTTTTCTGGACATGGCCAATTCAGAAACTTATTTTGCTTACTCTATGTATTTCTAAGGGTTTTACTTTTTATTTTTCAGTGATTGGGGAGAGGTGTATGGAGTACTTGGGGAAGGGCAGAAAACAGGTAGAAAACCTGAAAACCAAAATTGAATTGAAAAAGCAGTGAGATCCCCTTTCACAATTGGTGATGATTTTTTGATTGTATCAAGAAGTATTCTTCCTAAAGAGGTAATTAATTTCAGTAGGTAAGATAATCAGTAGAACTCAACTTTGAGGCTCCTCCCAGTCTAATATTTTGTGATCTACAGATTGTTTCACATCCAATGTTCCAAAACTCTTCCAACTCTGACATCCTATGTCATCAGGTGTCTTAAAGCTCTAGGATTTTTGATTTCTAGAGTCCATGAATTCAGACAAGATTTTGGGTAGCTGGTAGCAGCACACTGGGACAGGATGCCCAGAAGAACCACCTAGCCACAAGACCTCCCCTCTACGCAAATTCCACAGTACAAGAGACCCTGCCCCCAATTTCTAATGTCGTTATACTCCAGCTGATCTTACTGGGACTCTATTTTTACCCTCAACATCTGCTTGTGAACCTTCTTCCTCAGTCCCCAGCCAGAAATATTCATCTTTCGAGAAAAAAACTAGGTAGCTTTAGAGAGAGTCCCAAATAAAATTGAGGCTTTTCCTCTGGTTGTATATTTTGATCTTTTTCACCAAAGTAAGATAATATATTCTGACTCTTTTTGTGCTGCTTGCTCATGATCCCAGCCAATTACTTGAGTTTTAAACTGTTTGTTAAGGTAAGAGGCTGCTTTCCAATGTGGAGAGTGTACTGTCCCAAGCTTCAGGGGTTTGTGTAGCTGTTTTCAGAGATACTTGTAGGGACCTGTAAATTTTCAGTTCTTCCAAGGTGGTATGATAAAGGGGTGAGGTGTTTACTCCTTTCCTGGCCTGTGAGCACAAGTATTCCTTTCTGTCCTGTAACTCTGAGGAGTGGTTCCTCTCCACAGCCACTACATGCTCCACCACACTAGCGCTCCTCCTCACCCCAGCAGCGCCGCCCAGAACTGTGACCCAGATCCACACACGGGCAAAGCAAGAGATTCCTGCCTCAGCACTGGCAAACAGATCCCTGCAGTCCCTCTCTGATCAGCCACTGGATTCCCCCTCAGTCTGTGGGCCAGAAGCTCAGGAAGCAGCTGCCCCCCCACCCCAGGGCCACGCTCTTGGGGAATGGAGCTGAAACCCCACCTTCCTCTCTGACACAGACAGAAACAGACTTTTCCCACTCACCTTCTAAATTGTCTTTGGCATTCGTGGATTGAGGAGTCTGGAAACCTCCACAGCTGCCCGCAATTCAGTCCTCTGAGGCCTGCTCCAGGTTTGCTGCGGCCTGCGCGCCCACGCTGCGCTGTGCTCCCAGCCTGGTGCGATACATCTCTCTGATCAATCATCCAGGTTGTCTTGGGCTGGAAATTTGTTTCACTCTATCTTTTTGTGGGTTCTGCTGCTTCAGAATTTGTTTAGAGCCATTTTTTATGAGTATTTGGAGGGTTTTGGGGGAGAGCTCAAGCAAGTCACTGCTTTCACTCTGCCATCTTGGCTCCGCCCCCCAAATTGAGGCTTTTCCATAAACTCTATTTGAATTCTTTGAAGAAACAAAAGTTATAGAAATGTTCATTTTCAAAGAACAGAATGGGAAAGAAACTGACTTCTCTAGAAGAAAGTGTCTGATAGTGAACGAACAGGTTAGTACAGTGATGGTGAAAACTTGGTCATATGAGAAACTTATTGAAAATTAGCTAGGACCAGAGAGAGATGTATCCATCAGACGGCAAAGACATATTAGAACTAAAGGAAAAGACAGAAATAGATCATAATAGAGAGGTGACTTAAGACTCCTAGTAATGGTATAAAACCTAAAATGCAAAACCCTTTGATACTGTTATTTCAAGAAATCACAAATGGTGTGCACATTTGTATACTCTTTGGGCATAGTCGGCCAAGATGTTTTTGATTATTGCTGCAGTACGGTATACTCGGAAGTCTCTAAATACTATTTCTCCTTTATCCATATTTCTTTTAATCATTTCATTCCATGTTTCAGGTCTTTTGGTTTACTAAGTGATTGTTTTTGTTTAGTATTTTATTTTTATTTATTTTCTCTGAATGATTTTGATAATGTTTTTCAAGTTCCATGAAGTAGTATTTTGTCAACTTGATTACTGTAGCATAAAATGTTTAAATTAACTTTGGTAGCATTGTCACGCTTATGTTGTTGGAATGGCCTAGCCATGACCCTTGAATATTCATCTTGCTATTTCACTTTTTCTTTACTTATTGTGGACATAGGAATCCCCACTCCCAGCTACTTTAGCAGTATCCCAGAAGTATTGGTATATTGTTTCATCATTATCATTAACATTTTGTTTCACATAAATTTTTATTATTTCTATGATTTTTCTTTGACAAATTCACTTTTCAGGGTTTTATTATTAAGTCTCCTTTTGGTTATTAGTTTTTTGTTTCTAATCCCTGAACTCTTACCATTTTTATTGCATTATGGGTCTACAATAGATGGTTAAAGTGTTTCTACATTTTTACATCTGTATGCAATATTTTTTGACACTAACACATGGGTCATTTCTGCAAAATTTTCATATGGTGCAATGAAACTTGTAAATGCTTTGGCTATCCCATTTATAAGATGCCTGAAAAGTCTTTTTTTCATGTGAAACTATGGATTTTATGATCATTATTAATATTATGGTCTCAGGCAGAAGTTTATTTTTATTATAAAACTGAAAACTTAAATGCACTGTTTTTTTTTTCAAATTACAAGCAGACGTGGTGCATTCACCTTCTCAGACATTTTGTTGAGAACAATCTTTTTTCACTATGGGTTGTACTTGATCTACTCTGGGGTCTATCCTTTTAAAAAAATGTGTTTTATTTTTCCTCAAGTATAGGTCAAATTTTTTGTAACAGTCTTTTTAAAAATTTTGAGTTCCAAATTCTCCCTTCCATCCTTGCCTCCTCATTTAGGATCCAAGCATTTTTATATAGGTTATACATGTGTAGTAATGTAAAACATATTTCCATATTAGTCAGGTTGTGAACAAAAACAGAGACCAAAAAAACTCAGCAAAATAAGAAAGAAAGAGAAAAAAGAAAGAACGAATGAAAGAAACAGAGAAAAAAGAAGAAAGAAAGAAAAAGAAAGGAAGTTTAAAAAAGTTTGCTTCAATCTATAGTCAGAGTCCATCAGTTCTTTCTCTGAGGATGGATAGCATTTTTCATCATAAGTTCTTCAGATTTTTCTTCGATCATTATCCTGCTGAGTCATTCACAATTCATCACCTTGCAATATTACTGTTACTGTGCACAATATGCTTCTGCTTCTACTCATTTCACTTTACTTCAGGTCACATACGTCTTTCCATTTTTTCTGAAAGCATCCTGCTCATCATTTTCTTATAGCACGAAAGTATTCCATCACAATCATATATGTCAGTTTGTTCAGTTCTTCCCCAACTGATGGACATCCCCTCAATCTCCAATTCTTTGCCAACATAAAAGAGCTGCTATACATATTGCTGTGCATACAGGTCCTCTTCATTTTTTTGGTCTCTTTTGGGATACAAGCCTAGTAGTTATATGGCTGTGTCACAGTGTATATACATGGGTTTATAGTACTTTGGCCAGTCTCAAATTGCTCTACATAAGGCTTCAATCAATTCACCACTCCAACAACACTGCTGAATGTGACAATTTTTCACACCCCTTCCAACATTTGTCATTGATTGTGACATATTAGGAAAACCATGAAAATAATTATCCACATAAATACTAAGAATAACAAAAATCATCACGTTTTGCCAAGAAATGAAGAGTAGACTTTTCATAAGATACAAAACTCCCTCCTTCCTGTTTTTAAGAAAGTATGGCAGAGCTGTATATTGATCCAAACATTTTGTAAAGCAATTTCTAACCGTGCCCAAAGAGTTATGGCCCTGAGTCCATTCTTTCACCTAGTGATGCCACTACTAGTTCTATTCTTGAAATAGTTCAAAGAAGGAAGGAAAGGATTTTTATCCATAAAAATATTTATAGACACTCATGTTGTGGTGGCAAAGGATTGGAAAATGAGGGGATACCCATAAACCAAGGACTAGCTGAAAAATTATAGTACTTGAATGCAATGAAGTACTCTTGTGAAGCAAGAACTGACAAAGGGGATACTTTCAGAACAACATGGAAGACTTGTATGAAATTAAGGAAAATGAAATAAGAAGAGCTAGAAAAACAATTTTTATAATAACAGCAGTATTTTAAAGATAATCAAATTTGAAAGACTTCAAACCTGTCACCAACATAATAGCCAACCACAGTTCTAGAAGACTCATGATGTACCATGCTACCCAGCTTCAGATAAGAACTGAAGGATTTGGAGTGCAGATTGAATCATCTTCCCTTTTTCTATCGCTTTCTGCCACAGAACACAATCTCCTTGGCACTGACAAGGGCCAGCTTCGAGATGAGACCGTAAATGTAACACAGTGACTCCAATGGGACACTCAGCCCCCTATATGTGTCAAGGATGGCTGTTATTCAAGCACTGCCGTTTGCACTAGAGTCAAGAAAGGCTGTCCGCTTAGCCCAATGGTTTTGAATTTAACTCTCGTACTGAGAATCCATGCTTGTGTGAAATCTTGGCTAGGCTATGACTTGTATGATTAGAGAAATAATGTCCAGAAATATGTAGAATATCTTAAGAATGCATGTTTTACCTCTAACTGATTACAGTAAATGTTCATTTTTCTATTTTTTGTGATATGATCTTTAATAAGTTCATAGATGCACTTACAAATTATGGTCCAATATGGTGTATGCTGTTGGTCTAACTTGAACTTCTCCCTGACTCTTTGCTAATTATCCCAACAGTGATTATCAAATAAGGACTTTATTCCTGAGTCATTTATCTTTTTAGACTTAACAAACATGGAATAAGGTTCCATTGCTACTGGTTCCCCCTTTTTAGTTTGTTCCATATATCTACTTCTCTGTTTTTTAAACGATTCCAATTTTTTTTGATGACTACTTCTTTATGGTATATTTTAATTCTGAACATGTGATTAATCCCTTTCTTTCTTAACTTGTTCGGGAGTAATTTCCATTGATTTTCTAGGTATTATTTTCCAAAATATTTTTTTTGTTATTAAATTAGTCATGTAAATATCTTTTTGATTGTATCATTGCTCCAGAATTCAACTTGTAATCTACTCTGGGGAGCACTGATATTTTTCTTATATTAATATGATCTAGCAAAGAACACTGAATGCCTTTCAGGTTATTAAACCTGTTCTTTATTTCTTGAGGGGCAATTTTGTAAATAAACATATGCAGTTGTCTTGTAGGCTTATTCCAGATTCCTTAATATTTTATGCACCTTTCATTATTCTCAGGTAATGACTATACAATCTTTAAACCATGCCCTACACCAGCACTTCCACCTCCTCTTCTTGTGACCTTTTTCTCTATTATAATGTAAGCTCATTGAGGACAGATTTTCTTCCTTGCTTCTATTTTAGATTCAGCCATTAGTATAGTACTTGTCCCTTAGAGGGTGCTTAATAAATGTCCCTTTCTATCTATCTGCCTATCAGATGATACTAAAGATATTCACACTTCCTCACTGCCTTCCCTCCACCTGGATTGGTGAGCAAAGTCATGAACTTCCAAACCTCAATTTAAAGAGGTGACTAACGATAGACATCATATTTATCTATGTGCTGCTCTCCTGTAGGACTTCTCAGACTTTTCCTTCATGCCCCTATATTATGTACCTGACCCAAATTTCAAATTCCTTTTCTATGTTTACTTCCCTGATAAAATTGCAATTGCATTGAAGGCAGGAACTGTTTCCGTTCACTTTCTTCTTCTCCTCCTCCTCCTCCTTCTACTTGTTTTACTTCTTCTTCTTTGTATTTTCAGTTCTAGCGCCCTCCCTTTCTAAATTAACTAATTCCTACTTATCTTGTATATAGCTTTATTTTGTTCACTTTTTGATTCTCCAATTAGATTGTGGGCCAGTAGAGGAGTAGAAGTTTTTGCCCTTTTTTTCCACCCCGGCATTGAGCAAGGTGTCTGTCATAAAGCACACACTTAGTAAATGCTTGCTGACTGACTAATATGGTCCCATGTAACTATAAGACCCCCATCCCATTACTTTTCCTTTGGTTGATGTTTTCTATACAGATATCTATGTGTATGCTTTAATGCCACGGAGTGCCTCATATACATGTTTATATTCTCCACACCTAGAGCGGCCCCTGGAATCTAGTAGCTGCTTAAGAAAACTTTTTTGGACAGTAAAGTGACTCTAAGTTTTATGACATGGTCATTCAGTGACATCTGGTGTCCAGTAAGAATATTGCATCTTTTGCGGCACGACTGTCCTCTTGTGGCCAATTGAGGTATTACAATTTTATTCTGCCGTCTCCTGTCCAAACGCTGGTATTACATTTTCTCCTATTTTAAACAATGTTTTTCCTGGATTTTTGTACTTGTGAAAAATCACTTGCTGTTTAGAAAGTTAGAATGGAGCCAAAAAAAATCCAAACTTAATGAGCTGAAGTACAAAATTAATTCTTTCAGATACAAAAGAAATTCAGACTATATCTTCACCACTGAAATTACCCTTTATATTGTTAATCTTAATAGAAGTGATATGAGAAAGGTAAAAATGTAATAGCAGTGGAGAGAAAATGGAACACCCTTCAGTCTACAGTGCCTGGTTCTCTAGGTAATATTAATTTCAAATTCACAAGAGAAAAACAGGAAAAACAAGAAGATGGCTGATCTGAATGTTGAAGGAAGTTTATGACAGAAGTATCAAAGTGTGATTAACACAATCATACCCATTAGAATCAGCTTTCAAAGATTTCTAAGAAGTCATTGTTAAATTTTCAGGACGTTTTCAAAGTTGGTATTGTTGTTTGTCCTTCCTTTTCAAACAGGATCATAGCATCAGGAAAGTGATGCCATGACTTGCAATTTAAGTGGATCATAGTGAGAGAGGGCTATGCAAAGTCGCCAGCCGCATTCTCTCCTTCGCAGCCATCTGGGTCCATTGGCAAGGTATAAATCATGATGACTGAAGATGGCCCTGAATGTTGTGGGACACCTTGGCCTTTTGAAGGTAAGGTCTTTTTCAGGTCTCAGTTTGAGTGAGGCAATACTCATTCAGTGATTAAGGCCAGTTAAGAAATGAGTTTTGGCCAGAAACCCTGAGAGTCTTCCCTTCCAAGATTGCATTTTTTTTGACTTGGTAAAAGAGCCATTCTTTGTTTCATTTCTTACCTAGCCTTAATCAAGGTGATAAACAGCTAGAGCACAGTATACTCAGCTCCTGCACAGGTAATGTTATTTTTTCCTTGAAAAGAAAGGGTGTCTGCCATGGGATTCAAAATTCTTCCAAGACAGTGTCTGATTTACTTTTCTGTTCGCATCTGCAACACATGGAAGAATTCATGGAATTTAGTAGTAGTTTAAGAAAATTTCACTGTGGGGGCAGCTAGATTGCACAGTGGTTAGAACATAGGCCCGAATTCAAGAAGACCTGAGTTCAAATCTGGCCTCAGACACTTAAAACTTATTAGCTGTGTGACCTTGTGCAAGTCCCTTCACCCCATTGCCTTGCAAAAAAGAAAATGACAAAATGAAATTTTTATTGTACAATATGGAGCATTTTGGAGTGTAACCTGGGATTTGTTGATATCCTGTGTCCAACCAGAACATTGAACCTCACTGAGAACTTTTTGGAGCACCTGCCCTCTTGGAATTGTACTGGATATTACAATTAGCATTACATTTTTACCCTTTCCAAACACAGTTTTTATTGAACTTTTACTACATTTGACTGCTCACTAGCTGTTCAGGTGGCCAGAAGGGACTCACATGAAAATGATGATTTGCGATGTAAATGAATTCCTTCAGTGTAAATAGCAATTTAGACTCTCTCACAAGATATATGATGTAGGTTAAGACAGAAAAGCAGTGGAGAGAGCACTGCGCAGGCATCATGCTACAGTGTATCTGGTCCCTTATGTTAATATTGATATTACTTACTTAATGTTAACACTTTCATTCAGAAGAGCAAAATGTGGAAGAAAGAAGTCAAAGAAAATGGCTGAGCTGCACTTAGAAATTCGGGAAATAAAGTATTAAAATTTGACCAAGGTAGTGGTGTGCCAAAGCGTGCTGAAAGAGGCTGCTACTGGCATTCAACACTTGATTGTTAGGTTTCAGGAATTTTCCATGTTGGATATGAAGTCAGCCAGTCAGGCAGGAAGCATTTGTTCAATATTTACCATGTTCTGGGTGCAGTTTGGTGGTGCAGTAAATAGAGTATTGGGCCTGGTGTCAGGAAGAGTCACCTTCTGGAGTTCAAATCTGGCCTTAGACCCTTGCTAGCTGTGTGACCCTGGGCAAGTGACTTAATTTTGCTTTCTTCAGTTTCCTCACTTGTAAAATGAGCTGCAGATGGAAATGGCAAACAATTCCAGTATCTTTGCTAAAAGAACCTCAAATGGGATCAAGAAGAATCAGACGTGACAAGTGACTGAACAACAACACTGTTAAAAGTGGAAATGTTTGCATCTTGTTCTTATTGTGCTGGTCTCCAGTCCTGGGAAGAATGTGTGGAATAGCTGGGAAATTGCTAGAAGATATTCTTAAATTCCTCAAAAAAGAGCAGAAAATCAAATAAGTAAAATATCAAATGAGCAAAGTGATATGACACTGAAATCAGAAGATATTGAAAAAAATGAGAACATTTTATATACAGTAATATGCTTACAAAACTAAGAATACAAAAGAAATTGAGGATTGCCTTCCAAAACGAGGTATTTATTCTATCAGAAAACCTACTAAAGATTTTAAATGATCCAATCTCAGAAAAGGAAAGAGGACTATCTCTAAAAGAACTACCAAAATTAAAAAAAAAATCCAGACAACCAATAGATTCACAGGAGAAGTGCTATGAATCTCTTGCAGAATAGTTAACAGATACATTACACAATTTTTTTTCTGTGATATTTTTTAATCTGTGAGACAAATATTGTCCTCCTACCTAAACAAGGGAAAGATAAAAGTAAAAAACAAAACTATAGGCTAACATTACTAATGACTAATTACTCAAAATTTTTAAATCAAATCTTATGGGATTACGGTAACTGATCCAAGTAAGCATTCTTTATGATCCACTGGGGTATATACTGGGCATGCAAGGATGTTTCAATATTAGGAAAACAATCAATATAATTTAATCATATTAAACCCCAAACATCTCAAATTATACATTCATCTCAAGAGAAAGAGAGAAAATCTTTCACAAAGTATGACAACCTTTTATGGTAAAAATCCTAAGATCACAAAAATAATCTAAAACTAATACCATTCATCATTTACAAAAAGAATCTGTTCCTGTAAATACAGGAGTGCAGCCAAGATATCCACTCTCCCTACTATTATTTGATATAGTAATGGAAATATTAGTGAAGGAAATAAGACAAGAGAAAGAAATTGGAGGAATAAAGACAGGTATACAGTAGTTAAAACTATCCCTGTCTGCTGCTGATGTGGTGGTTTAATTGGAAAAGACCATGTAATTTGTAAATGTACTGAGACAATATTCAGCAAAGTTGTACGCTACAAAATAAATCCTTAAAAATCAACAGCAATTCAATAATATAATAACGGTAACACAAAAGAAGAAATACTAGAAAGGGGAATTCCATTCCAAATAACTACAATACGCATGAAATATCTGGCATTCAACCTCCCAAAACACAAAAATGACTTATACAGATTCAATTAGAAAGAACTCTTTATAAAAAAAAAATATATGAGAAACACTCTACACATCTGGAGGAATGCCTGGTGCCCATGGCTAGGCCATGCCAATGCATAAAAATGATAATACTATGAAAATTCAATCACATTTTAATGCTATAACCAATTACCAAGAGAATGCTTTACAAAGCTTGATGAAATAACAAAATTTCAAAAAATAAAATATCTAGAATATCAAGGGAAATCATGAAAAGAAATAAGGACGAAGGCACAAAAGCATTTTCAGACCTCAAACTACTTAAATAGCGCTTATCAAAAACATCTTATACTTGTCAAAAAATAGAAATAGATCAATGAAGAGATTACACATGGGAGATTTAGAAAGAATAGATCTACAGATAAAGCAGAAACTATATATTCCCCAGGTCAAAACTCCCTACTTCATTAAAAGCTTCAGGGAATACTGGACCGTAGTCTGCAGAAATTGGGCATAAGGTCGCACCTTAAACCACTCTCCACAATATGTTCTAAACTGATAAATGAACTTATTGTTAAACATCATAAAATAAGAAATTTTAGAAGAAAAATCGATCGTATAACTCTTACAGGTAAGAGATATATTCTTAACCAAATAAGAGATAAAGGAAATTACAAAAGGTAAAGTAAATAACTGAATACTTGAAAGCACAAAACTTCTGTCCAAAAAGAAAAATTAATGAATCTAGGATAAGAAGGGTAGTGGTTTAATGGAAAAAAACCTTTCTATCAAATTTTTCTGATAAGAGGTAACCAAGATATATAAACAATTACACATATTATTATATATTTTGTTATATCTTTCATATGCATAAACTTTGTATATACCTTGGATACTTAACGTTATCAGAGAAATTTGATATTATAGTATTATGCATATAGTTACATACCTATAACTAATAACTGTTTCCTAATACATTATAGAATTTGACCAAAATAGTTCTTAAAAGAACTACAAAGTATTTCTACGTTAAAAAATGCTTTAAATCACAAATAGTAAGAGAAATGAAAATTAAAATAACTGAGGCTTCATAATTGGCAAAATTGACAGTAATGTTATAGGAATTGTCAGAACATAGGCGGACTAATACACTGCTGGTGGAGCTGTGTTATGGCATAGTTATTTTGAAAATCAATTTGAAATTGTACAAACAAAGTGGCTAAAGTCTCCTTCCCTTTGGAACCAGAGACTCTGTAATTAGCCTTATACTCCAAGGAAGCCTTCATTAAAAAAAAAGTCTCCACACATTCCCAAATATTTATAGTAGCACTTTTTATGATAGCTAAGAACTGGAAACCAAACAGATGACTATTGATTAAGAAATGGCCAAATAAATCATTGTACATGAATGTAGTGAAATACTATTTCACTGTTAGGAATGATGATTCTGATGAATACAGAGAAGCATTGGCAAGATGTACATGAACCACTGCAAACTAAAGTAAGAAGACAAAAAAACCGAAACAGTATACACATTAGTAACCACAATGGAAATGGAACGAATTACTCATGAAAGGTCAAAAGTGCATCTAACAAATTCTAAAGACCAGACAGGACAGACTGGAATGAAGAGACATGAGAAGATACCCCCAACCTGGCCCTTGGAGGAGGTGGGAGGTCCACAGGTGTTACACATTGCACATGTTTCTGGAGTTTCTCAATGTGTCAGTCAGTTATGCTGATTATTATTTTCTTCTCTAAAAACCAACTTCTATATATTTGTCATATAGCAGGGGAAGGGATACAGGGAATTCTGTGGTAATGTAAGAAAATAGCAAAAAAAAAATACAAATTCATTCTCATAGAATGAAGGCTGACCACGAATAAAATTTAGTGAGAGGAGAGTTTATATAACAAGTAGAGAGATAACCCCAAAATCAGGAAGACTTGAATTCATATCTTACCTCCAGCATACTGGCTCTGTGACTGGGGATAGCTGGCTTAACCTCTCTGTGCCCCAGGCAACTCTGAGACCCTAAGTGGCAGAGCAAGTGCTGACCTACATGTGCTGTTGCTCCCTTTTATCTCAAAAATGAAATCAGAGGTCTAAACTGAACAGCCCAAAGATTTGAAAGAATGTGCTTTCTAAAGCCGTTCTAAAGTCAATATTTAGTTTTTAATTATTTATTATATTAACATTTATAATCTATGCCTCTAACTTTGCCTCTCCCCCTCTCCCCTTAACCAAATAAAAATAAAAAATCTCCTTACAAACCTGTGTGCTTCACAAAACGATTCCTTACAACAGTCATGTCTGAAAATGTAAGCCTCTTTGGACATTTAAGTTAATCCCATTTCTGAGAAGAGGTGAGTGGTATCATTCAACTTTAGCCTTTCAGACCTGTGGTTTATCCTGACTTTAATCACAGTTCTAACACCATATAAATGACAGCTATTATTATTATTCTCATTATGCAGCATCCATTTATTACTACTACTATTACTGCTGCTGCTGCTTCTACTTACCTGTCAGTAGGTCTAACTGAAATAAGCCCTTCCTGCAAATACAAAAGTTACTCTAGAAAAAACTAGCCTCCCTTGGGGACTTGTTCTGACTAGAACTGGATCTGCCTTTCAGATCACTTTGAGGAGGGTACTCAACACAGGATTTCTAATGCTGGGAAAATCCCACTAATTCTTTACAAAATGAAAGGAAGAAGTGGAAGAAAAGAAAAACTACTGCCCACTACTTCAAATGGATTTTCAAACTCAACATGTGTACAATACAGAATCACAAGACAACATCATTCCCCTAAAATTTCACCTTCTTATAATTACCCTATCACTGTCTGGGACAGCACCACCTTTTCAGCCACCCAGAGCTTCAAAAGGAGGACCTCACCTGGTAAGGGAGCTTACAGCTTACTTAACCAGAAACAATGGTCTACATCATTTCCTAGTCATGAGCCAGAAACTCTTCCCCGTTGTCAGTTTTTCCATTTTCCCTGAGTTCTGGTCACTTCTGTTACTAGAATAAAAGCTTACTTGAAACAGTGACTGCTTTTTCTTACTTGTATTTTTGAACTCAACACTTAGCACAGTACCTGATACACAGTAAGCACTCAATAAATGCCATGAATCTATCTATATATACATGTCTGTCTGTCTCTCTGTATGTATGTATGTACGTACCTATTTATTTCTGTAACTGTCATTTTATTGACATGGGTCCTGGTGAGTGTTTAAAAATCAGGTCTTCGAAATATATATGCACACTAAGTTTATTTTGTATTATCATTTTCTCCATCACTTTCATTAGTTTAATTCATAAAATAAATCTAGCCCAAATTTGCAACATTTGCAGTTTTTAAAGTGTAAATGTTGAGCCTGAAAATTTAACAATTTCCTCTTATATATGTTTCTCTCTAACTCTCAGTCAATTTATATATCTATGATTGCATGTGACATTGCTATGGAGGCAAATAGTACAGTATTTCCGTGACATCTTCTCTCTAAAAGGGATATGTAAATATCCTGAAAGGTTTATGCAAGAGCATACTTTTCTAATTTTCTGACCGATTTATCATCTGTCTATCTATCCAGTAGGTTACCCCATGTAATCAGTTGCCAAGTTTTGTAACAACTACAAGAACAGTACCTCAGACCTGCATTCTTATCTCTCCACTCACAAAAACCTCTTCACTTCTCTTCTCTATTACAATGGTCTCCTAAGTGGTCTCCCTTGCTCAGGTCATTCCTCTTCTTTCCATCCTCCACTCAGCTGCTGAAGGGATATTCTTGCCCTGTGGTCCTGATCATGTCAGTCCCACACTCTAAAAGTTATACTGGCTCACTGGTACCTCCAGTATCAAACTGAACCAACTCTGTCTTTCATCACCATTTGTAAACACCTAAAACCTAACTACATCATGTAATCCTACATTATTCCACTTTGTATACTCTAAGATCCAGGCCCATTTACCTCATTACTGTTCTTCACACAGGACATTCCATTTAGCTTCTTTAAGCCTTTGCAAGAGCTGGTCCTCTTGCCCTGAATTCAAGCTCTCTTCCTCTCTGCCTCTTTGAATCCTCCAGTTTCCTTTGAAGCTCACCAAGTGCCATCTCATTCTGTTTAAGGACTCAACTGACCCCCCTCCCCAAGTTAGAGATCTTTCCCCTTCTCCCAAACAACTTATATTTTCTACCTAATTATATATGTACATCCTATCTCCACTAATGGAATTTATACTTTTGAAAGGCGGAGGCTACCGAATTATTCTCTTTATACCCACCAGAACCTAGTCTGTAACCTCACAGGAAAGAGCTGTTTAAGAAATACAGTACTTTATGAAAACTTCCTTGACGTTTAGGAAAATAGGACAGGCTTTCACTGACTTCTACTGCCCAAAAAGAAAACTGCAGCATATGAAAAAGTTTAGGCCAGAAAAAAGTTACTGCAAAGATGAAATTTATGTCCATCTCCCTTTCAGACCATCATATGACAATCTGACCCATTCCAAATCATATTTTTATTCAATTTTATGATATGAGAACTCAGTCACTGTGAAGACAGGCTTAAAGGAGCCAAATGAAATACTTAATTGTAAATAGGAATTCATATTAAATCATCAACATTCCAATCACCTATTTCACTCTTACTCCTGTCACAGGAGAAATCATGCAGGATAAGATGAAATAGTTAGAGAACATTGTGTAGATTTTAGACTACAGTTCACCTGGTCCCATTCACAAGAGCAATACTTTTGAGAAAGTTAATACATGAAAATGGTTGATCTTTGCTTTGGAGGAAGTTTTAGAAATAAATATCAAAAGTTAGATTAAGACGTTGCCATATTTAAATCAAAAAACAGGTAAATGTTTTCCTATGTGCCAGAGATACTTAGCAACATTGTCAGCCCTGGAATATGCACAATCACCTAGGAAATGAAATGACTACTATAGGCATTGTAGATAGTAGTGGAGCTTCAGTTAGAATCTGGCTTCTCTACTTTCAGTTCCAGTGTTCTTATCTTTCCTTTGTTTTGTTTTCCTGCCAGGCAACGGGATTAAGTGACTTGCCCAGGGTCACAGGGCTAGTAAGTATTGAGTGTCTGAGGCTGAATTTGAACTTAGTTCCCCCCAACCGTAAGGCAGGTGCTCTATCTGCTATGCCACCTAGCTGCCCCCAGTGTTCCTATCTTTGGACAGAGTTTTCCTTCTGCCTCTGTGGCCCTCCATTCTGAACAAAACTGTCCCTCTCTCCTTTCAGTTTTTGCCAGTCTTCTCATGTGTGGTCTCCATCTGCTGCCTTAATTCTCTTCCTCTTCAGCCATTGCTTTAAGTTCCTGAATGGGTGTGCAAGGTCAAAGTCCTAGATATAGGGATCCAAGGAATTTCAGAGGTCATAAATTCCACTCCCGTTGTTATGTAAACACGTAGAAAAAGTTTAAAAAACATCATTTCTAAGTAATTTAATCATTTTGTTAATAATGCCAGCATTTTAATAAAAGGACGATTATTTAACAGTCTCTCTCTTGCACCAAAGACAATGATGGCAGTGGGCACAAGGCTTATCTGCCCATTGGAAAAGGGGTTTTCCTGAGGCTGGCAATCAACTCTGATTGGTTAACAATGACAGAATGAATATTATACTATGAAGCTGACCTCATTCAAGTGAAGTTTGATTATGTCATTTACTTCTAAGTCACTTCCAGCCTTGGACAATGTATTCAAAAAATTTGTCCTCACTCAAACCACAGCAGAGCACACTGGCTTTCCCACTAGGATGGAGTCTAAACAAGATTGTCAAGAAAGTTAGTCTAATTTCATTTTCAGTAATGTCCTTCAGGAGAATGAACTTTGAAATCAGGACTTTAGAAAAAAAGGAGGGAACTCTGGATCTCCCCAAATCATGAATTATTAATAAACATTTCTCTCAGTTAACCAAAGGAGGAAACTAGGGTCCAGGGAGGTAAAGTGAATTATTATTTATTCCAAAGCTCCTTGCTCTATACCTGGCAGGAGCCTCAGAGTCATGTTGTTCAAGGCCCTCAATTCACAGAGGAGGAAACTGTGGCCCAGGGAATGGAAGTGACTTGCCCATTACATATTAAAGACCCTAGGTGTAAGGGAAGTCCCAGGTAATGTAGTCAAACCCCCTCACTATACTGAGGAAAAGACTGAATCCAGGATAGCTGATGAGACCTACCTGAAATGACACAGCTAGCTAGGGGCTTAGGCTAGATTTGAACTCAGGTATTTGTACCCCTCAAGTTCAGCAGTGTAGACACTCCTGCCACCTCCTATACTTTCATCAATGTAGATGTTCTAAGATTGAAGTGGAAGGGATCAGTGGTCTCTTTTAATTTTAATAGAAGCAGAATTTCCCCAAAATGCGAAGTTCCATCTAGTAAACATTCAAGAACTACTTATAGGTCGGAAAGGAATTTTTTAGCTTCCTGTTTACATAAAATCGATGTGGAACAAATGGATTCCTTCAGCCCATTCTGCCTTTCAATGAAATAAGATGTTTGAAAGAATTTGCATAAAAACTTAGATTATGACATAGCAATGCCTCTAAAAATGACCAGTGCAGCCTCAAACATGGTGGAAAGGCTCTGAAGGTATCCTGCCATTGAAGCAACTCACATCTTATAATACTCACACGTATACCAGAAACTGTCTAGGGTGACATGGTAGTGTTATTGCCCTGCTTTTCTCAGAATGATTTTTGTCTGCCAGTGACTGGCAATAATTTAATATCTCCTCCTGACCTAGCCCAACATATTAGACAACAGGTATGCACGATAGTGTGCCAAGTAATGTGAGAAAAGAATGAAAGTACAGAATTCATAAAACATGGGTCATTAATAAAAACATTGAATTACCCAAAAATTAGTTCTCTTGAACTTTTTAAATGTCACATCATGATGGAGTGGTAACACATGTGGAAGTCAGAGAAGAAGACAAACCAAATACACTGATCTCTTAAGTTTCAGACTCCAAGTTCAGAAGAGAAGAACAACATCGCTAAACACCAGAGACACAATACTTGAGGTCAAATCCTGCCTTTGACACTGTTTGTGCCTGCTGTCTCTTTCACTTTATATTTAGAGTTTGGCCTTGGTGGCCTGGATGTTCCTTCTACCTATAGGTTCTTTAATATGTAATTGGACACTTTATTCTTTTTCTCTTGATCTATTTCCTCATCTGGATATTGGGAGGAGGGGTTAATACATAATCTGTGAGGTCCTTTCTAAGACTGTGACCGGCATTATGGGTTGAAAGGAACCACTGCCTGGAGAGGGAATTGAGAGAGAACATAAAGACCATACATTTGAAAAGGTTGGCAGTTCAAAGCAGAAAGGGGCAGCTCTGTTCAGAATGGACTGCCACAGGTTAGGAGAATGCTGGGGAGACAGAGGACATGGTTCAGAGGCAGGAACACTGGAACAGATACCTGTATTTCCCCATGAATCTTGAAAAACCTTCACTTGGTTCATTAATGTCCCTCCTCCATCTTCCCATTTCTCTTCTTCTTTGGTGGCTAAACTCCTTGAGAAGGCTTGTCGGCAAGAAATGTCCTTCCTTCTTTTCCTCTTACTCTCATCTTAACTCTTTGTAGTCTGCCTTGACCATATCATTCAGCAAAAAATGCTCTTCCCAAAGTCACTAAACCTAGGATTGCCAAATCTAATATCCTTCTCTGTCCTCTTCCTTCTTGACCTCTTAGTTCATTCTGACACTTTCAGTCAACCTCTTCTATTTGATACTCTCTTCTATCTCAATTTTCTTCGTGTTTCTCTTTGAACTTTTTCAACCTGTCTATTCACACCTTCGCACAATCCTTTACTAGTGCTACATCCAGGTGATTCTCACATAGGTGTTGAACAGGGCTCTGTCCTCAGCCTTCTTCTTCCTATAATATTCCCTTTGGTAATCTCATCTACTAACATGGATTCAATGATCATCTCTTTGCTGAGGATCCTGAGATCTACTTTTCCTGGCCTAACTTCTAAATTGAACTCTAATATCAAACTACAAGTGCCTATTTGACATCTCAAAATGTATGTCTTGTAGACAGCTTTGTTGCCTTGGAGTGAGGCTAGAGTTGAGTTCAAATCTGGCTTGAAATATTGTCTGTCTGACCATAGACAATTCACCTACACTCTATCTACCGCAGTGTACTCAAATGTACAAAAGGCATAATAATAACATATAATTCATAGTGTTTTATGAGGATCAATTCAGGTGATGCTTGCAAAGTACTTAGAACAATGCTTGCACATTGTAGACACTTACCACATAGTTATTCTTTTCCTACACAAACATACAACACTCAACATGCCCCAAACTGAACTCATCTTGTCTGATAACTCCTGTCTTCTTCCTGTCTTCCCTATTATTACAGAGGGTAGCAACATTCACCCAGGCTCTAAACCTAGGTGTCATCCTTCACTCCTCACTTGCTATCACACACATCGAAATCTATTATGTTCCCAAAGCCTTTTGATTTACTTTCAAAATATCTCTCACATACATTCTTTTCTCTCCTCTCACAGTTGTACAAAGTCACTGTATATCATCAATTGTTGCCTGGACTATTGTAATCACCTGCAAGTTGGTTTCCATCTCAAGGCTCAGTGTACTCAGAGAATGACTCAGGGAAGATGGTAGAGTAGGTCAAAAATTTTTAGATTCTCCAAATCTCCTCCCAAAGAAAGACAGACCTGATTGCCTCAGAGTGAATATAGAGCAGCAGAAATAAACAAAAGTTGGGGTAAAATTGTTGTCCTCCTAAGATAATGGGAGAAGACCCCAGGAAAGATGGGACCTGTAGGGAGGAAGGCTTGGCAGCATTGAAGTGTAAACACCTCCAGGCAGACTCTGAGGAATTAACAAACAACAAGCCCTCAGGGCAGCTGGGTTGGGAGGCAGCCTCAGCCTCAGGTACTATGTCCTTATGGATGGTGTGGGGATGGAAAGGCTGAGTAGTAGAAGACTAAAGGACTTTCCACTTTTGATGGATGCCAAGCAGGGCTATGGTGAACTGATGAGGTCACAGGCTGTGACTGCAGGGGAGAAAGAGCTAGCAGAGGCTTGGTGAATCTGGTTGCAGAGAAGTAGGGACCCTGATGGCTGTGAGCACTGAAATGGGAGCACAGTCCCTGGTTTCAGCTCCAGACTAGAGAAGTCAGTTGAAGTTTTCAGCCACCAGAAGGACCACAGGGAGTAAGAATGTTTTGGGTATAGTGTGGCTGGGGCCCTAGCTATGAATTATATGTGTGAGGACTGCCCAAGGTTGGGCCCCGAGACAGAGTTCAGAAAATAACAGTAAGTAGGACTTGAGCATTGGGCAAATCACTCCTCACACCTCCAGACTACAAGACTTGATTATAACAATAAGCTGGCAACAATAGAATAAAAAAATAAAAATAAAAATGTGTAGGCAAAGCAGAAAGATCCAAACAATAGCTAGTTACTATGGGGACAGAGAAGATAGGGTTTATATTCAGTGGAAGATGGTAGAGACAAAAAAGCCACTCCTTTTTCAATGAGAAACATCAATGGTCACAAGCCCCAAAAGAGTTCTTGGAAGAACTTTAAGAAAAGTTTAAAAATCAAATAAGACACCTTAAGGAAAAAGTAAGAAAAAAAGAGCAATCCAAGAAAGTTAAGAAAATTTTGAAAAGAAAGTCAACCAACTGGAAATAGAAAATTAGAAACTTAAGGAAGAAAATAATTCCATGAAAACTAACATTGGACAAGGGGAAACTAATGATGTTCTAAGACACCAAGAAATACTAAAAGAAAACCAAATGGATGAATAAATAGAAGAGCATGTGAAACACCTTAATCAAAATAAAAAAAGTGACGTATAGAACAGAGAAAGGACAATGTAAAAATCATAGGACTACATGAGAGTTCTAACCAAAAAAAAGAACCTGGCTACAATATTATAAGAAATTATTAAGGAAATTGCCCAGAAGTTCCAGAAGAAGAAGAGAAAGTAGATGTAGAAAAAAAGAAATCCACCTATCACCATCTGAAAGAGATCCTAGGAGAAATACTTACAGGAATATTACAGACGAGTTTCAAAGTTCTCAGGGTAAGGAGAAAAGATTGCAAATAACAAGAAAAAATAAAACAACCTAAATATTATGGAGCTGCAATCAGGATTACACAAGACCTAGCACCTTCTGAGTTGAAGGACTGTAGCTCTTGGAACACTATATTTTTTAGTACAAAAGAAGTGGAATTACAAACAAACGTAACTTACCTATGAAAGTTAAGTATAATCCAAAATTTAAAAAAAATGTTTAATTAACACATTGAAAGACTTTAAGGTATTTATAGCAAAAAGAGCAGAACTACTGACATATGAGAAAATTTAGGGAAAAAAAGGAAATTTGACATATACAATATGAGAGCAATATAAGGTTAACATTAAAGATCAGTTATAAGGGACTCAATAAGGTAATTCGTTTACTTCTTGTACATAAAAGGGTTATCAGTTCTCTTATGACTATCATAAGTATTTGGATAGTTTGAAAGAAAGATTTGGGCTGAGATCTCTATGATGGGGTGAGTCTAAAAAATAAAACTATGTAGAGAGAAATAAAAAAGAGTAATTATCTCATACAAATAAGGAATGAAATGAACAAATGATTCAGAAGAAGCAAATGGGGGAGGCGCTAGTACTACTGGAACCTTACTATCCTCAGAAATGTGTTAAAAAGAGAACATATACATCTAGAAACATATAAAAGTCTCCCAAAGGGAGAAAGAAATGAGAGGGCAAAGGGATAGGATAAGGGGGAGACTTTTTAAATGGTGTGTAGATGAAGAATCAGGAGAGGGAATAAGGAAGAAGCTCTAAGAAACATAGGTAGATTAAGGTGAAGAGGCAGGGGGAGACATCACAAAGGAGGGACTCTTGGAGTGGTGGGTAGATTAAGGAACAGGAGAGCAAAGTAGAGGGGAGAAGGACATTAGAGTGAGGAGGGATAGGATAAGTAGGGCCAAAAGGATAGTGAGGAAAAATAAGATGGAGGGAAACACATGACAAGAAATTACAACTTAGAATGTGAATAGGATGAATTTACCCATAAACAGAAACAGACCAGAACTATCTGGTACTGGCTAGGAAATGGAGAGGTGGAATGCTAGAACAGAGTACACATAAAGTCTTTTTCATGTCTCAGTTTGAGTGAGGCAATACCCATTCAGTGATTAAGGCCAGTTAAGAAATGTGTTTTGGCCAGAAACCCTGAGAGTTTTCCCTTCCAAGATTGATTTGTTTTGACTGGTTGAAGAGGTCTTTGTTTGTTTCATTTCTTACCTAGCCTTAATCAGCGTGATTGATAACAGCTAGAACACAGTATAATACCTGCACAGGTAATGTTATGTTTCCTCGAAAAGAAAAAGTGTCTGCCATGGGATTAAAAATTCTTCCAAGACAGGGTTTCATTTGCTGTTCTGTTTGTATCTGTAACACATGGAAGAATTCATAGCATTTAGTAGTGGTTTAAGAAATTTTCACTGTCAGGGCAGCTAGAGTGCACAGTGGTGAGAACATAGGCCTGGATTCAGGAAGGCCTGAGTTCAAATCTGGCCTCAGACGATTAACTCTTCTTAGCTCTGTGACCCTGTGCAACTCCCTTCACCCCACTGCCTTGCAAAAAAGAAAATGAAAAAATGAAATTTTTACTACATAATAAGGAGCATTTGGGTATATAACCTGATATTTGTTGACATCATGTGTCCAACCAGAACATTGCACCTCACTGAGAACTTTGTGGAGTACCTGCCCTCTTGGAATTGTACTGGTTATTACCAGTAGCATTACAGTTTAACACTTTCCAAACACCGTTTTTATTGAACTTTTACTACATGTGACTGCTCTCTAGCTGTTCAGTTAGTCAGAAGAGACTCGAATGAAACTGATGATTTGTGATGCAGAGCAAGTAACGAATTCATTCAGTGTAAATAGCAATTTAGACTCCCTCACAGGATATGTGATGTAGGTTAAGACATGATAGCAAGGAGAGAGCACTGAGCAGGCATCAAGCTACAGTGTGTCTGGTCCCTCATGTTAATATTAATGTTACTTACTTAATGTTAATGCTTTCATTCAGAAGGGCAAAATTTGGAAGAAATAAGTCAAACAAAATGGCTGAGTTCCACTTAGAAAAGAAATTCGGGAAATAAAATATTAAAGTTTCACCAAGGCAGTGGTGTGTGGAAGCCTGCTCAAAGAGGCTCCTACTGGCTTTCAACACTTGATTGTCAGATTTCAGGAATTTTCTATGCAGCATATGAAGTAAGCTGGTCAGACAGGAAGCATTTGTTAAGTATTTACCACGTGCTGGGTACAGCTAGGTGGTTCAGTAGATAGAGTGTTTGGCCCGGATTCAGGAAGATTCACCTTCTGATGTTCAAATCTGGCTTAGACCCTTACAAGCTGTGTGACCCTGGGCAAGTCACTTAATTTTGCTTTCCTCAGTCTCCTCATTTGTAAAATGAACTGCCTATGGTAGTGGCAGACCATTTCAGTATCTTTGCTAAAAGAACCTCAAATGGGATCAAGAAGAATCAGACATGATACATGACTGAACAACAACACTGTTTAAAAGTGGAAATGTTTCCATCTTGTTCTTATTGTGCTGGTCTCCAATGCTGGGAAGAATGTTTGGAATAGCTGGGAAATTGTTAGAAGATATTCCTAAATTCCTCAAAAAAGAGAGCAGAAAACCAAATCAGTAAAATATTGAATGAAATCACATTGAAATCAGAAGATATCAAAAAAATCATAACATTTTATATACAGTAATATGCTAACAAAACTAAGAACACAGAACAAATAGAGGATTGCTTTCAAAAAAAATAAAAAGGTATTCATTCTATCAGAAGACCTGTTAGAGATTTTAAATAATCCAATCTCAGAAGAGGAAAGAGGTCTATCTCTAAATGAACTACCAAAAGAAAAAAAAATCCAGAGAACCAAAAGATTCACAGGAGAATGCTCTTAACCTCTTAAAGAACAGTTAACTGACATATTTTACAATTTTTTTCCATGATTTTTCAAAAATTTCTCTGACAAATATTGTCCTCCTACTTAAACAAGTGAAAGATAAAACTCAGAAAGAAAACTATAGGCTAACATTACTAATGAATAATAACTCAAAATTTTTACACCAAATCCTATCAGATTACAGTAACTTATTCAAGAAAGCATTCTTTATGATCAACTTAGGTATATACTGGGCATGCAAGGATGTTTCTATATTAGGAAAACAACATAATTTAATCACTTTAAACCCCAAATATCTCAAATTATGTAATCATCTCAAAAAGACAGAGAGAAAATCTTTCACAAAGTATAACAATCTTTTATGCTAAAAATCTGAAGATCATAAAAATAATCTAGAACTAGTAGCATTCATCATTTGCAAAAATAATCTGTTCCAGTAAATACCGGAGTGAACCCAAGTTGTCCACTGTCCCTCCTGATATTTAATATAGCAATGGAAATATTAGTGAATGAAATAAGACAAGAGAAAGAAATTGAAGGAATAAAGACAGGTATAGAAGAGATAAAACTATCCCTGTCTGCTGCTGATATGATGGTTTAATTGGAAAAGACCAAGTAATTTGTAAATATACTGAGACAATTAATAATTAGCAAAGTTGTAAGCTAAAAAATAAATCATTAAAAATCAACAGCAATTCAATAACATAATAACAATAATACAAAACAAGAAATAATAGAAAGGGAAATTCCATTCCAAATAACCACAAAACATAGAAAACTTCTGGCATGCCACCTCCCAAAACACGAAAATGACTTGTACAGATTCAACTAGAAAAATCTCCTTAAAAAAAAATAAAACATAAGAAGCACTCTAAATACCTGGAGGAATGCCTGGTGGCCATGGCTAGGCTATGCCAATGCCATAGAAATGACAATACTGTGAAAATGAAATGATATTTTTAATGTTATAACTATCAAATTACCAAGAGATTGTTTTACAAAGCTTGATAAAATAACAAAATTTCAAAAAATAAAATTTCTAGAATATCAAGGGAAATCATAAAAAGAGGTACAGATGAAGGCATAAAAGCATTTTCAGACCTCAAACTATTTAAATAGCAATTATCAAAAATGTCTTATACTGGTTAAAATATAGAAATAAGTCAAGGAAGAGATTACACAAGGGAGATTTAGAAAGAATAGAATGATAGATATATCAGAAACTATATATTCCCCAGGTGAAAACTCCCTACTTGATTAAAAACTTCAGGGAACACTGGACAGTAGTCAGGCAGAAATTATGCATAAAGTCACAGCTTTTACCACTCTCCACAATATGTTGTAACTTGATAAGCGAACTTATTGTTAATCATCATACAATAAAAATTTTTAGAAGAAAAATCAATCATATAACTCTTATAGGTAAGAGATATCTTCTTAACCAAATAACAGCTAGAGGAAATTACAAAAAAATAAATAACTGATTACTTGAAACTGCAAAACTTCTGTATAAAAAAGAAAATGAATCTAGGGTGGGAAGGGTAGTGGTTTAATGGGAAAAAATACTTGGTATCAATTTTCTCTGATAAGAGTTAGGTAATCAAGATATATATACAATTACACATATAATTATATATTATATTAAATATTTCAAATCCATAAGCTTGTTATATATCTTGGATACCTAACCTTATCAGAGAGATGTGATAATATATAATTATACATATAGTTATATACATTAGATACATGTAACTACTAACCATTTCCTAATACATCACAGCATTTGACCAAAATAGTTCTTAAAAGAACTACAAAGTATTTATAACTATATTAATAAGTGCTTTAAATCACAAATAGTAATAGAAATATAAATTAAAATAACTGAGGCTTCATATTTGGCAAGAATGACAGTAATGTAGGAATTGTCAGAACATAGGCAGACTAATACATTGCTGGTGGAGCTGTGTTATGGTACAATTATTTTGGAAAGAAATTTGGAATTGTACAAATAAACTGACTGAAATCTCCTTACGTTTTGAACCAGTGACTCTGTAATTAGGCTTATACTCTAAGGAAGCCTTCTTTAAAAAAAAAAAGTCCCCACACGTTCCCAAATATTTATAGTTGCACTTTTTATGATAGCTAAGA
This sequence comes from Phascolarctos cinereus, assembly GCF_003287225.1. Classification (NCBI taxonomy): domain Eukaryota; kingdom Metazoa; phylum Chordata; class Mammalia; order Diprotodontia; family Phascolarctidae; genus Phascolarctos; species Phascolarctos cinereus. Next base: position 56,646,151 of record NW_027556291.1, on the reverse strand, counting down.
ACTGGAAACCAAACAGATGACTATTGATTAAGAAATGGCCAAATAAATTGTTGTACATGAATGTAGTACAATACTACTGCACTGTTAGAAATGATGACTCTGATGAATACAGAGAAGCATTGGAAAGATTTACATCAATCACTGAAAAGTAAAGTAAGAAGAGTCAAAAAACAAAACAATATACACATTAGCAACAACAATGGAAATGGAAAGAATGACTCATTGAAAGGTCAAAAGTGAATCTAACAAATTATGAAGCTCAGACAGGACAGATTGGAATGAAAAGACAGGAGAAGATACCCCCAACCTGGCCCTTGGTGGAGGTGGAGGTCCACAGGTGTTACACATTGCACATGTTTTTGGACTTTCTCAATGTATCAGTCAGTTATGCTCATTTTTTTTCTTTTCTAAAAACAAACACAATTTGTCATATAGGAGGGGGAGGGTTACATGGGATTCTATGGTAATGTAAGAAAATAGCCATTAAAAAATACTGAAAAAAGTCCAAATTCATTCTCATAGAATGAAGGTTGAGCATAAGTAAAATTTAATGAGAGGAGAGTTTGTATAACAAGGAGAGAAGCAGCCTCAAGATCAGGAAGACTTGAGTCAATATCTTAACTCTGGCATACTGGCTCTGTGACCTGGGATAGGTAGCTTAACCTCTCTGTGCCCCAGGCAACTCTGAGACCCTAAGTGGCAGAGCAAGTGGTTACTTACATGTGCTATTGCTCCCTTTTATCTCAAAAATGAAATCACAGGTCTGAACTGAACAGCCCACAGATTTGAAAGAATATGCTTTCTAAAGTCATTCTAAAGGCAATGTTTAGTTTTTACTTATTTATTACATTAACATTTATAATCTATGCCTCTAACTTTGCCTCTCCCTCTCCCCATTTAACAAAATAAAAATTAAAAATCTACTTAGAAATATTTATAGTTCAGAAAATGAACCCCCACAACAGTCATGTCTGAAAAGGTAAGCCTCTTTGGACACATAAATTAATCCCATTTCTGATAAGAGGTGAGTGGTATCATTCAACTTCAGCCCTTCAGACCTGTGGTTTATCCTGACTTCAATCACTGTTCTAACACCATGTAAATGAGAGGTGTTATTATTATTATGATTGGTGCAGCAGCCATTTCTTACTACTACTGCTACTACTGCTGCTGCTGCTGCTGCTGCTGCTGCTGCTTACCTGTCAGTAGGTCTAACTGAAATTAGCCCTTCCTGCAAATACAAAAGGTACTCTAGGAAAAGCCAGCCTCCCTTGAGGGGCTTGTTCTGACTAGAACTGGATCTGCCTCCCAGTCCACTTTGAGGAGGGTACCACTCAATCTTTACTCAAGCAGGATTTCTCAAAGCTGGGAAAATCCCTCTAATTCCTTACAAAAGGAAAGGAAAAGGAGGAAGAAGAAAGAAACTTCTGCCTACCAGTTGAAACAGATTTTTCAAACTCAGCAGGTATGCAATACTGAATCACAAGAAAACATCATTCCCCTGAAATTCCACCTTCTTATAACTACACTATCACTGTTTGGGACAGCACCACCTTTCCAGCCACCCCAAGCTTCAAAAGGAAGACCTCACCTGGTAAGGGAGCTTACAGCTTACTTACCCAGAACCAATGCTCCACATCATTTCCTAGTCACCAGCTAGAAACTATGCCCTACTGTCAGTTTTTCAATTTCCCCTGAGTTCTGGTCACTTCTGTTACTAGAATAAAAGCTTACTTGGGACAGTGACTATTATTTCTTGCTTGTATTTTTGAACTCAACACTTAGCACAATACCTGATACACAGTAAGCACTCAATAAATGCCATGACTCTATCTATATATGTATGTATATGTATGTATGTATGTATGTATGTATGTATGTATGCATGTATCTATATATACCTATTTATCTATGTAACTGTCATATTATTGAGCTGAGTCCTGATGAGGGTTTAAAAATCAGGTCTTTGAAAAACATGTGCATGATAATAAGTTAATTTTGTATTATCATTTTCTTCACCAATTTCATTAGTTAAATTCGTAAAATAAATCCAGCCCAGATTTGTAGCATTTCCAATTTTTAAAGTTTAAATGTTCAGCCTGAAAATGTTCTTATGTATGTTTCTATCTAACTCTCAATCTACATATCTGTGATTACATGTGTCATTCATTGCCATGGAGGCAAATAGTAAAGTATTTCTCTGACATCTACTGTCGAAAAGGGATATCAAAATATCCTGAAAGGTTTATGCCAGAACATACTTTTCTAACTCTATGACCGATTTATCATCTATCTAACTATACAATTGCCCTCTCTCTTCCTCAGTTACCACATCTAATCTGTTGCCAGGTTTTGTACTAACTATATGAACAATACCTCAGACCTGCATTCTTATCTCTCCACTCACATAATCTCATCACTTTTCTTCTCTATTACAATGGCCTCCTAAGTGGTCTCCCTTACTCAGGTCATTCCTCTTCTTTCCATCCTCCACTCAGCTGCTGAAGGGATATTCTTGCCCTGTGGTTCTAATCATGGCACTTCCACACTAAAAGTTGTACTGGCTCACTGGTATATCCGGCATCAAACTGAACCAACTCTGTCTTTTATCACCATTTGTAAACACCTAAAACCTAACCACTTGATGTAATCTTACATTATTCCACTTCATGTACTCTAAGATCCAGGCATATTTGCCTTGTTGGTATTCTTCACACAGGACATTCCATTTCGCTTCTTTGAGCCTTTACAAAAGCTGGTCCTCTTGTTGGAATTCAATCTCTCCTCATCTCTGCCTTTTTGAATCCCCCAGTTTCCTTTGAAGCTCACCTAATGTGCCACTTAATCCTGCTTAAGGATCCTCCTGACTGTCACCTGACCCCCCCCCAAAGTTAGAGAGCTTTTCCCTTTCCCAAAGTAACTTATATTTTCTTTATATTTCAAACATAATTATATACATACATGTTGTCTCCACCAATAGGATTTAAACTTTTGGAAGGCAGAGGCTACTGAATTATGGTCTTTACACCCCCAGAACCTAGTCTTTGGCCTCACAGGAAAGAGGTGCTTAAGAAATACAGTACTTGTTGAGCACTTCCTTGCCCTTTAGGAAAATAGGACAGGCTTTCACTGACATTTGCTGGCCACAAAGAAAACTGCAGCTTATGAAAAAGTTTAGGCCAGAAAAAGTTCCTGGAAAGATGAAACTTAGGTCTGTCTCACATTCAAACCATCATATTACATTCTGACCCATTCCAAACCACATTTGTATTCGATTTTATGATGACAGCTCATTCACTGTGAAGAGAGGCAGAAAGGAGCCAAATGAAATCCTTCAGTGTAAATAGAAATTCAGATTAAATCATCAAAATTCCAATGACCTATTTCAGTCTTTATCCTGTCACAGAAGAAATGATGCAGGATAAGATGAAATAGAACTAGAGAGAGCATTGTATAGATTTTAGACTACAGTGCACCTGGTCCCGTTCACAAGAGCAAAACTTTGGAGAAATTTATCTATGAAAATGGTTGATCTTTGCTTTGAAGGCAGTTTTAGATATAAACATCAAAAGTTAGATTAAGATGTTACCATATTTAAACCAAACAACAGGTAAATATTTTCCTATGTGCCTAGAGATACTTAGTGGCACTGTTAGCCCTGGAATATGCAAAATCACCTAGGAAATGAAAGGAGTACTAAAGGCATTGTAGATGTTAGTAGAGCTTCAGTTAGAATCTGGCTTCTCTACTTTCAGTTCTAGTGTTCCTATCTTTCCTTTGTTTTGTTTTCCTGCTAGGCAACGGGGTTAAGTGACTTGCCCAGAGTCACACAGCTAGTAAGAGTCCAGTGTCTGAGGCTTAATTTGAACTCAGGTCCTCTGACTCAAGGGCAGGTGTTCTATATGCTGTGCCACCTGGCTGCCCCCAGTGTTCCTATCATTGGACGAAGTTTTCCTTCTGCCTCTGTGGCCCTTCTTTCAGAACAAAACTGTCACTCTATCTTCTCAGTTTCTGCCAATATTCTCAAATGTGTGGTCTCCACCTGATGCCTCAATTCTTTCCCTCTTCAACCATTGCTTTAAGCTCCCGAATGGGTATACAAGGTCAAAGTCCTAGATGTAGGGATCCAAGGAATTTCAGAGGTTATAAATTCCATTCCCATCATTATGTGAACGCTTAGAAAAAAGTTTTAAAAACCTCATTTCTAAGTAATTTAATCATTTTATTAATAATGCCAGCACTTTAACAAAAGGATGGTCATGTAATTGTCTTCTCTTACGCCAGAGACAATGATGGCAGTGGGCTCAAGGCTTATCTGCCCATTGGAAGAGGGTTTTTCCTGAGCCTAGCAATCAACTCTGATTGATTAACAATGAAAGAATGAATATTATAGTATGAAGCTGACCTCATTCAAGTGAACTTTGATTATGTCATTTACTTCTAAGTCACTCCCAGCCTTAGACATTCTATTCAAAAAATTTGTCCTCACTCAAACCACAGCAGAGCACACTGGCTTCCCCACCAGGATGGAGTCTAAACAACATCGTTAAGAAAGTTAGTCTAATTTCACTATCAGTAATGTCCTCCAAGAAGAGAACGAACTTTGGAAGCAGGACTTTAGAAAAAAAGAAGGGAACTCTGATCTCCCCAAACCATTGATTATTAATCAATTTACCAGAGGAGGGAACTAGGGCCCAGGAAAGTGAAGCGAATTATTATTTTTTCCAAAGCTCCTTGGTCTATACCTGGCAGAGGCCTCACAGTCATCTTGTTTAAGCCCCTCAATTCACAGAGGAGGAAACTGAGGCCCACGGAATGGAAGTGGCTTCTCCATTTCATACTAAAGATCCTAGGTGTAAGGGGAATAGCAGCATTCACCCAGGCTCTAAACCTAGGTGTCATCCTTCACTCCTCACTTGCTCTCACACACATCCAGATATATGTTGTTTCAAAAGCCTTTTGGTCATACCTTTTAAAATATCTCTCACATGCTTTCTTTTCTCTCTCACAATTCTACAAAGCCACTGTATATCATCATTTGTTGCCTAGACTATTGTAATCACCTGCAAGTTGGTTTCCATCTCAAGGCTCAGTATACTCAGAAAATGATTCAGGGAAGATGGCAGAGTAGGTCAAAAAATTTTAGGCTCTCTAAATCTCCTGCCAAAGAAAGACAGACCTGATTGCCTCAGAGTGAATATAGAGCAGCAGAAATAAACAGTAGTTGGGGTAAAAGTGTTGTCTTCCTAAGATAATGGGAGAAGACCCCAGGAAAGATGGGACCTGTAGGGAGGAAGGCTTGGCAGCAGTGAAGTGTAAACACCTCCAGGCAGACTCTGAGGAATTAACAAACAACAAGCCCTCAGGGCAGCTGGGTTGGGAGGCAACCTCAGCCTCAGGTGCTGTCTCCTTATGAATGGTGTGGGGCTGGAAAGGCTGAGTAGGAGAAGACTGAAGGACTTTCCACTCTTGATGGAAGTCAAGCAGAGCTATGCTGACCAGATGAGGTCACAGGCTGTGACTTCAGGGGAGAAAGAGCTAGCAGAGGCTTGGTGAATCTGGTTGCAGAGAAGTAGGGACCCTGATGGCTGTGAGCACTGAAATGGGAGCACAGTCCCTGGTTTCAGTTCCAGAGTAGAGAAGTCAGTTGAAGTTTTCAGCCACCAGAAAGACCACATAGAGCAAGAGTATTCCTGGCACAGTGTAGCTTGGGGCCCCAGTTATGACTTAGAAGTGGCAAGGACTGCTCAAGTTTGGGCCTTGGGACAGAGTTCAGAAAATAACATTAAGAAGGAACTGAGGATTGGGCAAATCACTCCTCATACCTCCAGACTAAAAGTTTTGGTTATAATAATAAGCTGGCAACAATGAAATAAAAAAAATAATAAAAATGTGTAGGCAAAGCAGAAAGAGCAAAACAATAGCTTGTTGCTATGGGGACAGAGAAGATAGGGTTCCTATTCAGCAGAAGACAGCACAGACAAAAAAAGGCGCTCCTTTTTCAATGGTCACAAGCCCAAAAAGAGTTCTTGGAAGAACTTTAAGAGAAGTTTAAGAAGCAAATAGGAGACATTAAGGAAAAAGTAAGAAAAAAAGAGCAATCTAAGAAAATCAAGAAAATTTTGAAAAGAAAGTTAACCAACTGGAAATAGAAAATTAAAAACTTAAGGAAGAAAATAATTCCATGAAAACTAATATTGGTCATTATCACCACTGTTATTCAATATTGTACTGGAAACCTTAGCTTTAGCAATAAGAGAAGAAAAAGAAATTGAAGGCATTAGAATAGGCAAAGAAAAAACAAAGCTATCAGTCTTTGCAGATGACATGATGATATACTTAGAGAATCCTGGCGTATCAAGTAAAAAACTACTTGAAATAATAAACAACTTTAGCAAAGTTGCAGGTTATGAAATAAACCCACATAAATCATTAGCATTTCTATATATTACCAACAAAGCCCAACGGCAAGAGATAGAAAGAGAAATCCCATTTAAACTTACTGTAGACATTATAAAATATTTAGGAGTCTACCTCCCAAAACAAACCCAGGAACTCTGTGAACACAATTACAAAACACTTTTCACACAAATAAAATCAGATCTAAATAATTGGAAAAACATCAGTTGCTCATGGGTAGGCCAAGCTAATATAATAAAAATGACAATCCTACCTAAGCTAATTTACTTATTCAATGCCATACCAATCAAACTACCAAAAAAATTATTTTATAGAGTTAGAAAAAATAATAACAAGATTCATTTGGAAAAACAAAAGGTCCAGAATATCAAAGGAACTAATGAAAAGAAATGCAGGGGAAGGTGGCCTGGCAATTCCAGATCTTAAATTGTATTATAAAGCAGCAATCATCAAGACTGCTTGGTACTGGCTAAGAAATAGGGAGGTGGATCAGTGGAATAGGTTAAATATGCAAGACACAGTTGTCAATGACTATAGTAATCTATTATTTGAGAAACCCAAAGACCCCAGCTTCTGGGATAAGAACCCACTCTTTGAAAAAACCTGCTGGGAAAACTGGAAAAGAGTATGGCAGAAACTAGGCATAGACCCAAATCTCACACCATATATGAAAATAAAGTCAAAATGGGTTCAGGACTTAGATATAAAGGCTGATACCATAAGTAAACTGGTAGAACAAGGAATAGTTTACCTATCAGATCTATGGAGAACAGAAGAATTCATGACCAAACAGGAGATAGAGAACATTATGAAAAGCAAAATGGATCATTTTGATTATGTTAAATTGAAAAGTTTTTGCACAAACAAAGCCAATGCAACGCGAAGATTAGAAGGAAGGTATAAAATTGGGAAATAATTTTTACAACCAGTCTCTCTGATAAAGGCCTCATTTCTAAAATATATAGAGAATTAAGACAAATTTATAAGAATACAAGCCATTCCCCAATTGATAAATGGTGAAAGGATGTGAACAGACAGTTCTCAGATGAAGAAATTAAAGCCATCTATAGACATATGAAAAAAATGCTCTAAATCATTATTTTTTAGAGAAATGCAAATCAAAACAGCTCTGAAGTACCACATCACACCTATCAGATTGGCCAACACGACAAAACAGGAAAATGATAAATGTTGGAGAAGATGTGGGAAAATTGGAACACTTAAGCATTGTTGGTGGAGTTGTGAAATGATCCAACCATTTTGGACAACAATTTCGAACTATGCCCAAAGGGCTACAAAAATGTGCATACCCTTTGATCCAGCAATAGCACTTCTAGGGCTATATCCCAAACAAATGGGAAAAGGACCCATATGTACAAAAATATACATAGCAGCTCTTTTTGTGGTGGCAAAGAATTGGAAATTGAGAGGATGCCCATCCATTGGGGAATGGCTGAGCAAGTTGTGGTATATGAATGTAATGGAATACTATTGTGCTGTAAGAAATGATGAACAGGCTGACTTCAGAAAAACCTGGAAAGACTTATATGGTCTGATGCTAAGTGAAGTGAGCAGAACCAAGAGGACTTTGTACACAATAACAGCCACATTATGCAATGACTAAGATTGTTAAACTGAACCTTTCTCAGCATAATGAGGATCTAAGACATTTCCAGAGGCTTGGGATGGATAATGCTGTTCACATTCAAAGAAAGAACTATGGAAGTTGAATCGCTATCACTTATTTTTACCTTCTGTTGAGTTTTGTTTCTCTTTCTGATGGTTCCTCGTATTGGTTTTAATTTTCGCTTACAACTTCACTAATGTGAAAATATGTTTAATGGGTATGTAAATGTAAAGCTTCTATCAGATTGTGTGCCAGTCTTGGGGGGGGGGGAGGAAAAGGGAGAAAAATTTTCAACTCAAAAGCATATGGAAAAAATAAAAAAATTTAAATTAAAAAAAAAGAAAACTAATATTGGGCAAGGGGAAGCTAATGATGTTCTAAGACACCAAGAAATAATAAAACAAAACCAAAAGGATGAACAAATAGAAGAGCATGTGAAACATCTCAATGAAAAAAAAATTATCTAGAGAACAGAGGAAGAAGAGACAATGTAAAAATCATAGGACTACCTTAGAGTTATGACCAAAAAAAGAACCTGGCTACAATATTATATGAAAGTATTAAGGAAAATTGTTCAGAAGTTCTAGAAAAAGAAGGTAAAGCAGAAATAGAAAAAAAATCCACCAATCACCATCTGAAAGATATCCTAGGAGCAAAACTTACAGGAATATCATAGCCAAATTTCAAAGTTCTGAGGTTAAGGAGAAAATGTTTCAAGTAACAAGAAAAAAACCCAACCTTAATATTATGTAGCTACAATCAAGATTACACAAGACCTAGCAGCTTTTAAGTTGAAGGACTCTATGTCTTGGAACACTATATGTTATAGAGCAAAAGAATTGGAATTACAACCAAGTGTAACTTACCTAGCACACTTAAATATAATCTAAAATTTAAAAAAAAATGGAAAAGTAACACATTAATAGACTTTCAGGTATTCATAGCAAAAGGAGCAGAACTACTGACTTATAAGAAAATTTAGGGAAAAAAAGAAAGTTTGACATATACGATCTGAGGGAAATATAAGGTCAACATTAAAGACCAGTTATAAGGGATTCAATAAGGTAATTTCCTTACTTCTTGTATATAAAAGGATTATCAGTTCTCTTATGACTGTCATAATTCTTTGGATAGCTTGAAAGAAAGACTTGGACGGAGCTCTCTTTGATGGGGTGATTCTAAAAAATGAAGCTATGTAGGGAGAAATAAAAAAGATTAATCATCTCATACAAATAAGGAATGAAATGAACAAATGATTCAGAAGAAAAAAGTAGGTGGGGCACTAGTAGTACTGGAACCTTACCTTTCTCAGAAATGGGTTAAAAAGGGAACACATACATTTAGAAACATATAAGTCTTCCAAAGGGAGAAAGAAATGAGAGGGCAAAAGGACAGAATAAGGGAGGGACTTTTAAATGGTGTGTAAATGAAGAATCAGGAAAGGGAATAAGGAAGAAACTCTTAGAAAGTAGATTAAGGTGAAGGGAAGGGGGAAGCCTTAATAAAAGAGGGACTCTTAGAGGGGTGGGTAGATTAAGGAGTAGAAGGGCAAAGTAGGGGGGGAGAAGAATATTAGAATGAGGAGGGATAGGGTAAATAGGGCCAGAAGCATAGTGAAGAAAAATAGGATGGAGGGAAACACATAAAAAGAAATTGTAACTTAGAATGTGAATAGGATGAATTTACTCATAAAACAGAAACAGAGCAGTATTATATGGTACTAGATAAGAAATGGAGAGGTGGAATGCTAGAACAGAGTACACATAAAATACATGGTACTAAAGAACTACAGTAACTTTGTGTTGTGTTTGACAAGTATCAACATTTAAGTTCAGGAGATAAGAATTCATTATTTCATAAAATTGTTGTGAAAGTTGGCAAGGAGTCTGGCAGAAATAGGGCACAGACCAATCTATTAACCATATACCAAGATGAGGTGAAAATGGACTCATGACCCAGCTATAAAGGGAAATAACATAAGAAAATGAAAGAGGAGCAGCTGGGTGACACAGTTGATAGAGCACCAGACCTGAAGTCAGGAGGACCCGAGTTCAAATCCGGCCTCAGACCAAACACTTGACACTTACTACCTGTGTAAGTCACTTAACCCCAATTGCCTAAAAAGAAAAAAAAATGAACAGAACATACAACATATTGCTTATTGGACTCATGGTTAGGAGAATAATAGGTGAAGAAAGAGGAGAAAGACAATCTCATTGACATAAAAAAATGGATAATTTTAATTATTTTAAAATAAAAATTCTTGTATAAATAAAACCAAGATAGTCAAGATGAGGATAAATGCAGATAATGGGGGAAAACTTCCATAGAGAAACTCTCAGATAGGGATCTCATTTCTCAAATATATAGAGAACTTTGCCAAATTTTTAAGATTACAAGTCACAACCCAACTGATGAATGTTATAATCTAGACTACCTATAAGTATATGAGAAAATGCTTTAAATCATTATTGATTAGACAAATGCCAACCAAAATGACTTTGAGACATCACCTCACATCTATAAGATTGGCTGAAATGATAGATGCTCTTCAATTAGGGAATGGCTAAGCAATGTGTGCTATATGATTGAGACTGACTATTGCTATGATTTAAGAAACAGTGAGCTGGATGATTTCAAAAATTAAGGAAAGATTTGGACCTATGAAGGAAGATGCTATTTACCTACAGAGAAAGAACTGACAGATAGAAATATGCATAGTATCATCTTACATATATGTATATATGTGTATAGATAATTATGTATATGTATGTATATATATGTATTTAATTGTAGCTTTCTCTAAGGTGGGGCAGGAGGATGAAGAAAAAAAGGATCAAAAGTTCATAGCAGAAAACATAGAAGGGAACATAAAAAAAGCTGGCTTGGTTTGAAAACCATGGGTAGGTTTTATCACATAGGTTTTGTTAAATGCAAATATATAGTCTTATATTGAATCCTCTCTTACGTTCTGCTATGTACATGGGCATGTTCTTTTTTGTTTTCCTTTTTTGATTTTGTATTTACGTGTGCCATCTAGCTTACCCTACATTAAAAGTTTCTTAAACCACTATTAAATTCCAAGTACTACTCCATGTGTTGCAGACGCAAACAGGAAAGTAAACAGACCCTGTCTTGGAAGAATTTTGAATGCGTTGGCAGACACCCTTTCTTTTCAAGGAGAATATAACATTACTTGTGCAGGAGCTGATTATATTGTGCTCCAGCCATTTATCAATCACCTTGATTAACTATAGGTAAGAAATGAAAGAAAGAATGGCCTCTTTTACCATGTCAAAAAAAAAATCAATCAGGGAGGGAAAGACCCTCAGGGTTTCTGGCCAAAATTCATTTCTTAACTGGACTTAATCACTAAATGGATATTGCCTCACTCAAACTGACACCAGAAAAAGACCTTAACTTAAAAAAGCCAAGGTGTCCAATGTTTCCAGGGCCATATTCAGTCATCATGATTTGTATCTTGCCACTGGACTACGATGGCTTTGGGGGGGAAATTGAGGCTGATGAGTTTGCACAGCCCTCCCTCACTTACATCCAATTAAACTGCAAGTCATGGCATCACTTTCTTCAAGCTATGGCCCTGTTCAAAAAGGAAGGACAAGTAACACTAACAACTTCGAAAAGCTTCTGTAAATTTAACAATTACTTCTTAGAGACTTTTGGAAGCTGATTCCAACGGTATGGATTGTCTTAATCATACTTTGATACTTATTTTATAAACTTCCTTCAACATTCAGATCAACCATTTTCTTGGTTTTCCCCAGTTTTGGTCTTGTGAAAGGGAAATTAATGTTACCTAGAGAGCCAGGCACTGTGGAGTGAAGCCTGCTTCATTTTCACTCCACTGCTATTGTATTTTTACCTTTCTCATATCACTTCTTGTAAGATTGAGAATATAAAGGGTAATTTCAGAGGTGAAGATTTAGTCTGAATTTCTATTGTAACTGAAAGAATTCATTACACACTTCAGCTCTTAAATTCAGGATTTCATTTAGCTCCTTTCTACCTTTCTTAACAGCAAGTGATTTTTCACGAACATAAAAATACAGCAAAAACACGAGTTAAAATAGAATAATGTGTAATACTAGGGTTTGGACACGAGATGGCAGACTGAAACTGCAATATCTGCACTGGCCACAAGAGGGCGGTCGTGCATCAAAAGATGCAATATTCTTATCAGACACCAGATGTCATCGAAAGACCATATTATAAAAGTTAAAGTCACTTAATTCTCCAAAAAACTTTTCTTAAGCAGCTACTAGTTTCCAGGGGCCGCTCTAGGTGCGGAGAACACAAAGACAAACATGAGGCCCTTCGTGGCATGTAAAACATACACATAGATAAGTCTAAACAAAACATCCAGAAAAGGAAAAGTAATGGGATGGGGTTCTTATAATTACAAGGGACCATATTAGTCAGTCACTAAAGATTTATTAAATGTGTGCTATTTGCCAGACACCGTGCTCAGTGGTGGTCGGGGAAAAAGAGAGTATAAAAAGAATCTATGCCTCAACTAACTCACAATCTAATTGCAGAATCAAAAAGCCAACAAAATAAAGCTATATAAAGGATAAATAGGAATTTATTTAGAGAGGGAGGTTACTAGAATTGAGAGCATTTGGGATAGACTTCATGTCAAAGATGAGTTGTTGACAGCACCTTTAAAATAAACAATGGGAACTGGTAGTGAGAAGTAAGGATGAAAATCATACCAGGCATGTTGGATAGGCAGAGAAAATGGCTGGAGTCAAGAGATGGAGTATCTTAGTCATGGAACAGCAAAGATGCTTCTGTCACAAGAGGAAACAATAACTGGAAGGGAGTAAAGTGTAAGAAAAATGGAAAGACAGGTGAGTGCGTCTAGGTTATAAAGGGCATTGAATGCCGTATGCAGCACATGGTATTTAATCTTTGAGGTGATATGGAGCTTTAGAGTTTATTGACTAGGGGGATGAGATGCTTAGACCGGTGTTTAAGCAAAATCACTTTTGTGGCTGAATGGGGGATGGATTGGAGTAAGGAGAAACTTGGGGAAAGGAAAACACAAGAATCAGCTCTTGCAAAACAAGACCAGTGCATGCATGAAGTGCTGAAAGCTTGCAGTAGATTGGTGGCACTGTTCGGGGAAAGAAGGGGGCATAGTGTAGAGATTTTGCAAAAGTGGCAAGTGAAGGCTTTGTACACAGAGATGACATGTGGAGGGAGAGATTATGAGCAGTCAAAGATAATACCTCGTTTGTTAGCCTGTGGGCCTGAGAGGTGATGGTGTACTCTACAGTAATATAGATGACAGTTGGAGATTTAGGAGGACAGGTGAGTTCGGCTATAGACATATTGAGATGAAATCTCTTTTGGACATCCCATTCCAATTTCCTGAAAAACAGTTGAAGGTACAAGGTAAGTAGAAGTGAAGGTGAGCAGACAGGTTGGGGCAGGATAAGAAGAATTAAAAATCATCAGGACATAGGTGGCTATTAAATCTACGTAAGTTTGTGAGATCAAAAAGGGAAACAGTATAAAGAAGGAAAAGAAGAGGGACAAAGATGGAACCGTGTGTGATACCTACAGTTAGAGCAGTTAGAGGGCATGATCTAGATGAAGATCTAGTGGAGCTGAATGAGAAGAAGCAGTCAGGTTCATAGGAGAAACAGCAGAGAGTGCTGTCTCTAGGGAGAAGGAAAAACAAAACTAAAGAAAAATAATCTGCAAGGAGGAATGGGTGATCAGCAGTGTGAAAGAATGCAGAGAAGTTGAGGAGAAGAAGGTCTGAGTATTGGATCTGGCAACTTAGAGATCACTGGTTACTTTGAAGACAGCAGTATTGGTGGAACGATAAGTTTGGAAGGAAAATTATGAGGGGTTTGAAAAGAGTAGCAAGCAAGTGAAATTCCTGTTATAGATAGCCAGTTGAAAGAGTCTAGCCACAATAGGTAGAAGAGATACAGGATGATAGAAGGGTTGGAAGAAATGAGTGATGTATTTTTGAGGATGGGGAAGATATGAGCATGTTTGTAGCCAGCAGGGAATGAGTTCATAGATGGGGAGAGTTTCAAAATATGTGACAGAATGAGGATTAAAGAGGAAGCAATATGCTGGAGGAGAGAGGTGGAAAAGTATTGCTTGAGCAAGTAGAGAATATGGCCTTTTTAATGCATAATAGCACCTCATCAAGTGAAACAGTGATGATAGAGGAGACATTGACTAAAGGCTTATGCTTCTTTTTTTAAAATATAAATTTGTTTATTTTTCATTTTCAATATTTACTTCCCCAAGATTTTGAGTTTCAAATTTTCACCCCATCTCACCCCTCCCCACCCCCAGATGGCATGCATTCTGAATATCCCTTCCCCTGGCCTGTCCTCTCTTCTATCTCTCCCCCACTTCTATTATCCTCTTCCCCTGCTATTTTCCTGTAGGGCAGCATAGACTTCTGTACCCCATTTCCTGTATTTCCTATTTTCCCGTAGCATGTGAAAACTTTTTTTTAAACATATGTTTTTAAAACTTTAGGTTTCAAATTTTCTCCCTTCCTCCCTCCCCACCCACCCTCATTGAAAATGCAAGCAACTCAATACAGGTTATACATGTGCAGTTATGCAAAACACTTACATAGCAAACATGATGTGAAAAACTAACTCTATTTCTCTTAATCCTATCCTGCCCTCCCATTTATTCTATTGTTTCTTTTGACCCTGTCCCTCATCAGAAATATTTGCTTCTGATTACCCCCTTTCCCAATCTGCCCTCCTCTCCATCATCCCCCTGCTCTCTTGTCCCATTCTCTCCCTATTTTCCTGTAGGGTAAGACAGATTTCCATACCCAACAGAATGTGTATGTTACTCCCTCCTTAAGCCAAATCCTATGAGAATAAGATTCACTCATTCCCTCTCACCTTCCCCCATTTCCCCTCCACTGTAAGAGCCTTTTCTTTTCTGATTTTTTTTGTGAGATAATTTACCCCATTGTACCTCTCCCTTTCTTCTTCTCTGAGTATAATCCTCTCTCATCCCTTAATTTTATTCTCCAGACAGGACCCCTTAATCTTCAACTCACCCAGTACCCTCTATCTATCTATCTATCTATCTATCTATCTATCTATCTATCTATCTATCTATCTCTCTCTCTCTCTCTCTCTCTCTCTCTCTCTCTCTCTCTCTCTCTCTCCATACATATAATTTGTTTCCTCCAACTACCCTAATACTAACAAAGGTCTTATGAGTTCTAAATATCTTTCCATGCAGGAATGTAAACAGTTCAACCTTGATAAGTCTCTTATGATTTCTCTTCCCTGTTTATCTCTTCATGTTCTACTTGCGTCTTGTCTTTGAAAGTCAAATTTTCTATTCAATTCTGGTCTTTTCATGAAGAATGCTTGAAAGTCCTCTATTTCACTAAACGACCATATTTTCCCCTGAAGGATTAGACTCAGTTTTGCTGGGTAGGTGATTCTTGGTTATAATCCTATTTCCTTTGCCCTCTGTAATATTATATTCCATGCCCTGCAGTACTTTAATGTAGAAGCTGCTAAATCTTGTGTTATCCTGATTTTATTTCCACAATACTTGAATTGTTTCTTTCTAGAAGCTGGTAATATTTTCTTCTTGACCTGGGAACTCTGGAATTTGGCTACAATATTGCTAGATGTTTTCTTTTGGGGATCTCTTTCAGGAGGAGATCAGTGGATTCTTTCAATTTCTATTTTGCCCTCTGGTTCTAATATATTAGATAATATATATTGATAATTTCTTTAAAGATGATGTCTAGGCTTTTTTTTTTTGATCATGGCTTTCAGATAGTCCAATAATTTTTAAATTATCTCTCCTGGATCTATTTTCCAGGTCAGTTGTTTTTCTGATGAGATATTTCACATTGTCTTCTATTTTTTCATTCTTTTGGATTTCTTTTGCAGTGTCTTGATTTCTCATAAAGTCACTAGCTTCCAATTGCTCTATTCTAATTTTTAAGGAAGTATTTTCTTCAGTAATCTTTTGGACTTCCTTTTCCATTTGGCTGATTTTTCTTTTTAGGGCATTCTTCTCCTCATCGGCTTTTTGGACTTCTTTGGCCATTTGGTTTAAGCTATTTTTTAAGGTGTTATTTTCTTCAGTATTTTTTGGGGTCTCCTTTACCAAGCTGTTGACTTGTTTTTCATAATTTTCTTGCATCACTCTCATTTCTCTTCCCAGTTTTTCCTCTACTTCTCTTACTTGCTTCTTAAAATCCCTTTTGAGCTCTTCCAAGGCCTGGGACTGATTCATACTTTTCTTGGAGGCTTTGGATGTAGGAGCTTTGACTTTGTTGTCTTCTTCTGGTTGTATGTTTTGATCTTCTTTGTCACCAAAGTAATATAGTCTACCTCCTTTTGCACTGCTTGCTTATGTTCCTGGCCAATTACTTTAGTTTTAAACTCTTTGTTTAGGTAAGAGTCTGCTTCCAATGTGGAGAATATACTGTCCCAAGCTTCAGAGGTTTGTGCAGCTGTTTTCAGAGATACTTGTAGGGACCTGTAAGTTTTCATTTCTTCCAAGGTGGTATGATAAGGGGCGAGGTGCTTACTCCTTTCCCCAGCCTGGGCTCAGGTCTATCAGTGATCACAAGTACTCCTTTGTGTGCTGGAGCTGTGAGGATGGTTTCCTCTCCATAGCCACTATAAGCTTCACCAGACCAGCTCTCCTTCTCACCCCAGAACTGAGACCTGGATCCAAGAATGGGCAAAGCATGAGATTTCTACCTCAGCACTGGCAAAGAGATCCCTGCAATCCCTCTCTGATGAGCCACTGGATTCCCCCTCAGTCTGTGGGCTGGAAGCTCAGGAGGCAGCTGCCCCTCCCAGGGCCACGCTCTCAGGGAACTGGATCTGTGACACTGCATTCCTCTCTCAGCACCACAGAAACAGACTTTTCCCACTGACATTCTAAGTCTTTGGCATTTGTGGATTGAGGAGTATAGAAACCACCACAGCTGCACATTATTCAGTCCTCTGAGGCCTGCTCCAGGTTCACTGTGGCCTGTGCGCCCACGCCAAACTGCGCTCCTCTCACAGCCGAAGGCGATATACCTTTCTGATCAATCATCCAGGTTGTCTTGAGCTAGAAATTTGTTTCACTCTGTGTTTTTGTGGGTTTTGCTGCTTTAGAATTTGTTTAGAGCCACTTTTTACAGGTGTTTGGAGGGGTTTGGGGGAGAGCTCTAGGAAGTCACTGCTTTCACTCTGAAATCTTAGCTCCCCACCCCCCCATATGCTTCTTTTAAGATGGAAGAGAAGGAAAAAGCAAGAGGTCAGGGTGAATGACCTAACTTTATCACATAAACCCCTGCTTTTCCTGGCCAAGCAGCACACCCCTCAGCCCCAAGTCTGTGACACACATGCCCCCTTTATAATGTTTGCAAGACTTCTACCTCTAACAGCATCCTTGAGGAGGTGGAGAACACTGTAGAGGACAGTGATTTGTCTTGTTTCTTTATTGGCTGAATCAACCCTACATGGATTTATTAAATGGCTACAATAATCTAGTTAATGAGCTTAATTCCACTCCTCTCTGGCTTATATTTTTCCTCAGGTGACATAAACCCAGTCTCATATTTGCTTTGTTGGGAGCCTGACTGTGCTCATGAAATATAAAGTTATTTACCATTTCCCTGTGTTGACCTAGACATAAGCCAAATATTAGCCTAGGAAACAATGAATAGAAGCTGAAGCTCCCCATTGAGTACCAGCTGTTCACTGATAAGATGACTGGTAATAGTGGTGTCTCTAAACCTGTGTTAAAATCCTGCTTCTTGTGCTTTGTCCCCATATGACCTTGGGCCAGTCACTTCCCTCCCTCAGGCTCAGTTTGCTCAGCTCTAGAATGAGTAGATTGGACTAGATGGCCTCTGAGGTTCTTTGAAGTTGTCATGCCAGGATCCTCTGGCCAGCCCACTAAGCACAGCCTGATGAATGCCCACCAAGAGCAGAAAAATCTTTGGACAGAGTAACTCCTAAAGCAACTGTGAGATGTTGATGAGGTCACATAGTTACAGGTGGGACCCATAATGTGTCTTGGAATTGTAATATAATCTTAATGTTTCTCCAAAAGACAGTATGATCTTCCATCCTCTTTGTACAGAGGTAGGGGACTAGATGTGCAGAATATTATAAATACATTTAGGTGTGGTCATAGTGTGGGTCAGATTTTCTCACTGATTTTGTCCATCATGAGTGAGAGTGTGTTTGGGAGGTAAATGAAGTTAAAAAAAACAAAAGAAAGAAAATGAAGACAGGCCCATGATACACTGGGGATAAGGGTTGGTGTGCACTTGGAGTCAGAAAGAACATGAGTTTAAAATCCCTTCTCTGACACATAACAAATTTTTAACCAGAGTTAAGTCCACTAACCACTGAGAACCTCAGTTTCCTCACTTGTAAAGTAGGAATGATAGTATCTGCAGGGAATCTGTGAGAATCAACCGACATAATCCATGTGCAGTACAGGGTTGGAGTGCCCAATCCCCACATATACTCACAGGTCAAGCCCTTAGAGTGTGCCTGCTACGCTTCTACACAGATTTTAGATGTAGTCCAGCAGGGAGGGAAGTTATGTGTCAGAGCTCATGAAGCCTCAACAGTGGGTTTTCATCATGAGGATCAGTCCATATCATTTAGTTCACCTGACTTAATTAACTTTCAGATAATGTTATTTAATACAGTACTAGAGTTGTATAAAAACAAAAACAACAATAAGAAAAAAATCTTCCCACCCAAATTTTGTAATGTAGACACACACCTCTCCTGTGAATTGAGGGGTAAAAACAGGAGCTTCATAAGAATCTGTGTAGTATGGGAGCCAGAAACTCAGGATTTGAGGTTTCCTTGGAAACAGACCAATCACCATGGCAACTGGAGATTTAAATCAGCTGATGCTGCTTCCAGCACTGAATATTTCCTCAGCAGAGACTCAGTGTGAATGGAGAAGCTCCTCCACAGAGCCCATATCAAAATCTTTTCCTGCTCTAGAGACTTTGCCAGTGCTATCCTCCTCTTGAATGAAAAGAGACTATCCAGACAATGCAAACTCCAGATGAAGTGTCACAGGAGGTGCACAGTAATTCTTAATTTTCTCCTTCAGCACCCCTCCCCCACCTGCCTCCACATCCCTAGGAATGATGCACAAATTGACATTTGAATTCCTTCCTGAGGATAGTATTGGAATCCCCTCCTGCTGCAGAGGCTTTGCCAGCATTCCTTCTCCCCTCCCCTGCTTCAATAACCAGCAGACAGGGATGGTGTCCAGTTATTTTAGAAGAAAGTTAGAGGAGGAATGTGGTGCTGAAAATGTGCTGCCTTACTCCTGGGGTTAGCCCTAGGTTAATAACCCCCAAACTCTGCCCAGTTTATCATCCAAACTTTTCCCAACTTTGCAAAGTTTGAGAGATGATGATTAAGCCCAAACACAGTAGGAAAGGAGAACCAAGGGAGGAACTGGACAGGGAACCAGGCCTGCTTTCTGCAAATCCAAAAACAGCAGTTTGTCTCCTACTACAGGCCTGCACAACCTGTAGCCCGCCAAAAGATTTTGGGTGGCCAATGCAAAATATGGAGGAATACATCCTCTCCAGTTTTCATGGGCCACCTGAAAATCTTTGGTGTACCCACTGGTTATAAGTAGTCTGCAGGCCACAGGATGTGTAAGCCTGCTCTACTACATTACTGTGAATGAGTAGGGTTTACAGGTCAGTGCTACAGAGATTTGGAGATGTGATGGGTGGACATTTTGGGTGTCTGTCAAATTGCCCTTTCTAAGAAGTTCCCTACTCTGTGTATATCATCTATAAATAACCCTTATGAACAAGATTCACAGTTTCCTATGTCAGTATCCTCCAGTGCTAAGGTACTGAGTTTCTTAGGGAGTTAATAGTTCATCAGTTCTCTCTGCACCCAGCCTTGCTATGGGAATGAACACTCCAGGACAGGGAACAGGTACGATTCTTCCAGTGCCGGAGGAGTCCATGGGCTCTGCCTCAAGATATCTTGTGGGGAAGGGCTGCACTGAGCCTTCCCTACTTCCAGCCCCTGCATCAGAACAATGGCACGCTTGTTGGAATGACTTCTCAGAGACAGTCAGACATAATAAGTCCATAAGGCACTTCAGCAATACATATTAGATTTTTTGATTGAGAATTATTGTATTTTTATCCGTAAATCTTAGAATAGCACTTAATCCATGCTTGGTGCTTAATAAATCCTTTTTGACTCATTGACTTGTCTTGATTAGGAATGCATTCATCTTATTGTTAGCACTAGTTATTCTATGAATGAGCAGCTTTATAAACACTAGAAGACAGCATGGCCTCACCCAGCAGAAATCACTGAATCTCCCTTGTGGATTCGTGTCTAAATCTTGTACTGGGGAAGAAAGTAACTGCAAAACATCTTGCTGTTATCTCTAAAGATATCAAACAAAGAGGAAAAAGACCCACACATGCAAAATATTTCTATGTATTGGCAATGAATTGAATCACAATGGGGTATCCATTATTTGGGGAATGTCTGAACAATAGAGGACATATGAATATATTAGAATATGGTTGTTCTACAAGAATTGATAAAGTAAATTTTTCATAGAAACCTGGTAAGACATGCAAATTTGGGTAGAGTGAAGTGAGCAGAACCAAGTGAATCATGTCTCAATAACAATATTATAATAATGATCAGTTTTGAAAGGTATAAAAAATATGATCAAGAAATGGCCAACCATAGTTCCTGGATGACTTATGATGAATCACGCTGCCTACTTCCAAAAAGAGAGTCGTGAAAAATTCAGAGTGCAGATTGAGGCACATTTTTTCTTGACATGGCCAATTCAGAAACTTATTTTGCTTACTCTACGTATTTCTAAGGCTTTTACTTTGTTATTTCTCAGTGATTGGGGAGAGGTATGTCGAATATCTGGGGAAGGGCAGAAAAGAGGTAGAAAATCTGAAAACCAAAATTGAATTGAAAAAGCAATGAGATCTGCATTCACAACTGGTGGTGGTTTTTTGATTCTATCAAGAAGTATTCTTCCTAAAAAAGGTAATTAACTAAAGTAGGTAAGATAATCAGTAGAACTCAACTTTGAGGTTCCTCCCTGTCTAATATTTAGTGATTTACAGAGTGTTTGACATCCAATGTTCCAAGAGCCTTCCAACTCTGACATCCCATGTCATCAGGTCTCTTGAAGCTCTAGGATTTTTGATTTCTAGAGTCCATGAATTCAGACAAGACTTTGGGCAGCTGGTAGCATCATACTGGGACAGTATGCCCAGAAGAACCACCTAGCCACAAGCCCTCCCCTCTACACAAATTCCAGAGTACAAGAGACCTTTCCCCCTATTTCTAATGTCATTATACTCCAGTTGATCTTACTGGGGCTTATGCTCACCCTCAGCATCTGCTTGTGAACCTTCTTCTTCAGTCCCCATCCAGAAATACCTGTCTTTCAAGAAAAAAGTTTAAGTAACTTTAGAGAGAGTCCCAAATAAAATCATGGCTTTTCCATAAACTCTATTTGAATTCCTTGAAGTTAAGAAACAAAAGTTATAGAAATATTCATTTTCTAAGAACAGAATGTGAAAGAAACTGACTTGTCGAAAAGAAAGTATCTGATAGTGAACAAACAGCTTAGTAGAGTAATGGTGAAAACTTGGTCACATGAGAAACTTATTGAAAATTAGCTAGGACAAGAGAGAGATGTCTCCATGAGACAGCAAAGACATATTAGAACAAAAGGAAAAGACAGAAATTGATCATAATACAGAGGTGACTTAAGACTCCTGGTAATGACATAAAACCTTAAAAGCAAAACCCTTTGATGCTGTATTTCAAGAAATCGCAGTGGTATGCCCATTTGTACAGCCTTTGGGCATAGTTGGCCAAGATGTGTTTGATTATTGCTACAGTACAATGTACTTGGAAGTCTCTAAGTACTATTTCTCCTTTATTCATATTTCTGTTAATCACTTAATTCGATGTTGCAGGTCTTTTGGTTTTCTATCCACTGTGCCACCTAGCTGCCCCAGTAGTTACATCACTTTTGAATTATTTCTCCTGGATCTATTTTCCAAATTAGCTATTTTTCCAGTGAGGGGGGTCACACTATCTTCTACTTTTTCATTCTTTTGGTTTTGCTTTTGTTGTTTCTTGATTTCTCCTGATGTCATTAGCTTCCATTTGCTGCAGTCTAAATTTTAAGGAACGAGGTTCTTCAATGAGCTTTCAAACCTCCTTTTCCATTTCGTTAATTCTGCTTTTTAAGGCATTCTTCTCCTCATTTGCTTTTTGGACCTCTTTTACCAGTTGGCCTGGTCTGTTTTTAAGGTGCCATTTTTTCAGTAATTTTTTTCTCTCCTTTACCAAGCTTTTGATTCATTTCTCATTATTTTCCTGCGCCACTCTCATTTCTCTTCCCAATTTCCTCTACCTCCCTTACTTGAGTTTCAAAATCCTTGTTGAGGTCTCTAAATGTTTCTTGTTATTTCATCCACTTCTTTAATTTATTCTCTTGGCAACTTGATTAGTATAGCATGAATACTTTAAATTAGCTTTGGTAATGCTGTCATTTTTATTATATTGGAATGTCCTATTAATGAGTATTAAATATTCTTCTAGTATTTTAGTTTCTCTTTAGTTCTTTAGGGAGTCCCCTGTAACAATCTTTACAAGCATTTATTTACTCTGATAGATTGATCTCTATAGAGATTTTATGAATTTTGTAGTTATCTGCAGTGGGATTTCCTTTTTGATTACAACTTTTTTGATATTTTATTACTATTTGCAAAAAATATAAGTAAATTTTTGAGAATCAATTTTGAAACCTTCAATTTTCCATTCTTATTGATTATCTTTATTGGTTTCCTTAAGATTTTCCAAGTATATTATCACATAATCAGCACAACTGGAAAAATTTTTATCTCCCCTTTCCCTGTGTTTATGCCTCTGATTTCTTTCTCTTATCTTATTGCTGTGGCAGGCATTTTTAGAACTCTGACAAATGACAGGGAAAAGAGTGGGCATCGTTTCTTTGCAAGTGAATTTTGTGAGAAAGATTGTTGTGTATCCCCATAGCATAAGGGGCAGAATTGTTCAAAATCATTGGCTTCACTCCCTCTTCCAGAGTTGTCACAGTGCTGTGGCAATACAGACTAGAGAAGACTGGTGACAGCTGCAGAAGTGGACGACCTTGGCATCTTCCATGTCTAACCAAGCTCTAAGCACCCCACGGCCTGCTTCAGCTGCCTTCATGGCCATTGGAACAAACTGCTCTCATCTGCCCATTCGAAAAGTGGAATTCATCGTATGCTTGGGGTAGACACCCCCAAACTTACCTAAAGGTTTGAGACCCCCTCAGTTATCCTCAACCTGGTTTAGCCCATCTTCCCAAATGGTTTACCACAGTGTGGCCACTGTGCATGGTATAGCTTCTTGGAGCCACAGGTGAGAGTTGGGTGGATCAGGTAGACACCAGAGGTGGGAAGCAGCCCTCACACCAGAGGTACTAGTCTTCCCTGAACACATCCTACACCCTTATTTCATGTACTGCATCTGTGAATTAGATCCTGCAACTGTATTTTTTATTCAGTTAAATGTAGCCTCAATGCAAATAATGCAAAAAGGAGTGGTGCTATGTGAGCACGATAGAGAAGTCAACTCAGAGATTTGGTTTTGTTTCGTTCTACCTTCTTTTGGATTCTCTATGTCCTAAATCATGGATACAGCTGATGTTAATTGATCTTTGGTGAATTATTTTTTTTTGGAGATGTATCAGAGTTCAAGGCAATCAGAAAATAACTGGTCCCCAATCTTGTTGAATATTTTACCTGGAGGTCCAATTCCTATTGTGTCTATGATTTTTCTTTAACTTAATGACTATTTAAGATTTCATCGTTAAGTCACTTCTGTGTTTCTGTCTTTTTATGTGTTTTCTGCACCAATAACTATTTTTATTTTATTATCACCTGTAGAGGATATATTCATTTTTGGGGCCTTTTTATATTGGCTTGTAGTATCTCTGTGCAATAACACATCATCAGTTTTTTAAAAGTTCCATTAGTTCAGGGAAATATGTATATGCCTTTGCAGTACCATTTAAAACATAGCAAACATATGCTTTTTTAACTTCTACTTTCTCCTGTAATTTTTTTTATTTTCCTATTTTCTCTTTTGTGTACCTCTTTGCTGGAGTTATACAAAACTGGGAGAGGGACATAAAGTCTCCTGTCACAATTATATTATTTTTAGTGTCTTCTTCTGGAGTAGTCAATATTACCTTATAAATATGACTACAAAGATATGTGGAACTTATGTATTTACCCCAAATTTTAGTTTATGGTCTATGATTCCCTTCTAAAAATGCAGATCTTGTTTATCTTTTTAATTTTTGGAATGTTTGTTTTTGCTTTGTCAGGGTGAGTACAAATCTTGGTTTGTTTGTATTTTTATTCACTTAATGCATAGAATTTTTTCCCATCCCATGAGTTTTCTTTTGAGTATATACATATGTATATATTTTGACTAAATACACACAAATATATATATATGTATATGTATGTACATACATATATATATATATATATATATATATATCTGCAAAAATTTTTGTTTAAGCTTTTGACTTTCAAATTCTATCCCATCCTCTTTCCCTTCCCTTCTACCTCCCTGACACAGTAAGCAATCAGATATAGGCTATACATGTGCAGTTACGTAAAGCATTTTCATGCCAGTCCTTTTTACAAGAAGACTCTAATAAATGATAAAAAAAAATGAGAGAAAGAAAAACAAAAATAGCATGCTTTAGTCTGTATTAAAAATACCAGTTCTTTTGCTGGAGGTGGATAATATGCTTCACTATTAGTCCTTTAGGATTTTCTTGGATCATTGCATTGCTGAGCATAGCTGTCATTCCCAATTCTTCGTCAAAACATATTTCTGTTACTATGTACAGTGTTCTTCTGGTTTTCTTCCATAAACTATTCATCAGTCATGTAAGTCTTTCCAGGTTTTTATGAAATCATTCTGCTTGTCATTTCTTAGAGCACAATAATATTTCATTACAATAATATAGCACAGCTTCTTTAGCCATTCCCTAACTGATGATACCACCTTGATTTCCGGTTCATAGCCACTACAAAAAGAGCTGCTATGAATAGTTTTGTACAAATAGTCTTTCCCCTCCCCTTTTTTAAAATATCTTTGGTTACAGAGCTAGCAGTGCTATTGCTGAATCAAAGAATATGCAATTTATACCCTTTAGGCATAGTTCCAAATTGCTCTCTAGAATGGTTTCTTCAGTTCACAACTCCACCAACAGTGCATTAATGTTCCACTTTTCCCACATCACCTCCAACATCCAACATTTTCCCTTTTTTGTCATATCAGCCAATGTGAGAGATGTTAGGTGTCATCTCAGAGTTGTTTTAATGTGCATTTCTCTAATCAATAGTGATTTAGAGTATTTTTCATATGATTATAGATAGACTTGATTTCTTTATCTGAAAACTGCTTGTTCACATCCTTTCACCATTTATCAATTGGGGAATGACTCGTATTCTTATAAATTCTTGTATTCTTACACATTTGACTAAGTTGATTAGCTTCTCTATATTTGACAAATGCTGCCTTTATTAGAGATAATTGTTACAGAAATTTTCCCTTTTCTGCTTTCCTTATACTTTTGGTTACATTGATTTTGTTTGTGCAAAAATGTTTTAACTTTATATAATCAAAGTGATCGATTTTACATTATTTAATCTTTTTCTTCCTTGGTCCTGAACTCTTCCTTTATCCACAAACTTGACAGAGAAACTGTGCCATACTCTCTAATTTTCTAATGGCATCAATCTTTATGTGTAAATCATGTACTCACTTGGACTTATGTATTCCAATGATCCACCACTCTGTTTCTAGCTAATACCAGAATGTTTTGTTTGTTACCAGTTTATACTACACTTTGAGATCTAGTATGGCTAAACCTCTTTTGCATTTCTTTCAATGATTCTCTTGATATCCTCGAGCTTTCTTCTTCAGATGAATTTTGTTATTATATTTTTCCAGTTCCATAAAATAATTTTTGGTGCTTTGATTGGTATGACATAGAATAAGTAAATTAATTTAGGTAGAATTGTCATTTTTATTATATTAGCTCTGCCTACCCATGAGCAACTGATGTTTCTCCAATTATTTAGATCTGACTTTCATTGTGGAAAAGTTTGTTGTAATTATGTTCATATATCTCTTGGTTTTGTCTTGTCATGTAGACTCCCAAATATTTTGTATTATCTACAGTTACTTTAAATTGAATTTCTCTTTCTGTCTCTTGCTGCTGGGCTTTGTTGTTAATATAGGAAAGCTGACTTAAGTGACTTGTCTAGGGTCACACAGCCAGTAAATTTCTAAGGCCAGCTTTGAACTCAGGAAAAGGAGTCTTCCTGACTTCAGGCCAGGCACTCAGTTCACCGTGCCACCTACCTGCCCAATGGGAATGTTCTTAAAACACAAAAAATCATGGACCAGAAGCAGTTATAAACCAATTTATGTCTTCCCTGTTCCATGGGCCAACATAAGAGCAGGAAAAAGGATAATTTAGTAAATGCCAGACAAAAATACGTATGACAAAAAACTTTATTTCAATAAAATTTATATCAGGCCTTTTGTTGTTATTCTCAATGAAAGCTTAGATATTGCAACACAAAGCCCCAGAACAGAACATGAAAACAAAGTGGTCTATATACATAAAAGTTAAGGGAGGATCAAAAACATAATTCCGTAGTACCATTATCAAGTAAGACATGTATTGATGTTATTGTAATGGGCAATGAATACATAATGTTTTCAAAAAATTAGGTTTCAAAGGGCAGCTGCTGGTACTGGATAGAGTACGGGCCCTGGAATGAGGAGGACCTGAATTCAAATCCTACCTCAGACATCTGACACTCACTAGCTGTGTAACCTTAGACAAGTCACTTAATGCAATTGCCCAGCCCCCCCCCAAAGTTAGTTTTTAAATTGACAATATGAATGGAATCACCTTTGTCAATTTATATTGATGAATTTTAAGCTTTATGTAGAGAATTAAAATAAAATTATTTTAAAATTCTTAAAAGAACCAAAAGCCCAGAATGTCAGATTAGGCTGAGTCCCTAGAGCATGGCTGTTAGAGAGCTTGTAATATAGAATGTCTAGTCTGGGGATGACACAGAGAACAGAGCATTAGACCTGGTAGGCCATTTAGAAGAAGAGTGCTAGGATAGTTCTTACAATAAAGAAGGTCATAAGGAAGAGAGGCTGAGTGAATATAGAATGTTGAGGATTGAAGGGCCCTCAGAATTTAGAAGGTAGCTAATATTTATGAAGTGGTACAAAAGGGAAAAGCCTTGGCCAATATTACCTCCTGTTATCCTCACTGCAAAGCACTAAGGTGGGTGATCTTACCATCCTCATTTGGGAGGAGAGGAAAAGAGGGAAGAAAGCTAAAGAGCCTCCTCCAGTGTCACAAAGTTGGAAATGAACACAGCAGGCCAGAGAATAGATAGGATTCTTCCAGTGCTGGAGGAGTCCATGGGCACACAGAGATAAGTATCTCCACAAGACAGCAACGACATAGAATAAAATCAAGTGACAGAAATAGATCTTAAAATATAAGCTATCTCTTCTCACAAACAAGCAACCTGGGAGATATGTCAAGGAGAAGTAATTGAAGGCTCACTGTACTCTTATAAAACCTTAAATACAAAAAGCCTAGATCCATATTTCGTGAAATCAGAGATGAAAAGTGGCCATACCGAAATGAACTCAACTGCAAAATTAAAACAGAAAAAAGCAATACTCAGCTCTTCACAGAAACCCCATATTGTAAACTCCAAAAAATTCTTAACCAGAATCCGGAGCCTCTTGACCTTGTGCAGGTGGAAGTATCATGGTCCCCCTGGAAGGTGTGCTACTTGGTATTCAGGGCCACTTAGGACAACCACACACCCAGGCAAGGACCTGTGCTTAGCAGTGGCATTCTAAGGCAAGGAATCTTCATGGACCCTAGACTTTGCCTCATTGTGGAACTTAATTCTTGGTTTTACTCCAGCTCCTTTCACCTCTGGAATATCATATTCTAAGCCTTCTGATCCATTAATACAGAAGCTGCTACATCTTGTGTTATATTGATTGTGTTTCCACAACACTTATATTGTTTTTTGCTGGCTGCTTGCAATATTTTCTCCTTGAACTGGGAACTCTGGAATTTGGCTATAATATTCCTGGGACTTTTCCTTTTGGAATGTCTTTCAGGAGGTGATTGATAGATTCTTTCAATTTCTATTTTACACTCTCTGGTTCTAGAATATCATGGCAGTTTTCCTTGATAATTTCTCAAATGATGTTTAGGCTCTTTTTTTGATCATGGTTTTCAGATAGTCCAATAATTTTTAAATATCTCTCCTGGTTGATTTTTCAGCTCAATTGTTTTCCAATGATACATTTCACATTCTTTCTATTTTTTTTTCATTTGTTGGTTTGTTTCATACTTTCTTGATTTCTAATAAAGTTATTAGTTCTATTTGTTCCATTCTAATTTTTCAGGAATTATTTTCTTCAGTGAGCTTTTGGACTTCCTTTTCCATTCGGGCCAATTCTTCTCCTCATTGGCATCTTGCATCTTTTTGCCATTTGGTTAGTCTATTATTTAAGCTGTTATTCTTCAGTATTTTTTCATCTCATTTAATAAGCTGTTGACTTGTTTTTCATGACTTTCTTGCATCACTCTCATTTTCTTCCTAATGTTTCCTCTACTTCTCTTACTTAATTTTGAAAATCCTTGATCTTCCTTCTACCAAAGTAAGATGATACAGTCTGAGTTTTTTTCTTGTTTGCTCATTTTCCCAGTCAATTACTTGACTTTTTTTTTAACTCTTTGTGAAGGTAGGGCTGGGCTTCCAGGTTGCTTGTGCTGGAAATTTGTTTCACTCTGTTTCTGTGCATTCTGCTGCTCTAGAATTTGTTTAGAGTTATGGATTTTGTGCAGCTTTTTCAGAGATAGTTCGAGGGAACTGTAAGTTTTTAGTTTTCAAAGGTGGTATGATATAAGAAGGAGTGTTCCTCCTCTCCTGGCCTGTGGTCTGGTCTGTGAGTGACCACAAACTCTCTTTTGTACCCTGGGAATGTGAGGAGGGTTCTCTCTCACTGACGCCACAAGCTCTGCTATGGTGCCTCTGGCCTGAGATCCTCTTTCAGTGCTCTCTTCTGGAATGGAACCAGAACCATGACCTCCAGCTTCCTGTAAGTGCCCACAGGCAGTGGTGTCCCTGTCAAGTGCTTGTACACTCATTGGGTGCTGCTGTTCCGCATTCTGCCACATCTCTACATCACAGCTAGTTCTGGCGTTCCTTGTCGGCAGACTTTCCATAGATTTTTCCCACTTCAGATGCCCAACACCCCTCACTATCCTGGAATCAAAGTTCTGGCCTGAGGCCAAGGCAGCCTCCCAACGTGCTAGCCGCAGGCTTGCAGCCTAGGATCTAGCCTGGAGGTGGTTACTCTTCCCAGGACCAAGCCTAGTCCTGGGACTTTCTTCAGATCTCCCTGATTGTCTCAGGAGAACTCCTCCTCTGCTCCTACTCATTTACTTTCACTGTCAATATTCATCTGAGGTGCTATTTCTCTTTTTTGTGATGGAAAATCTGACCTACTCTACAATGTTCCCAGAATCTTTCCCATTTTTTTTTTTAAATAATTGAGCGCATCATTTTTATAGTGTAATATATTCCATCAAAATTACACACCGCTCACTAGATGTGTGACCCAGCAAGTCACTTAACCCCAATTGCCTCAAAAAAAAAAAAAAAAAAGAAAATCATGTACCACAACTTGTTCAGCCATTCTCTAATTGATGGACATCCCTGCAATTTCCAGTTCTTTGCCACCATGAATAGAGCTACTATAAACGTTATAGAACATGTAGGTTCTTTTCCTTTTCCCCTGTTTTTGGAAATAGACCAAGCAGTGGTATTGCTGGGTGAAAGGGTGTAGATAGTTTAATAAATCTTTGGGCATAATTCCAAAATGCTCTCCAAAATGGTTCAGCATTCCACCACATTGAGTTGATGCCCTATTTTTTCAACATACACTTCAACATTTGTCACTTTTCCCTTCTATTTTTTGAATCTGGTCATTGCAAAATGGTATCTCAAGGTTGTTTTAAATTTGCATTTCTTCAATCAATAACAATAGCATTTTTTTATATGACTACAAATTATTTTGATTTCTTCATTGGAAAATTTTCTGTTGACATCCTTTGGTCATTTATCAGTTTGGGAATGACTCATATTCCTATACATTTGACCAAGTTCTTGAGACCTTTATGTGAAAAACTACAAATTCTTTTCCCCAATTTTCTGCTTTCCTTCTGATTTTAGTTGCATTTGCTTTATGTGTACAAAAAATGTTTAATTTAATGTAATTTGGATTATCCATTTTGTATGTCACTTTGGTGTCTCTTTTTATTCATAAAGTGTTCACATGTCTAAATATGATAAATAATATGTTCTGTGTTCTTCTAATTTTTTTTTTAAAAGCTCTTTATATCTAGTTTATGTATCCATTTTGACCTATCTTAAGAGATAATAGAGGAAATCTAATAAGTCAGAGTCTGAGAATGGTTTTTACAAATTTTAAAATAAGTGTTTATTGGTGTTGTTTGTTTTTTACATCATGATACTTATCCCAGTATCCACCCACTTTTCACCTAGATATTCATCTCTTATATCAAACAGTAGTTCTTTGGACAAAAAATCAGCACAACTAATTAATATATTGTAAAAGTCTAAATATTTGTATAACGTGTAACTGCTCTAAATGTCATGCCTTCATAAAGTGGGATATTTAGGTGTCTCTTACATTTTATTTGGAGACATGCTTGATATTTATACTTCTGTAACATTCACTTTTATTTTTTTGTGCAATTGTTCTTTCCCTTTACATTGTTGTAGTCATTGTTTGTATTTTTTCTTGGCTTTGCTTACTTCACCTGCATCAATTCACATAGATTTTTCCAAGCTTCTTTCTAATCATCACATACATCATTTCTTACAGCACAGTTACATTCCATTACACTGACGTAGCACAGTTTGTTTAAGCATTCCCCAACAACGGGCTGCTCCTTTCTTTCCAATATTTTGCTATCACAAAAGGTCTAGTATTTTGGTATATTGGGCTTCTATTGATCAAATGCTTTTGAGGGTAATGGACTCTAATAATGGAGGCTCTGGTTCAAGTGGTAGATTTTTAATCACTTAATTTCTATGATTCCAAATTACTTTCCAAAATGCTTATCCATCCTTTGCTTCACCAACAAAGCATTAGTGTGTTTATCATTTCACAACCCTGCAACATTGCTGCTGTCAATCTTTGTCATCTTTGCTAATTTGCAGAGTATGAGGTAAATCTCAGGGTTGCTTTGCTCTGTCTTTCTCTTATTATTAGAGATTTAGATCATTCTTTCTTGTGGTTGTGAACATTCTGAAATTCTTCTTTTCAAAATTATTTGCACATATCTTTTGATCACTTATGTATTGAGGAATGGCTATTAATCATATATATTATACATATATGTATATTGTTTCTATATCTTGGATAACTCTAAATTTTAGAGAAATTTGATAAAAAGATTATTTTTCATTTAATCACTTTTTTCTTAAACAAAATACATTAATTTTATTTCTGCAGAAGCTTTTCAGTTTCATGTAATGAAAATTTTCATTTTTTAAAAATAAATGGTTGTATTTCTTTTGGTTAAGATATCATTCTTACCAATTGCTGTGTAACTATATGATCTGAAGGTCATATTTCAATTTTGAAAGTATTGGTTTTCCCAGAAATTTATTCCTAGGTAATTTATGTTTTCCTCTTAATCGGATGCTGGTGCAGGGAGTCCTATTGTTTCTGATTCTCTCTTCTCTAGTCCATTCCATTGATTGATCTCTCTCTCTTTTAATCAATACCAGTTGCTTTTGATTATTGCTAACTTACAATATAGTTGGAGTTCTCCAAGTGCTATCCCTTTTATCCCTATTTCTTTTCATCATTTCATTTGATATTTGAGAACTTTTGATTCTCTGAATGTTTTTATAATGTTTATCAGTTCTATAAGTAGCATTTTGGCAACTCAATTAGTATAGCATAAAATGTTTAAATTAGCTTGGTATTATTGTCACTTATTTTGTTGGAATGGCCTAGCCATGATCCTTGAATATTCATTTGCTATTTCAGTTTTTCTTTACTTTTTGAGCCCTTGTAATTGAATCTATAAAATATTTGTTTATCTGATAGATCAGTCTCTAGATACTTTATGCATTTTGAAGTTATTTGCAATGGCATTTCCTTTTCTATTACAACTTTTTGGATATTTTATTGTATGCACAAATACAATTGATTTTTAGAGTAAATTTTAAAAACTTCAACTTTCCTGTCCTGAGTAGTATCTTTGTTGTTTCTGAAGGTTTTTTAAATACATCATCGTATCATCAGCACTTAGGAATACTTTTATATTCTCTTTACCATTCTTTAAGTCTTTGATTTCTTTTTCTCATCTTATTGCTGTTTCTAGCATTTCTAGAACTGTATCAAATGATACAGGGAACAGTGGGCATCCTTATTTTACAACTGAATTTCTTGAGAAAGTTTCTAGTGTAACCTCATAGCATATGATACTTGTTTTTGTTTTTACATAGATGTTTTTTATGATATTTAAAAACATCTTGCTGTGCTCTATATTGATGTTTTTAGCAGAAAAAAAGTGTGCCAAAATTTGTCAACAGTTTTTCCTCATTTATTGAGATAATCATTTGGTTTAGGGTGTTTTTTTAATGGTAATTACATTGATGGTTTTCCTAATATTTGACTGTTTTGCATCCCTAGGAAAAATCCTTTTGGTTATAATGATTAATTTCTTGGTTCAATTGTAGTGTGTGTGTGAGAATGTTGTTTAAATTTTTTGAGTGCACATTTGTTAATGATGTTGGCCTATAGCTTTTTACTCTATGTTTTATCTTTTCAAAGTTTTGATATTAGGAATATATTTGCATCATAAGAATTCTGGTAGTAGACATTCTTTCTTGAGTTTGTAGAATGATTTGAAGCTTTAGTACTCACAGTTTTTTAAAAGCTTGGTATAATTCTATATAATCCATCAGACTGGGAATGTTCTTCTTGATAGCTCCTTTATAGCTAGATCTGTCTTTTCTGAAATTGGGTTATTTAAGATTTTAGTTTGGCCTTTTGATAGTTTAGGTATTTTATATTCTTTAATGTATTCCTCTATTTCTTTTGTATTCTCAATTGTATTACCATAGAACTGTTTATAATGTAATTATTCTTTTTTTTAGTTTTGTTGACATTTCAGTTTGCTCATTTGTTATGTCATTGATTTGAATTCCTCCCCTCTTTTTAAAAACCAGATTAGTTATTGTTTATGAAATTTATTTGTTTTTTCAAAGAAACAATTTTAGGTTTCATTTATTGCCTATACTTTTTTCCCACTTCACCTATTTCTCCTCTAATTTTGATATATTCCCTGTGCTTATTTTGGTTTAATTTTTTATTTCTAATTTTTTTATTGCAAATTCTATTGTTTACTCTTCTCTATTTCTGTTTTGTTAATGTGACTGTAGAGATATGAATCCCCACCCCAACTACTTTAGCAGTATCCCAGAAGTATGGTTACTGTTTCATCATTATCATTAACATTTCTTTCACTTAAATTTTTATTGTTTCTATGATTTTTTTTACAAATTCACTTTTCATGGCTTCATTACAAAGTCTTCTTTTGGTTATTAGTTTTTTTTTGTAATCCCTGAACTCATGACTTTTTATTGCATTATGGTCCAAAAATTGTTAAAGTATTTGTACATTTTTACATCTGCATGCAATATATTTGTGCACTAACACATGGGTCATTTCTGTAAAATTTTCATGTGGTGCTAAGAAACTGTCAACTCTGGCTATTCTTTATAAGATGCTAAAAAGTCTTTTTTTTCATGTGAAACTATGATTTTATCTCATTATTAATATTATGGTCTCAGGCAGAAGTTTATTTTATTATCAAAATGAATACATAAATGCACTGTTTTTTTTCAAAACAAGCAGAGGTTGTGAATGATATCTTGTCAGGTATCTTGTTGAGAACAATCTTTTTGACTATGGGTTGTAGTTGATCACTCTGGAGTCTCTCCTTTTTAAAAAAAATGTGTTTTATTTTTCAAGTGTATGCCAAAATTTTTTTAACATTCTTTTTAAAAATTTTGAGTTCCAATTCTCTCTTCCATCCTTGCTCCTCATTTAGAATGCAAGATTTTTATAGGTTATACAGGTGTAGTCATGCAAACATATTTCCATATTAGTCATGTTGTGAACAAAAACATAGACCAAAAAAACTAAGTAAAATAAGAAAGAAAAAAGAAAGAATGAATGAGAGAAACAAAGAAAAAAAAGAAAGGAAGTTTAAAAAGTGTGCTTTAATCTGTATTGAAAGTCCATCATTTCTTTCTCTGAGGATGGAGAGCATTTTTCATCATAATTCTCAGATTTGGCTTGGATCATTATATTGCTGAGTCATTCACAATTCATGATTTTGGAATATTACTGTTAGTTTTACAATATTCTCCCACTTCTATTCATTTCCTTACTTAGGTCATATAAGTTTTTCCATTTTTTTTCTGAGAGCATCCTGCTCATCATTTTCTTATAGTACAATAGTATTCCATCACAATCATATGTGACAGTTTGTTCAGCCATTCCCCAACTCATAGACATCCCCTCAATCTCCAATTCTTTGCCAACAGAAAAGAGCTGCTATAAATATTTTTGTGCATACAGGTCTTTTCTTTTTTTTTGTCTCTTTTGGATACAAACCTAGTAGTTATACTGCTGTATCAAAGTGTATACATGGTTTTATAGCACTTTGGCAGTTCCAAATTGTCTACATAATGTTGAAAATTCACAACTCCACCAACAGTGCCTGAGTGTCTCAATTTTTCACACCCCTCCAAATTTGTCATTGATTGTAAAATATTAGGAAAACTATGAAAATAATTATCCACATAAATAATAAGAATAAAAAATCATCACGTTTGCCAAGAAATGAAGAGCAGACTTTTCATAAGATACAAAACTCCCTCATTCTGTTTTTAAGAAGGTATGGCAGAGCTGTATATTGATCCAAACATTTGTAAAGCAGTTTGGAACTATGCCCAAAGAGTTATGGCCCTGAGTCCATTCTTTTACCTAGTGATACCTCTACTAGTTCTATTCTTCAAATAGTTGAAAGAAGGAAGAAAGACTTTTATACATAAAATATTTATAGACACTCATTTTGTGGTGGCAAAGGATTGGAAAATGAGGGGATACCCATAAACTGAGGACTAGCTGAAAAAGTTATGGTACATGAATGTGATGAAATACTCTGTGAAGTAAGAACTGACAAAGGGATGGTTTCAGAACAACATGGGAAATTTGTATGAAATTAAGGAAAATGAAATGAAAAGACTAGAAAAACAATTTTTACAATACAGCAGTATTTTAGATAATCAAATTTGAAAGACTTCAAACCTGTCACCAACATAATACCAACCACAGTTCTAGAAGACTCATGATGTAGCATGCTACCAGCTTCAGATAATGAACTGAGGATTTGGAGTGCAGATTGAATCATCTTCCCTTTTTTTCTTTTTTCTGCCACAGAACACAATCTTCCTGCACTGACAAGGGCCAGCTTCAGATGAGACCGAAATGTAATACAGTACTCTAAGGGACACTCAGCCCCCTATATGTGTCAAGGATGGCTGTTATTCAAGATTGCCATTTGCGCTAGAGTCAAGAAAGGCTGTCCCTTAGCCCAGTAGTTTTGAATTTAACTGTCCTACTGAGAATCCATGCATGGATGAAATCTTGCTGGGCTATGAATTGTATGATGAAAGAAATAATGCCCAGAAATATGCAGAATATCTTAAGAATGTATGTTTTACCTCTAACTGATCAAAAAAATGTTCTTTTTTCTAATGTTTTGTGATATGATCTTTAATAAGTTCATAAATTCATTTACAAATTATGGTCCAATATGGTGTGTGCTATTGGTCTAACTTGAACTTCTCCCTACTGTTTGCTAGTTATCCCAACAGTTATTATCAAATGAGGATTATTCCTGAGTCATTTATTTTTCAGACTTAACAACTGGAATATAAGGTTCCATTGCTACTGGTTCTCCCTTTTTAGTTGTCCATGGATCTACTTCTCTGTTTTTTACACTATTACAATTTTTTGATGACTACTTCTTTATGATAGTTTAATTCTGAACATGTGATTAATCCATTTCTTTCTTAAATTTTTGGGAGTAATTTCCATTGATTTTCTAGGTATTGTTTTCCAAAATATTTTTGTTGTTATTGAATTGGTCGCATAAAATATCTTTTTGATTGTATCATTGCAGAATTCAACTGGTAAATTACTCTGGGGAGCACTGATATTTTTCTTATATTGACATGATCTAGCAAAGAACACTGAATGCCTTTCTGGTTATTAAACCTGTTCTTTATTTCTTTAGGGGCAATTTTGTATATAAACATACACAGTTATAGGCTTATTCCAAATTCCTTAATATTTTATGCACCTTTTCATTATTCTCAGTTACCTAAAGACTACAAACTTTAAACCATGACCTACCCCAGCACTTCCAGCCCTCTTCATGTAAACTTTTTCTCTATTGTAATGTAAGCTCATTGAGGACAGATTTTCTTTCTTGCTTGTATTTTTAGATTCAGCCATTAGTATAGTACTTGGCCCTTAGAAGGTGCTTAATAAATGTTCGTTTCTGTCTATCTGCCTATCAAATAATATTAAAGGTATTCACACTTCCTCACTGCCTTCCCTTCACCTGGATTGGTAAGTAAAGTCATGAACTTCAAAACCTCCATTTAAGAGATGACTAAAGAGAGACATCATAGTTATCTCTGTGCTGCTCTCCTGTAGGACTTCTCAGACTTTTTCTTCATGCCCCTATATTATGTACCTGACCCAAATTTTAAACTTCCTTTTCTGTGTTTTCTTCCCTGATTAAGTAGCAATTTCATTGAAGGAGGAACTGTTTTCATTCACTTTCTCTCCTCCTCCTCCTTCTCCTCTCCTCCTTCTTTTCTTCCTCCTCCTTCTCCTTTTCCTTCTTCTACTTGTTCTACTTCTTTTTCTTTGTATTCTTATTCTAAATATTAGAACTATACTTCGAGCATAGTGAGAACTTAATAAATGTATGTGGATGTGAATTAACTTTATGGTCCTTACTGTCTTTGAGTCTATTTATCCAGGTAGTTTCCAAGTCTTGTCATTAGGAAACCATAACTCTCATTCTCCACCTGTTTCCACTTCTCCTCAGTCTGAATTTCTTCTTCCTTGCTCCAGCTGTTCATCTTGAAGCTTGACTCTTGGTCTTGAGTTCATACTTTGGAAGTACCTCCACTTCTGAAACTTCTCCAGCTGGTTGGCAGGCTCCTCGCAGGGCCCAGCCAGCCAAGGATCATTCTTCTTCTGCAGTATTCCAGATTTTCTTTGCCATGCCAACTCCAACTTACAGCTTTTTGGCTTTTTCTACACTGTTTTCTCCCATTATAAAATTTGATTCTGTAGGCAGGCCCTTTTTTCTACTTTTGTTTCTTTGTTTCTTTTCTTTTTTTTTTTTATTTTGGCGAAGCATTGAGGTTAAGTGACTTGCTGAGAGTCACAAAGCTAGTAAGTGTTATGTGTCTGAGGCCTATTTTGTACTCAGGTCCTCCTAACTCCAAGTCCAGAGCTCTATCCCTGCACTACCTAGCTGCCCCCTCTACTTTTATTTCTATTCCAATTGATTAGAAGAGTGCCTAACATATTGTATAGGTTTAATAAATGCTAAATTGACTCACTGACTCAAGCAATCTCATCTTTTCCACCTGGACAATTGGAGCAAACCTTCTAACTATCTACCTGCGCAATATCTCTCCAGTCAGCAATTCACTCAGATCTCCAGAGTTTTCCACACCTGCATGTATTCATGCCATTCCTGTTCAATTAACTCTGAAATACCCCATGACCTATAGGATCACATATGGACCTCTGTTTTTCTCATTGAATGACATTCCTAAGTTGTCTATACTGTACCTTTCTAATTTTCCATCATGGATATTATTTGTCCTCACATACTTTATAATCCAAAGATTCTTGTCTTCTTTCTTCTTACATGTCACTTTGCTTCCTATCTACATTTCTTTGTAACAGAAGTCATCCAAGGCTGGGATGTATGCCTCCTTCACTTCTGCCTCTTTAGAATCTTCTATTTCTTTCACAGCTCAGATCACTTGTGACCTCTTTCTATCTCAGGAAGAATCTGACCATGTTCCCTTATCTCATATTGGACCTTGTCTTCTAACAGATCTTGATCTTATTTCAGTAGAAGAGTGGCACATTCCACTCCCTGATGAACATTCTCATGCTTTGTCATATTATACATATGACAATGAGTCTTATTCCTCTGGGTAATTATTTAAGTGCTACTTTCCGTCACTCAGTTCCTTATTCCCATCCCTCTCAACCCTACAACCTCAAAGCTTCAATCGAACCTTCCTACTCCTTCCAGTGTACCCTATCAAATGCCTTTCCACTGACAACCACCTGTCCTTCATTCTAAATCTTTTCATATCCCACTCCTTCCATCCACGATCTATAGCTCAAACCTTATTACCCCCTTAAAGGTAATCGCCTCCCTTTTCACCTTCCCTACTCCTGACTATACCCTCACACATCCTCCTCAGCTCACATGTCTATGAAAGGCAGCTGGAATATTCACTTCTGCCCAAATCTCTCCCTCAGTAAAGTCTCTTCTCTGAGGTGCATGTTTTTTCATATTTACCACCCAATCAGAATCTTGGGAAAAGTTGTCTACAGACCTTAGTCACTCCCACTTTCTTTATCACTGAGTTTGACAAATAGCTCCATTCTTTTTTCCCTCCCCACCTTATGGCCTCATAAGAGTGGACTTCAATTTACAAATTGACTCTCCCTCAATCACCCTTAACCACTCAATTCCTCAGCCTACTCATTTCCCATGTCCTACTCGTACCTCCCACTTTAGCCACACCCAACAATGGCCATAGCCTTCATTTTATCATCTTCCCCAAATACACCACCTCTGTGTTCAAGAATTCCGAAATCCTCTTAATCTATTATGTTTCTACTTCTCCCTCTGACTTCTTTTACCAAACCTTATTCTTCATACCTAATGTGACCTCGAATTCATCTGCCTCTCACTTATTTTCCAGATCATCTCCCCTGCATTAGGCCCTTCATCCCCACCTTGCTGTTCTGGCAAAGCATTTCAATTCTACACTTCTCTTCCTGTGTACCCTATACTCATTATCATTTCATTAGTTATGTTTTCCCAAACCTCAGACTGGGATTTCTCATGGCATTTGCCACTTTTGCTCTTCCAATTGTGCTGCTAAAGGAAGGTGGAGAAAATCAAGACACTATTCTTGGAAGATGTACTACAAATTTCTTACACAGATTCAATGGCTCTCTGATTACCACTTAGAAATACTATTTTACATATCTTATAAACTAACTATCCCTACATTCCTTAGAACCTCTTCCAAACCAGTTCATCCCTTCTCAAAACCCTCATGGATCCTAATCTCTCAGCTGAGAATCTTTCCTCAACTTTTATAGAAATCAAGTTGTCATTCAACCTGAGCTCTTACTTCTTCCTTCTCTCTCATCTTAAAAGGACCATATGCCTTTTGTCAGTGTCTCCTCTTTGACAACTGTTACACTTGAAAAGGTGTTATTATGCATTTATGAGGCCATATTCTCTTCCTGCTCAAGAAATCCTCTTCCAACTCTCCTCCAGCATATTGCTTCCTCTCTCGACATCATTCTGTCACTCATTTTGAACCGCTCCCTGTCTACTAGTTCATTCCCTACTGGCTACAAACATGCTCATGTCTTCCCCATCCTCAAAAGGCCATCACTCATTTCTTCCAACCACACTATCAACCTGTATCTCTTCTACCTGTCGTGGCTAAACTCTTTGAATTGGCTATCTATAGTAGGAATTCCACTTGCTTGCTACTCTCTTCAAACCCCTCATAATGCGCCTTCTAAACTTATCATTCTACCAATACTACTGTCTTCAAAGTTAACAGTCATCTCTTAGATGCCACATCTATTACTCTCTTCTCAGCCCTCCTTCTCCTCAACCTCTGCATCCTGTCACACTGCTGATCACCCTTTCCTCCTTGCATATTATTTTTCTTTAGCTTTTTTCCTTCTCCCTAGAGAAGGCATTCTCTGCTGGTTCTCCTGTAACCCTGACTGTTCCTTCTCATTCAACTCCACTAGATCTTCATCTAGATCATGTTCTCTAACTGCTCTAACTGCAGGTTTCACACACAGTTCCATCTTTGGCCCTCTTCTCTTACTTCTTTATACTGTTTCCCTTTTTGACCTCACCAACTTACATCAATTTAATAGCCACCTCTGTCCTGATGATTTTTAAATCTTCTTCTCCTGCCCCAACCTGTCTACTCACCTTCATTTCTACTTACCTTGGACCTTCAACTGTCTTTCAGGAATTTGGAATGGGATGTCCAATAGAGATCTTCAAATCAATATGTCTATAACCAAACTCACCTGTCCTCCTAAATCTCCTAGTGTCATCAGTATCATTGTAGAGTACACCATCACCTCTCAGTCCCACAGGCTAACAACCTAGATGTCGTCCTTTGCTACTTATAATCTCTCACTCCACATGTGAAATCTATGTCCAAAGCCTTAGTTGTCACTTTTGCACAATCTCTACTCTATGACCCCTTCCTCCTCTAAGTGCTGCCACTCTGCTGCAAACTTTCATCACCTCATAATGCACTGTCCTTGCATTGCAAGAGGTCATTCTTGTGTTTTCCTTTCCTCAAGTCTCTTCTGCTTAAGTTCTTCCTCCATTCAGCCACCAAAGTGATTTTCCAAAAACACAAATCTAACCATCTCACCCCCATACTCAGTCAACTCAAAAGCCTCCATATAACCTTAGAGATTAAATACAATGCCCTGCACATGACATTCAATGCCCATTATAAACTAGCCACCTCTTGTCTTTCCAATCTTCTTACACTTTACTCCCTTGCAGTTGTTGTTTTGTCTTGTGACAAAGGCCTCCTTGCTGTTCCATGACCAAGATATTCCATCTCTTGACTCAATTTCTCTGCATACCCAACATGCTTGGTATGATTTTCCTCCTTCCCTCTCAGTATTGGCTCCAACAGTTTTTTTTTTAAGTTGCTGTCAACAACTCATCTTTGACTTGAAGCTTTTCCTAAACCTTCTCAATTCTAGCTTTTTAAATTAATTCCTACTTATCCTGATATAGCTTGATTTTCTTTGCTTTTTGATTCTTCAATTAGATTGTGAGCTAGTTCAGGAATAGAATTTTTTTGCCCTCTTTTTCCACTCCCAGCATTGAGCAAGGTGTCTGGCACATAGCACACACTTAGTAAATGCTTGGTGACTGAGTAATATGGTCCCATGTAATTATAAGATCCCCATCCCATTACTTTTCCTTTTGTTGATGTTTTATATACACATCTATGTATATGTTTTAAATGCCACGGAGCGCCTCATGTTATCTAGTAGCTGCTTCAGAAAACTTTTTTTGAAATTAAGTGACTTTAAGTTTTATAACATGGTCTTTCGGTGACATCTCCTGTCCAATAAGCATATTGCATCTTTTGAGGCACGACTGCCGTCTTGTGGCCATTTCAGATAGTACAGATTTATTCTGCCATCGCGTGTCCAAACCCTAGTATTACATTTTTTCCCATTTTAAACTGTTTTTCGTGGACTTTCGTACTTGTGAAAAGTCACTTGCTGTTTACAAAGGTAGAATGGAGCCAAGTGAGATCCTAAATTTATGAGCTGAAGTACGTAATTAAGTCTTTCAGTTACAATAGAAATTCAGACAATATCTTCACCACTGAAACTACCCTTTATATTCTTAATCTTAACAGAAGCGATATGAGAAAGGTAAAAATACAATAGCAGTGGAGTGAAATGGAGCAGTGCCTATTTCTCTAGGTAACGTTAATTTCAAATTCCCATGAGAAAAACAGGAAAAACAAAAAAAATGGATGATCTGAATGTTGAAGGAAGTTTATGAAATAAGTATCAAAGTTTGATTAACACAATCGTACCCATTGGAATTAGTTTTCAAAGGTTTCTAAGAACTCATTGTTGACTTTTCAGGAGGTTTTCAAAGTTGGTATTGTTGTTTGTCCTTCCCTTTCAAACAGGACCATAGCATTAGGAAAGTGATGCCATGACTTGCAATTTAATTGGATTTAAGTGACAGAGGGCTATGTAAAGTCACCAGCCTCACTTTCTCCTCCAGAGCCACCTGGGTCCATTGGCAAGGTTTAATTCATGATAACTGGAGATGGCCCTGAATGTTGTGGGACCCTTGGCCTTTTTAAGCTAAGGTCTTTTTCAGGTCTCAGTTTGAGTGAGGCAATACCTATTCAGTGATTGAGGCAGGTTAAGGAATGAATTTTGGCCAGAATCGCTGAGAGTCTTCCCTTCCAAGATTGTATTTTGTTATTGACTTGGTAAAAGAGCTATTCTTTGTTTCATTTCTTACCTAGTCTTAATCAAGATGATAAACAGCTAGAGCACAGTATAATCAGCTCCTGCACAGGTAATGTTACTTTTTCCTTGAAAAGAAAGGGTGTCTGCCATGGGATTCAAAAGTCTTTCAAGACAGGGTCTGATTTACTTTTCTGTTTGCATCTGCAACACATGGAAGAATTCATGGAATTTAGTAGTGGTTTGAGAAATTTTCACTGTGGGGGCAGCTAGATTGCACAGTGGTTAGAACATAGACCCCAATTCAAGAAGACCTGAGTTTGAATATGGCCTCAGACACTTAACACTTGTTAGCTCTCTGACCCTGTGCAAATCCTTTCACTCCATTGCCTTGCAAAAAACAAAATGAAAAAATGAAATTTTTACTGTATAATAAGTAGCAATTTCGAATATAACCTCGGATTTGTTGACATCATGTGTCCAACCAGAACACTGCACCTCACAGAGAACTTTCTGGAGCACCTGCCCTCTTGGAATTGTACTGGATATTACAAGTAGTATTACCTTTTAACTGTTTCCAAACACTGTTTTTATTGAACTTTTACTACACTGGACTGCTCAGTAGCTGTTCAGGTAGCCAGAAAGGATGCAAATGAAATTAATGATTTGTGATGTAAATGAATTAGTTCAGTGTAAATAGC
Source organism: Phascolarctos cinereus (assembly GCF_003287225.1). Classification (NCBI taxonomy): domain Eukaryota; kingdom Metazoa; phylum Chordata; class Mammalia; order Diprotodontia; family Phascolarctidae; genus Phascolarctos; species Phascolarctos cinereus. The sequence continues at coordinate 56,602,733 of NW_027556291.1, read as the reverse complement.
AATTTTAGACTCTCTCACAAGATATATGATGCATGTTAAGACATAAAAGCAGTGGAGAGACAACTGAACAGGCATCATGCTACAGCGTATCTGGTCAATCATGTTAATATTAATGTTACTTATTCAATGTCAACACTTTCATTCAGAAGGGCAAAATTTGGAAGAAATAAGTCAAAGAAAATGGCTGAGCTCCATTTAAAAGGAAATTCAATAAATAAAATACCAAAGTTTGGCCAAGGCAGTGGTATACCTAAGCCTGCTCAAAGAGGCTCCTACTGGTTTCAACACTTGATTGTTAGATTTCAGAAATTTTCCATGTTGGATATGAAGTCAGTCAGGCAGCCAGGAAGCATTTGTTAAGTTATTTGCCATGTTCTCAGTACAGTTAGGTGGTCCAGTAGATAGAGTATTTGGCCTGAAGTCAAGAAGATTCACCTTCTGGAGTTCAAATCTGGCCTTAGACCCTTGTTAGCTGTGTGACTCTGGGCAAGTCATTTAATTTTGCTTTGTTCTTATTGTTCTGGTCTCCAATGCTGGGAAGAACATTTGGAATAGCTGGGAAATTGTTAGAAGATATTCTCAAATTCCTCAAAGAAGAGAGCAGAAAACCAAATAAGTGAAATATCAAATGAGTGAGGTGAAATCACACTGAAATCAGAAAATACTGAAAAAAATCAGAACATTTTATTTACAGTAATATGCTAAGAAAACTAAGAATACAAAAGAAATAGAGGATGGACTTCAAAAAAAAAGGAATTTATTCTATCAGAAAACCCATTAAAGATTTTAAATAATCCAATCTCAGAAAAGGAAAGAGGTCTATCTCTAAAGGAACTGCCAAAAGAAAAACAAATCCATATAACCAATAGATTCACAGGACAAGTGTTATGAACCTCTTGAAGAATACTTAACAAATACGTCACACAAATTTTTTTTCTGTGATATTTTTTAATTTGTGAGACAAATATTGTCCTCCTATCGAAAAAATGGAAAGATAAACTGAGAAAGAAAATTATAGGCTAACATTACTAATGACTAATTACTCAAAATTTTTAAATCAAATCTTATGAGATTACAATAAGTGACCCAATAAAGCATTCTTTATGATCAACTGGGGTATATGCTGGGCATGCAAGGATGTTTCAATATTAGGAAATCAATCAATATAATTTAACCTTATTAAACCCCAAACATCTCAAATTATAGAATCATCTGAAGAGGAGAGAAAATCCTTCGCAAAGTATAACAATCTTTTATGCTAAAAATCCTAAGATCACAAAAATAATCTAAAAGTAATAGCATTCATCATTTACAAAAAGAATCTGTTCCAGAAAATACAGAAGTGAAGCCAAGATATGCACTCTCCCTCCTATTATTTGATATAGTAATGGGAATATTAGTGAAGGAAATAAGACAAGAGAAAGAATTTGAAGGAATAAAGATAGGTATAAAGGAGATAAAAGTAATCCCTGTCTGCTCCTGATGTGATGGTTTAATAGGAAAAGACCAAGTAATTTGTAAATGTACCGAGACAATATTCAGCAAAGATGTAGGCTACAAAATAAATCCTTAAAAATCAACAGCAATTCAATAATATAATAACAATAATACAAAAGAAGAAATAATAGAAAGGGAAATTCCACTTCAAAAAACTACAATATGCATAAAACATCTGGCATTCAGCTTCCCAAAACACAAAAAGACTTACACAGACTCAATTAGAAAGAACTCCTTAAAAAAAAAAGAAAAGAAAAGAAACACTCTAAATACCTGGAGGAATGCCTGGTGCCCATGGCTTGGCCATGCCAACGCCATAAAAATGACAATACTATGAAAATTAAATGAGATTTTTTATGCTATAACGATCAAATTACCAAGAGAATTCTTTACAAAGCTTGACAAAATAACAGAATTTCAAAAAATAAAATATCTAGAATATCAAGGGAAATCATGAAAAGAAGTAAGGACGAAGACACAAAAGCATTTTCAGACCTCAGACTACTTAAATAGCACTTATGAAAAACATCTGATACTGGTTAAAAAAATAGAATTAGATCAATGAAGAGATTACAGAAGGGAGATTTGGAAAGGAAAGGACTATAGATAAAGCAGAAACTATATATTCCCCAGGTCAAAAGTCCCCACTTCATTAAAAACTTCAGGGAACACTGAACAGCCGTCTGGAGCAATTATTCATAAAGTCACACATTTTACCACTCTCCACAATATGTTCTAAACTGATAAATGAACTTATTGTTAAACATCATAAAATAAAAATTTTTGGAAGAAAAATCAATCATATAAATCTTACAGGTAAAAGGTATAGTCTTAACCAAATAAGAGATAGAGGAAATTACAAAAGATAAAGTAGATAACTTACTACTTGAAACTGCAAAACTTCTGTCCAAAAAAAATTATCAATCTACGATAACAAGGGTAGTGGTTTAATGGAAAAAAAAAACTTTGTATCGAATTTTTCTGATAAGAGTTAGGTAATGAAGATATATAAACACTTATACATATTATTATATATTGTATTATATATTTCATATGCATAAACTTTTTATATATCTTGGATACTTAAAGTTATCAGAGAAATTTGATAATATGCAATTATGCATATAGTTCTATCCATGTAACTAATAACCATTTCCTAATACATCATAGAATTTGACCAAAATAGTTCTTAAAACAACTACAAAGTATTTATAACTACAGTAAAGAATGCTTTAAATCACAAATAGTAAGAGAAATGAAAATTAAAATAACTGAGGCTTCATAACTGGAAAAATTGACAGTAATATTGTAGGAATTGTCAGAACATAGGCGGACTAATACATTGCTGGTGGAGCTCTGTTATGGTATAGTTATTTTGCAAAGCACTTTGAAAATATGCAAATAAAGTGGCTAAAGTCTCCTTAACTTTTGAACCAGAGACTCTGTAATTGGCCTTATACTCCAAGGAAGCCTTCATTAAAAAAAAAGTCTCCACACCTTCCCAAATATTTATACTAGCATTTTTATGATAGCTAAAAACTGGAAACCAAACAGATGAGTATTGAGTAAGAAATGGCCAAATAAATTGTTGTTCATGAATGTAGTGGAATACTACTGCACTGTTAGAAATGATGACTCTGATGAATCCAGAGAAACATTGGAAAGATTTACATGAACCACTGCAAAGTAAAGTGAGAAGAGACAAAAAACAAAACCATATACACATTAACAACAACAATGGAAATGGAAAGAATGACTCATCAAAATGTCAAAAGTGAATCTAACAAATTATAAAGATCAGACAGGACAGACTGGAATGAAGAGCCATGAGAAGATACCCCCAATCTCGCCCTTGGAGGAGGTGGGAGGTCCACAGGTGTTACACATTGTACACATTTCTGCACTTTCTCAATGTATCTGTCACTTATGTTGATTATTTTTTTCTTCTCTAAAAACAAACACTATTTGTCATATAGGAGGGGGAGGGACACACGGGATTCTATGGTAATGTAAGAAAGTACTAATTTAAAAATATTGGAAAAAAATACAAATTCATTCTCAAAGAATGAAGGCTGACCACAAATAAAATTTAATGAGAGGAGAGTTTGTATAACTAGAAGAGAGACAACCCCTAAATCTGGAAGAAATGAATTCATATGTTAACTTTGGCATACTGGCTCTGTGACCTGGGATAGGTAGCATAACCTCTCTGTGCCCCAGGCAACTCTAAGACCCTAAGTGGTAGAGTAAGTGCTGACCTACATGTGCTGTTGCTCCCTTTTGTCCCAAAAATGAAATCACAGGTCTGAAATGAACAGGCCAAAGATTTGAAAGAATATGCTTTCTAAAGCCATTCTAAAGGCAATGTTTAGTTTTTAATTATTTGTTATATTAACATTTATAATCTATGCCTCTAACTTTGCCTCTCCCCCTCTCCCCTTAACCAAATAAAAATAAAAAATCTCCTTACAAACCTGTGTACTTCACAAAACGATTCCTTACAACAGTCATGTCTTGCAAATGTAAGCCTTTTTGGACATTTAAGTTAATCCTATTTCTGATAAGAGGCAAGTGGTATCATTCAACTTCAGCCTTTCAGACCTGTGGTTTATCCTGACTTTAATCACAGTTCTAACACCATATAAACGACAGCTATTATCATTATTATCATTGATGCAGCATCCATTTAATGAGAGATGTTATTATTATTATTATTATGATTATGATTGGTACAGCAGCCATTTTTTACTAGTGCTAGTGCTGCTGCTGCTGCTGCTGCTGCTGCTGCTGCTTCTACTTACCTGTCAGTAGGTCTAACTGAAATAAGCCCTTCCTGCAAATACAAAAGTTACTCTAGGAAAAACCAGCCTCCCTTGAGGGGCTTGTTCTGACTAGAACTTAATCTGCCTCTCAGACCACTTTGAGGAGGGTACCATACAGTCTTTACTCAACACAGGATTTCTCAATGCTGGGAAAATCCCTCCAATTCTTTACAAAAGTAAAGGAAAAGGCAGAAGAAGAGAGAAACTGCTGCCTCCTAGTTGAAATGGATTTTTCAAACTCAGCAGGTATACAATACTGAATCACAAGAAAACATCATTCCCCTGAAATTCCACCTTCTTCTAACCACCCTATCACTGTCTGGGACAGCACCACCTTTCTAGCCACCCAGAGTTTCAAAAGGAATACCTCACCTGGTAAGGGAGCTTACAGCTTACTTACCCAGAACCAATGCTCCACATCATTTCCAAGTCACCAGCCAGAAACTATGCCCTACTGTCAGTTTTTCAGTTTTCCCTGTGTTCTGGTCACTTCTCTCACTAGAATAAAAGCTTACTTGGACAGTGACTGCTGTTTCTTACTTGTATTTTTGAACTTAACACTTAGCACAGTACCTGATACACAGTAGCACTCAATAAATGCCATGACTCTATCTATATATGCATGTATGTATGTATGTATCTATTTGTTTATGTAACTCTCATTTTATCGACATGGTTCCTGGTGAGTGCTTAAAAATCAGGTCTTTGAAAAATATATGCATGATAATAAGTTTATTTTATATTCCCATTTTCTCCATCACTTTCATTAGTTTAATTCATAAAATAAATCCAGCCCAAAGTTGCAGCATTTGCAGTTTTTAAAGCGTAAATGTTCAGCCTGAAAATTTAACAACTTGCTCTTATATATGTTTCTGTCTAACTCTCAGTCAATCTATATATCTATGATTGCATGTGTCATTGCCATGGAGGCAAATAGTACAGTATTTCTGTGACATCTACTGTCTAAAAGGGATATCAAAATATCCTGAAAGATTTATGCCAGAGCATACTTTTCTAACTTTCTGACCTATTTATCATCTATCTATCTGTCCAATGGGTTACCACACCTAATCAGTTGCCAGGTTTTGTAATAACAAATGAACAGTACCTCAGACCTGCATTCTTATCTCTCCACTCACATAACCTCATCACTTCTCTTCTCTATTACAATGGTCTCCTCAGTGGTCTCCCTTGCTCAGGTCATTCCTCTTCTTTCCATCCTCCACTCACCTGCTGAAGGGATATTCTTGCCCTGTGGTGCTGATTATGTGAGTCCCACACTAAAATTTACACTGGCTCCCTGGTACCTCCAGTATCAAACTGAACCAACTCTGTCTTTTCTCACCATTTGTAAACACCTAAAACCTAACTACATCATGTAATCCTACATTATTCCACTTTGCATACTCTAAGATCCAGGCATATTTGCCTTGTTACTATTCTTCACACAGGACATTCCATTTCGCTTCTTTAAGCCTTTCCAAAAGTTGGTCTTCTTGCCCTGAATTCACTCTCTCCCCCTCTCTGCCTCTTTGAATCCTCCAGTTTCCTTTGAAGCTCACCTAAGGTGCCATCTCATTCTGTTTAAGGACTCACTGACACCCCCCCTCCCAAGTTAGAGCATTTTCCCCTTTTCCCAAACAACTTGTATCTTCTTTATATTTTATACCTAACTGTATATGTACGTGCTATCTCCGCTAACAGAATTTACACTGTTGAAAGGCAGAGGCTACTGAATTACTGTCTTTATACCCAGCAGAACCTAGCTTAACCTCACAGGAAAGAGCTGTTTAAGAAACGAAGTATTTTCTGACCACTTCCTTGTCGTTTAGGAAAATAGGGACAGGCTTTCACTGACTTCTGTGGCCCAAAAAGAAAACCGCAGCACATGAAAAAGTTTCAGCCAGAAAACAGTTCCTGGAAAGATGAAATTTATGTCCATCTCACATTCAAACCATCATATTACATTCTGACCCATTCCAAACCATATTTTAATTTGATTTTATGATATGACTACTCAATCACTGTGAAGACAGGCAGAAAGGAGCCAAATGAAATCCTTCAGTGTAAATAGGAATTCAGACTAAATCATCAATATTTCAATGACGTATTTCACTCTTAATCCTGTCACAGGAGAAATAATGCAGGATAAGATTCAAGAGAAGTTAGAGAAAGCATTGTGTAGATTATAAACTATAGTGCACCTGGTCCCATTCACAAGAGCAAAACTTTGGAGAAAGTAATACATGAAAAAGGTTCATCTTTGCTTTGGAGGAAATTTTAGAAATACATATCAAAAGTTAGATTAAGACGTTACCGTATTTAAATCAAACAGAAGGTAAATGTTTTCCTATGTGCTTAGAGATACTTAGCAACATTGTTAGCCCTGGAATATGCAACATTACCTAGTAAATGAAATGACTACTATAGGCATTGTAGATAGTAGTAGAGCTTCAGTTAGAATCTGGCTTCTCTACTTTCAGTTCTAGTGTTGTTATCTTTCCTTTGTTACGTTTTCTCCTCAGGCAGTGGGGTTCAGTGACTTGCCCAGGGTCACACAGCTAGTAAGTGTCCAGTGTCTGAGGCTGAATTTGAACTCAGGTCCTCCTGACTCCAAGGCAGGTGCTCTATATGCTGTGCCACCTAGCTGCCCCCAGTGTTCCTATCTTTGTTCAGTTTTCCTTCTGCCTCTGTGGCCCTCCATTCTGAACAAAACTGGTACTCTCTACTTTCAGTTTCTGCCAACGTTCTCATATGTATGGTCTCCATCTGCTGCCTCAATTCTCTTCCTTTTCAGCCATTGTTTTAAGTTCCTAAATGGGTGTACAAGGTCAAAGTCCTAGATGGAGAGATCCAAGGAATTTCAGAGGTCATAAATTCCATTCCCATCATTATGTGAACACTTAGAAAAGTTTTAAAAACCTCATTTCTAAGTAATTTAATCATTTTATTAATACTGCCAGCATTTTAATAAAAGGATGATCATTTAACAGTCTCTGTCTTACACCAAAGACAAGGATGGCAGTGGGCACAAGGCTTATCTGCCCATTGGAAAAGGGGTTTTCCTGAGGCTGGCAATCAACTCTGATTGGTTAACAATGACAGAATGAATATTAGAGTATGAGGCTGACCTCATTCAAGTGAACTTTGATTATGTCATTTACTTCTAAGTCACTTCCAGCCTTGGACAATCTATTCAAAAAATTTGTGGTCATTCAAAGCAGAGCAGAGCACACTGGCTTCCCCACCAGGATGGGGTCTAAACAAGATTGTTAACGAAGTTAGTCTAATTTCATTTTCAGTAATGTCCTTCAAGAGAATGAACTTTGAAATCAGGACTTTAGAAAGAAAAAAGGAGGGAACTCTGGATCTCCCCAAATCATTGAGTATTAATAATCATTTCTCTCAATTAACCAGAGGAGGAAACTGGGGTCCAGGGAGGTGAAGTGAATTATTATTTATTTGAAACCTCCTCGGTCTATACCTGGCAGGGGCCTCAGAGTCATCTTGTTTAAGGCTCTCAATTTACAGAGGAGAACACTGAGGCCCAGGGAATAGAAGTGACTTGTCTATTTCATATTAAAAATCTTAGGTGTAAGGGAAGTCCCAGGTAATGTAGTCAAACGCCCTCACTATACAGAGGAAAAGACTGAATCCAGGATAGCTGATGAGACCTACCTGAAATGACACAGCTAGCTAGGGGCTTAGGCTGGATTTGAACTCAGGTATTTGTACCTCTCAAGTTCAGCAATGTAGACACTCCTGCCGCCTCCTATACTTTCATCAATGTAGATGTTCTAAGATTGAAGTGGAAGGGATCAGTCATCTCTTCTAAATTTTAAAGAAACAGAATTTCCCCAAAATGCAAAGTTTCATCTAGTAAACATTCAAGAACTATTTATAGGTCGGAAAGGAATTTTTTAGCTTCCTGTTTACATAAAATCGATGTGGAACAAATGGATTCCTTCAGCCCATTCTGCCTTTCAATGAAATAAGATGTTTGAAAGAATTTGCATAAAAACTTAGATTATGACATAGCAATGCCTCTAAAAATGACCAGTGCAGCCTCAAACATGGTGGAAAGGCTCTGAAGGTATCCTGCCATTGAAGCAACTCACATCTTATAATACTCACACACATACCAGAAAATGCCTAGGGTGACATGGTAGTGTTATTGCCCTGCTTTTCTCAGAATGATTTTTGTCTGCCAGTGACTGGCAATAATTTAATATCTCCTCCTGACCTAGCTCAACATATTAGACAACAGGCATGCACGAGTATGCCAAGTAATGTGAGAAAAGAATGAAAGTACAGAATTCATAAAACATGGGTCATTAATAAAAACATTGAATTACCCAAAAATTAGTTCTCTTGAACTTTTTAAATGTCACAATGATGGAGTGGGTAACACATGTGGAAGTCAGAGAAGAAGACAAACCAAATACACTGATCTCTTAAGTTTCAGACCTCCAAGTTCAGAAGAGAAGAACAACATCGCTAAACACCAGAGACACAAATACTTGAGGTCAAATCCTGCCTTTGACACTGTTTGTGCCTGCTGTCTCTTTCACTTTATATTTAGAGGTTTGGCCTTGGTGGCCTGGATGTTCCTTCTACCTATAGGTTCTTTAATATGTAATTGGACACTTTATTCTTTTTCTCTTGATCTATTTCCTCATCTGGATAATTGGGAGGAGGGGTTAATACATAAGTCTGTGAGGTCCTTTCTAAGACTGTGACCGGCATTATGGGTTGAAAGGAACCACTGCCTGGAGAGGGAATTGAGAGAGAACATAAAGACCATACATTTGAAAAGGTTGGCAGTTCAAAGCAGAAAGGGGCAGCTCTGTTCAGAATGGACTGCCACAGGTTAGGAGAATGCTGGGGGAGACAGAGGACATGGTTCAGAGGCAGGAACACTGGAACAGATACCTGTATTTCCCCATGAATCCTTGAAAAACCTTCACTTGGTTCATTAATGTCCCTCCTCCATCTTCCCATTTCTCTTCTTCTTTGGGTGGCTAAACTCCTTGAGAAGGCTTGTCGGCAAGAAATGTCCTTCCTTCTTTTCCTCTTACTCTCATCTTAACTCTTTGTAGTCTGCCTTGACCATATCATTCAGCAAAAAATGCTCTTCCCAAAGTCACTAAACCTATTGGGGATTGCCAAATCTAATATCCTTCCTCTGTCCTCTTCCTTCTTGACCTCTTAGTTCATTCTGACACTTTCAGTCAACCTCTTCTATTTGATACTCTCTTCTATCTCAATTTTCTTCGTGTTTCTCTTTGAACTTTTCCAACCTGTCTATTCACACCTTTGCACAATCCTTTACTAGTGCTACATCCAGGTGATTCTCACATAGGTGTTGAACAGGGCTCTGTCCTCAGCCTTCTTCTTCCTATAATATTCCCTTTGGTAATCTCATCTACTAACATGGATTCAATGATCATCTCTTTGCTGAGGATCCTGAGATCTACTTTTCCTGGCCTAACTTCTAAATTGAACTCTAGTATCAAACTGCAAGTGCCTATTTGACATCTCAAAATGTATGTCTTGTAAACAGCTTTGTTGCCTTGGAGTGAGGCTAGAGTTGAGTTCAAATCTGGCTTGAAATATTGTCTGTCTGAGCCTAGGATATTCACCTATGCTCTGTCTACCGCAGTGTACTCAAATGTACAAAAGGCACAATAATAACATATAATTCGTAGTGTTTTATGAGGATCAATTCAGGTGATGCTTGTCAAATACTTAGAACAGTGCTCGCACATTGTAGACTCTTACCAAATAGTTATACTCTTCCTACACAAACATACAACACTCAACATGCCCCACACTGAACTCATCTTGTGTGATAAACCCTGTCCTCTTTCCATCTTCCCTATTATTACAGAGGGTAGCAAAAATTCACCCAGGCTCTAAACTTAGGTGTTATCCTTGACTCCTCACTTGCTATCACACACATCGAAATCTATTATGTTCCCAAAGCCTTTTAGTCATACATTCAACATATCTCTCACATACATTCTTTTCTCTCCTCTCACAGTTCTACAAAGCCACTGTATATCATCATTTGTTGCCTGCTCTGTTGCAATCACCTACCAGTTAGTTTCCATCTCAAGGCTTAGTGTACTCAGAGAATAATTCAGAGAAGATGGCAGAGTAGGTCAAAAAATCTTAGGCTCTCCAAATCTCCTGCCAAAGAAAGACAGACCTGATTGCCTCAGAGTGAATATATAGCAGCAGAAATAAACAAAAGTTGGGGTAAAAGTGTTTTTCCTAAGATAATGGGAGAAGACCCCAGGAAAGATGGGACCTGTAGGGAGGAAGGTTTGGCAGCAGGGAGGTGCAAACACCTCCAGGCAGACTCTGAGGAATTAACAAACAACAAGCCCTGGGGTAGCTGGGTTGGGAGGCAGCCTCAGCCTCAGGTACTGTGTCCTTATAAATTGGTGGGGATGGAAAGACTGAGTAGGAGAAGACTGAAGGATTTTCCACTCTTGATGGAGGTCAAGCAGGACTATGCTGAACTGATGAGGTCATAGGCTGTGACTGCAGGGGAGAAGAGCTAGCACAGGCCTGGTGAATCTGGTTGCAGAGAAGTAGGGACCCTGATGGCTCTGAGCATTTGCATGAGAGAACAGTCCCTGGTTTCAGTTCCAGGGTAGAGAAGTCAGTTGAAGTTTTCAGCCACCAGAAGGACCACAGGGAGTAAGAATGTTTGTGGTATGGTGTAGCTTGGGCCCTAGCTATTAGAGGTGGGAGGACTGCCCAAGGTTGGGCCCCGGGACAGAGTTCAGAATATAACAGTAAGAAGGACTCGAGGATTGGGAAAATCACTCCTAATACCTCCAGACTACAAGATTTGGTTATATAATAAACTGGCAACAATAAAAAAAAAAATGAAAATAAAAATGTGTACACAAAACAGAAAGATCTGAACAGTAACTAGCTACTATGGGGACAGAGAAGATAGGGTTACTATTCAGTGGAAGATAGTACAGACAAAAAAGCCACTCCTTTTTCAATGAGAAACATCAATGGTCACAAGAACAAAAAGAGTTTTGGAAGAACATTAAGAGGAGTTTAAAAATCAAATGAGAGACCTTAAGGAAAAGGCAAGAAAAAAAAGAGCAATCTGAGAAAATCAAGAAATTTTGAAAAGAAAGTCAACCAACTGGAAATAGAAAATTAAAACTTAAAGAAGAAAATAATTCCATGAAAACTAATATTGGGCCAGGGGAAGCTAATGATGTTCTAAGACATGAGGAAACACTAAAACAAAACCAAATGGATGAATAAATAGAAGAGCATGTGAAACATCTCAATCAAAAAAAAAAGCGGTGTACAAAACAGAGAAAGGAGAGACAATATAAAAATCAGAGGACTACATGAGAGTTCTGTCCAAAAAAAAAGAACCTGGCTACAACAGTATAAGAAATTATTAAGGAAAATTGACCAGAATTTCTAAAAGAAGAAGGTAAAGCACAAATAGAAAAAAAAATCCAAGAATCACCATCTGAAAGAGATCCTAGGAGGAAAACTTACAGGAATATCATAGCCAAGTGTCAAAGTTCTTAGGTGAAGTAGAAAATACTGCAAATAACACAAAAAAAAGCCTAAATATTATGGAGCTACAATCAGGATGACACAAGACCTAACAGCTTCTAAGTTGAAGGACTTTAGGTCTTGGAACATTATATTTTATAGAGCAAAACAAGTGGAATTATAAACAAGCATAACTTAGCTAGCAAAAGTTAAGTATAATCCAAAATAAAAACATGGATAATGAACACGTTGAAAGACTTTCAGGTATTTATAGCAAAAAGAGCAGAACTACTGATATATGAGAAAATTTAGGAAAAAAAGAAAATTTGACACATACCATCTGAGAGGAATATAAGGTAAACATTAAAGACCAGTTATAAGGGACTCAATAAGGTAATTCGTTTACTTCTTGTACATAAAAGGGTTATCAGTTCTCTTATGACTATCATAATTATTTGGATAGTTTGAAAGAAAGATTTGGGCTGAGATCTCTATGATGGGGTGAGTCTAAAAAATAAAACTATGTAGAGAGAAATAAAAAAGAGTAATTATCTCATACAAATAAGGAATGAAATGAACAAATGATTCAGAAGAAGCAAATGGGGGAGGCGCTACTACTACTGGAACCTTACTATCCTCAGAAATGTGTTAAAAAGAGAACATATACATCTAGAAACATAAAAGTCTCCCAAAGGGAGAAAGAAATGAGAGGGCAAAGGATAGGATAAGGGGGAGACTTTTTAAATGGTGTGTAGATGAAGAATCAGGAGAGGGAATAAGGAAGAAGCTCTAAAAATAGGTAGATTAAGGTGAAGGCAGGGGGAGACATGATAAAGGAGGGACTCTTAGAGGGTGTGTAGATTAAGGAACAGGAGAGCAAAGTAGAGGGAGAAGGAATTAGAGTGAGGAGGGATAGGGTAAAGTAGGGCCAAGGATAGTGAGGAAAAATAAGATGGAGGGAAACACATGACAAGAAATTACAACTTAGAATGTGAATAGGATGAATTTACCCATAAACAGAAACAAAGCAGAACTATCTGGTACTGGCTAGAAATGGAGAGGTGGAATGCTAGAACAGAGTACACATAAAATACATTGTAGTTCAGGATTATAGTAACTTTGTGTTTGACACCTGTCAACATTTAAGTCCGGAGGATAAGTATTCATTATTTCATTAAAATTATTGTGAAAGCTGGCAAGCAGTCTGGCAGAA
>NW_027556291.1:56469314-56589556 GCF_003287225.1 Phascolarctos cinereus | reverse complement strand
GGTCAGTGTTAGAGAGATTTGGAGATGGGATGGGTGGATATTTTGGATGTCTGTCAAATCACCCTTTCTAAGAAGTTCCCTACTCTGTCTATATCATCTATAAATAAGCCCTATGAACAAGATTCACAGGTTCCTATGTCAGTATCCCTCCAGTGCCAAGGTATTGAGTTTCTCAGAAAATTAATAGTTCATCACTTGACTCTGCACCCAACCCTGCTATGGGAATGAACACTCCAGGCCAGGGAACAGGTAGGATTCTTCTAGTGCTAGAGGAGTCCATGGGCTCTGTCTTAAGAAATCTTGTGGGGATGGGCTGCACTGAACCTTTCCTACTTGCAGCCACTGCTCCAGACCAATGGTATATTTGTTGTAATGACTTCTCACAAAAAGAAGTCAGACATAACATCTCCATAAGGCACTTAATGTGATATGTATTGGATTTTGTGATTGCAAACTGTTTCCTTGATTGTACTTAAATCTTAAAATGGCACCTAAACTGTGCTTGGTTCTTAATAAATCCTTTTTGACTCATTAACTTGTCTTGATTAGGAATGCATTCATCTCATTGTTAGCACTAGTTATTTTATGAATCAGCAGCTTTATAACCAGAAGAAGACAGCGTGTCCTCACACAGCAGTATTCCTTGAAGTTAATAAACAAAACTTAAGAAATGTTCATTTTCTAAGAACAGAATGGGAAAGAAACTGACTGCTCTGGAAGAAAGTATCTGAGAGTGAACCAACAGCTTAGTGCAGTAATGGAGAAAAGTTGGCCACATAAAAAACTTATTGAAAATTAGCTAGGACCAGAGACAGATGTCTCCATGAGACAGCAAAGATATATTAGAACAAAAAGAAAAGACAAATATAGATCATAATAGAGAGGTGACTTAAGACTCATAACAATGCTATAAAACCTTCAATGCAAAACTCCTTGATACCATATTTCAACAAATCACAAATGGTATGCCCATTTGTACACCCTTTGGGCATAGTTGGTCAAGATGGTTTTGATTGTTGCTATAATACAATATAGTTGGAAGTCTCTAAGTACTATTTCTCCTTTATCCATATTTCGGTTAATTATTTCATTGGATGTTTTAGATCTTTTGGTTTTCCAAATGGTTTTTTGTTTCTTTTTCTTTAGTATTTTATTTTTCAACAGTTGCATGTGAAACAATTTTAACATTAGCTTTTAAACTTTGAATTCCAAATTTTCTCCCTTTCTTCCTCCCCACCTGATCATCACTGAGAAAGCAAACAATTCTTCATAGGTTATACATCTGTTGTCATGCAAAACATATCCATAGTAGTCATATTGTGAAAGAAAACACAGACAAAAACCCCCAACAAAATAAAGTTTGAAAAAGAGGGTGCTTCAATCTGTGTTCACAAACCTTCCATTCTTTCTGTGGGAATGAATAGCATTTTTCATCATGTGTTTCAGAGATGTCTTGGATCCTTTTATTGTGGAGAATAGCTGAGTCATTCACAACTGATCTTCTTACAATATTATCGCTACTTTGTACACAGTACATTTCACTTTGCGTCAGTGAATGGAAATCTTTCCAGGTTTTTCTGAGAACATCCTGCTCATCATTTCTTATAGTACAACAGTATTCTATCATAATCACATACTAAGACTTCTTCAGCCATTCCCCAATTGATGGGTGTCCCCTCAACTTCTAATTATTTGCCCGCAAAAAAAGAGCTGCTGTAAATATTTTTGTACATATAGGTGCTTTTCCTCTTTGTTTCTTTTTCTCTCTTTTGAAAAACAAATGTAGTAGTAGTATTGCTAATTCAAAGAGGATGCATGGCTTTTTAGCCCTTTGGGAATAATTCCAGATTGTTCTTCAGAATGGTTGAATCACTTCACAGCTTCACCAACAATGCATTAATGTCCCATGTTCTCCACATCACCTCCAATATTTGTCATTTATCTTTTCTGTCCTATCAGCCAATCTAATAGGTATGTTTTATGTTTCATTTCTCCAATCGATAGAAAGTTAAAGCATTTTTTTCAAGTGGATATAGATAGCTTTGATTACTTCATCTACAAATTTAACATATTTCTGGATCATTTATCAATTGTGGAATGGCTTTTATTTTTATAAATTTGACTCAACTCTCTATATGGTTGAGAAATGAGGCCTTTATCAGAGAAACTTGCTTCAAATTGTTTTTTTTCACAGTTACTATTGCTAACTGTATTTCCCTCTATCTTACCCCCACATTTATTTTATTTTCTCTCTCCTTACACCCTGTCCCTCCTCAAAAGTGTTTTGCTTCAGACTACCCCTATCCCAATGTTCCCTCCTTTCTATCACTCCCCCTTACCCTCTTTCCCTCATACTTTTCTGTGGGGTAAAATAGATTTCTATTCCCAATTGAGAGTATGTGTTATCCTGTCTTTGAGCCAATTCTGATGAGAGTAACGTTTACTCATTCTCCCTCACCTCCCTGCTCTTCCCCTCCACTGCCAAAGCTTTTTCTTCCCTCTTTACTGTGAAATAATTTACCTCATTCTACCTCTCCCTTTCTCTTCTTTCAAGTAAATTCCTTTTTCACCCCTTAGTTTTATTTTTTAAATACCATGCCTTCATATTCAACTCACACGTATGCCCTTTCTATGTATACTCCCTCTAACTATCCCAATAATAAGAAAAGTCTTATGAGTTACAAATATCATCTTCCCTCTTAAAACATAAAAATTTAACCTTATTAAATTCCTTATGTTTTCCCTTTTGTATTTGTTTATTCTTTTTTATGCTTCTCTTCAGTGCTGTATTTGAAAGTCAAATTATTTATTCAGCTCTGCTGTTTTCATCAAGAATGCTCGAGGGAGCCAAGATGGCAGAGTAAAAGTAGAAAGAATTGCCTGAGCTCTCCCCCAAATCTCTGCAGATACCTCTAGAAAGTGACTCTGAACAAATTGTAAAGTGGTAGAACCCACAAAGAGACAGCATGAGGCAGATTTCCAGCCCAAGACAACCTGGAAGGTCTACAGGAAAGGTCTGTTCCACCAGCTTGTGAGTGGAGTGTCCAATGTGCAGGACGAAGTGTGGACCTGGCCTAAGCACAGCTGCTCTGGGGGACTGGATCATAAGCAGCAGTGGCAATTTCCAGTCTTCTCAGCCCACAGACTCCAGAGACAAGTTAGAAGGTCAGTGGGAGGGGTCTATCAGAACTTGTTGAGAGAGAATCACAGTCCAGTGCAGGGCTGTAGGGCATGCAATATAGCCCCAAATGGAGCAGACCAAAAACAGGCTTTGGGAGTGACTGAATCAGGAGTAGTAGCAGTTACAGTGGCAATAGCACTGCTCCTGGAGCTATTAGCCAACAGTGTGAATGTTTGAAAGTTACCTATTTTGACTTCCTGAAGCCAAGATGGTGGAATAAGCAGTAAGTAGCTCTCACCCTCCCTTATTGACCTTGAAAAACCCAGAGAATACTGCCGCAAGAAACATCCTGAATTAGTAGAGTCAGCAGAAAGACTATATACACAGTCCTCTAGCTCCTGAGACTAGGGGGATTAATGGGAGAAGTATCTCTTGCTGTGGGTGAAGGGGACCAGGACAGGAAGGGAGGCATTGTAGAAAGCCAGTGGCAAGTTCTACCTCAGCAAACTAGTAACCAGGCCCCTAGCCTCCAGTAGAAGAAGCCTAGGGCAGTTCCCCCTGTGTCTGAGAAGCAGAGATCAACTTTAAAAGCCAGAAAAAAGTCAAAGAACGTGAACAAGAAGCAACAGAGAGAAACAATGACCACAGAAAAGTATCTTGGTGACAGGGAAGATCAAAATACAAATTCAGAGAAGATAACATTGTTAACGGTCCCAAATCTGAAACCTCAGAGGGGAATACGAACTGATATCAAGTCCAAAAAGTCTTCTTAAAAGAGCTCAAGAAGGATTTTCAAAATCAAATAAGAGAGGTAGAAGAAAAATTGAGAAAAGAAAGGAGAGTTATACAACAGAGAGTCAATAGCTTGGAAAAAGAAGGACAAGAAATTAACTGTAGAAAACAAGTACCTAAAAAGTAAAATTGGCAAAATAGGAAAGGAGGTACAAAAGTAACTGAAGAAAAAAAATCTTTGAAAATTAGAATTAGATGGGGCAGTAGATGGAGCACTGGCCCTGAAGTCAGGAGGACCTGAGTTCAAATCCAGCCTCAGACCAAATACTTGACAATTACTAGCTGTGTGACCCTGGGCAAGTCACTTAACCCCAATTGTCTTTTAAAAAAAAAGAGAAAGAAAATTAGAATTAGGCCACTGGAAGCTAATGACTCTATGAGATAGCAAGATTCAGTCAAACAAAATTAAAAGAATGAAAAAAATTGAAGAAAATATAAAAAATACTTTATTAGAAAATTGAATGACCTGGAAAATAGATCCAGGGGAGATAAGTTAAAAATTGTTGGTCTACCTGAATGCCATGATGATAAAATAAAGAGCCTGGAAAGCATCTTTCAGGAGATCATCAAGGAAAACCGGCCTGAGGCCTAGAACCAGAGGGTAAAATGGTCATCGAAAGAATCCACCAATCATCTCCTGAAAGAGACCCCAAATTGAAAAAGCCAAGCAATATTGTAGCCAAAGTCTAGAATTATCAGGTCTAGGAGAAAATCCTGCAAGCAGCCAGGAAGAAAGAAATCCAATATCGTGGAACCACAGTCAGATTTATGCAGGACCTTGTTGCTTTTATACTGAAAGATCAGAGGACTTGGAATATGATATTCTTTAAGGAAAAAAAAGCTTGGAATACAACCAAGGATCACGTACCCAGCAAAAGTGAGCATTATCTTTCAGGGAAGGAAATGAATATTCAATGAAATAGGGAATTTCTTGACTTTCCAGATGAAAAGACCAGAGCTCAATGGAAAATTTGATCTTCAAATATAAGACTGGAGAGAGGCATAAAAAGGTAAAGAGGAAAGGGGAAAAACATGTTATTCAATAAGGTGAAACTGTTTACATCTTCACATGGGCAAATGATGCTTATAACTCTTGACAACTATATCTTTATTATGATGTTTAGAAGGGATATACATAGACAGAGGGAGTGGGATTATGTTGAATTTGATGTGATGATAAAAAAAGGAATACCTAATGAAGTGGTGAAAAGGAATTCTAATGGGAGAAAAGTAAAGGAGGAAGCAGAAAAGGGTAAATTACTTTACATGAAGATGCACAAAGTCATATTAAAGTAGAGGGAAAGAAGAGACGGAGATGAGCATTGTTTGAACTTTACTCTCATTGGATTTGGCTCAAGGAGGGAATAACATACTCAGTTAGGTATAAAATTTTAACTTGCCCTACAGGCAGTAGGAGGGGAAAGGGGAAAGAAAAGGGAGGGGGCTGATAGAAGGGAGGGCAGATTTAGGAAGGTGGTGGTCAAAAGAATGCTTGAATGACTTCTGTCTTACTGAATTTTCATTTTTCCCCTGAAGAATTGCACTCAGTTTTTCTCTGTAGGGGATTCTTGTTGGCAATCCTAGCTCCTTTGCCCTCTGGAATATAATATACTAAGTGCCCTGATCTTTTCAAGTGGAAGCCATTAAATATTATGCTATCCTGACTGTAGCTCCACAATACTTGAGTTGTTTCTGGCTACCTACAATATTTTCTCCTTTAATTGGGAACTCTGGAATTTGGCTATAATATTCCTGGCAGTTTTCATTTTGGAATCTTTTTGAGAAGGGGATCAGTGGATTCTTTCCATTTCTATTTTACCCTCTGGTTCTAAAATATCAGGGCAGTTTACCGTGATCATTTTTTTTTCTCAATTTATTAATTAATTTTAATTTTCAACATTCACTTTTATAAGATTTTGAGCTCTAAATTTCCCCTTCCCTTCAATCACATTTTCAAGATGGCATACAGTCTTATATACGCTATAATGTATAATAATATTAAACATATTTCCACATTAATCATGTTGTGAAATAAGAATCAGAACGGAATAAAAAAAACATGAAAAAGAAAACAAAAACAAAAAAGAGAAAATAATATCTTTCAATCTGCTTTCAGATTCCACATTTCTTTCTCTGGATGTGGATAACATTTTTCATCATTTGTCCTTTAGAATCATCTTAGATGCTTGATAATTTCTTGAAAGATGATGTCTAGACTTTTCTTTTTTTCATCACGGCTTGAAGGTAGTAAAATAACTTTTAAATTTTTTCTCCTGGATCTCTTTTCCAGGTTAGCTGTTTTTCCAGTGTGATAGGTCACGCTATCTTCTACTTCATTCTTTTGGTTTTGTTTTTATTGTTTCTTGATTTCTCCTAATGTCATTAGCTTCCATTTCCCACACTCTAAATTTTAAGGCATTAGGTTCTTCAGTGAGCTTTTGCACCTGCTTTTCCATTTGGTTAATTCTGCTTTTTGAGACATTCTTCTCCTCATTGGCTTTTTAGACCTCTTTTACCAGGTTGGCCTGGTCTGTTTTTCAAGGTGTTATTTTTTCAGTATTTTTTTTGTGGGTGTCTCCTTTACCAAGCTTTTGCTTCATTTCTCATGATTTTCCTGTATCTCTCTCATTTCTCTTCCCAATTTTTCCTCTACCTCTCTTACTTGATTTTCAAAATCCTTTTTGAGTTCTCTAAATGATTTTTGTTATTTCATCAAATTCTTTAATTTATTCGCTTGGCAAGTTGATTAGCACAGCATAAAAACTTTAAATTATCTTTGGTAATGTTGTCATTTTTATTATATTGGAATAGCCTATTAATGGGCAATGAATATTCTTCTGGCTGTTTTAGTTTTTCTTTATTTCTTTAAGGAGTCCCCTGTAACTGAACCTATGCAAGTATTTATTTACTCTGATAGATTGATCTCTATAGATATTTTATGAATTTTGTATTTATTTCCAATATGATTTCATTTTCCATTACAACTTTTTGGATATTTTATTACTATTTGCAAAAATATATGTAAATTTTTGAGAGTCAATTTTGGAATTTTCAGTTTTCCTGTTTTATTTGTTAACTTTATTAGTTTCCTAAGATTTTCCAAGTATATCATCATATTATCAGCACAACTGGGAAAATTTGTATCTTCCCTTTTCCTGTGTTTATGCCCTTGATTGCTTTCTCTCATCTTATTGATGTTGCAAGCATTTCTAGTACTCTGTCAAATGATAGGGAAAAGAGTGGGCATCCTTTCTTTGCAAGTGAATTTTGTGAGAAAGATTGTTGTGTATCCCCATAGCATATAACACAGAATTGCATGAAATCATTGGCTTCACTCCCTCTCCCAGAATTGTCACAGTGCTGTGGTGATACAGACTAGCGAAGACTGGTGATAGCTTGAGAGGCAGTGGATGACCTGGGCATCTTCCATGTCTAACAAAGCTCTAAGCACTCTACAAGGCCTGCTTCAGCTGCCTTCATAGCCATTGGAACAAATTGTTCTCATGTGCCCATTCCAAAAGGGGAATTCATCATATGTTTGGGGTAGACACCCCCCAAAGTTACCTGCAGGTTTGAGACCCCCTCAGTTACCCTCAACCTGGTTTAGCCCATCTGCCAAAATGGTTTACCATAGTGTGGCCACTGTGCATGCTACAGCTTCTTGGAGTCACAGGTGAGAGTTGGGTGGATCAGGTAGACACCAGATGTGGAAAGCAGCCCTGAAAAGGGCTTGGTAGCCCTCACACTAGAAGTACTGGTCTTCCCTGAAGACATCCTACAGCCATTATTTCATGTATTGAATCTCTAGCTTGGATTGCGCAACTGTATTTTTGGTTCAGTTAAATGTAGCCTCACTCCAAGAAGTGCCAAAAGGAGGGGTGCTATGTGAGAAGTCAACTCAGAGATGTGTTTTTGTTTTGTTCTACCTTCTTTTGGATTCCTTATGTCCTAAATAATGGAGACAGCTGATGTTAATATATATTTGGTGAATTAGTTTTGTTTTAGAGATGTATCAGAGTTCAAGGTGATCAGAAAATGTCTAGTTCCCCATCTTCTTGAATATTTTACCTGAAAGTCCAATTCCTATTGTTTCCATGATTTCTTCTTTAACTTATTGGCTATTTAGGATTTCATTGTTAAGTCACTTTTGTGTTTCTGTCTTTTTTATGTGTTTTCTTCACCAGTGACTATTTTTATTTATCACCTGTATATGATGTATTCACTATTTCTGCTTTTTGTTTTTTTGAGTATCTCTATACCATAATACATCATCAATTTTTTTTAGAGTTCCATTAGTTCTGGGAAATCTGTATGTGTCTTTGTAGTACCATTTAAAAGGTAGCGCAAGTGTGTTTTTTTAACTCTACTCTCTCCAGTAATTTTTTTCATTGCCCTATTTTCTCTTTTGTGTACCTTTCACTAGACTTCTAAAAACTGGGAGAGAGATATAAAAGTCTCCTGTTGCCATTATGTTATTTTGAGTTTCTTCTTCTAGCTCAGTTAATGTTAACTTATACAATTCACTACAAAGATATTTGGAAGTTATATATTTATCCCAGATTTTTGTTTGTGGTCGGTGATTGCCTTCCAAAAATTCAGATCTTGTTTATATTTTTTAATTTTTGGAATGTTTGTTTTTGCCTTGTCAGGGTGATTCCAAATCTTCATTTGTTCCTTTTTTTATTTACTTAATGCATAGAATTTTTTCCCCATGCCATCACTTTTGTTTTGAGGATATACGTACGTATATATTTTGAGTAAATACATACAAATTTTATATATATATATATATATATATATATATATATATATATATATATAAATTAAATTTTTGTTTAAAGTTTTGCATTCCAAATTCTATCCCTTCCTCTGTCCCTCCCCTCCTACCTCCCTGAGACAGTGAACAATCAGATATAGGCTATACAGTGCTGTTATGCAAAACATTTCCATGCTAGTCCTTTTGTGAAGAAGACTCTAATAAATGAGAAAAAAAATGAAAGAAAGAAAATGAAAAATATCATGCTTTAGCCTGTATTAAAAAATATCAGTTCTTTCTGTGGAGGTGGATAGTGTGCTTCACCATTAGTCCTTTAGGATTTTCTTGGATCATTGCATTGCTGAGCATAGCTGTCATTCACATTTCTTCATCAAACAATATTTCTTTTACTGTGTACAGCGTTTTCCTGGTTTTCTTCCGTAAACTATGCAGGTGATGTAAGTCTCTCCACATTTTTCTGAAATTATTCTGCTTGTCATTTTTTACAACACAATAATATTCCATTACAATCCCATACCACAGCTTCTTTAGCCATTCCCAAATTGATGAGCATCTCTCTGATTTCCAGTTCTCAGCCACAACAAAAAGAGCTGCTATGAATATTTTTGTACAAATAGGTCTTTCCTCTCCCCTTTTTTTAAATGTCTTTGAGATGCAGAACTAGCAGTGGCATTGTTGAATCAAAGCTTATGAATGGTTTTATAGCCCTTTGGGCATAGTTCCAAATTGCTCTCTAGAATAGTTTCTTTAGTTCACAACTTCATCAACAATGCATTAGTGTTCCACTTTTCCCACATCATCTCCAACATCCAACATTTTCCTTTTTTGTCATATTAGCCAATCTGAAAGATGTTAGGTGCTATCTCAAAGTTCTTTGAATTTGCATTTCTCTAATCAATAGTGATTTAGAGCATTTTTGTATGACTATAGATAGCTTTGATTTCTTTGTGTGAAAACTGCCTGTTCACATCCTTTGACCATTTATCAACTGGGGAATGACTTGTATTCTTACAAATCTGACTAAGTTCTCTATATTTGACAAATGAGGCCTTTATTGGAGATAGTTGTTGCAAAACTTTTCCCTTTTTCTGCTTTCCTCATACTTTCCTCATACTTTTCCTTATACCCTGCTCCGGTTCGTTCCATGCCTTATTATAAATATTTAGAACAATACTTGGAGTGTAGTGAGCACCTAATAAATGTATGTGGATGTGAATTAACTTTATGTTCCTCACTGTCTTTCAGTCCCTATATCCAGGTAGTTTCCAAGTGTTGCCATTACTATAACATAACTCTCATTCTCCACCTGTTTCCACTTCTCCTCAGTTTGAATTTCTTCTTCCTTGCTCCAGCTTTTCCACTTCCAGCTTGACTCTAGGTCTTGAGTTCATACTTTGGAAGTTCCTTCCACTTCTGAAACCTCTCCAGCTGGTTAGATGGCTCCTGCCAGGAACCAGTCAGCCAAGTATCGTTCTTCTTCAGGCAGCATTCCAGATTTTCTCTGCCATGGCAATCCTAACTCTCAATGGTTTTTTGGCTTTTTTTTGTACTTTCTTCTCCCAATTTAAAGTTTGATCCTTGAGGTAGGTCCTGCCTTTTTTTCTACCTTATTTATTTTTATTTTTATTTTTTAAATTTTGGTGAAGCAGGCAAGGTGAAGTGACTTACCCAGAGTCACACAGTTAGTAAGTGTTATATGTCTGAGGACAGATTTGAACTCAGGTCCTCCTGACTCCAAGGCCTGAGCTCTATCCACTGCACCACCTAGCTGCCCCTCTACTTTTATTTCTATTCCCAGTGCATAGCAGAGTGCCTAACATATTGTACATGTTTAATAAATACTAAGTTGAATCACTGACTCAAGGAATCTCGACTTTTCTCAACTGGTCATTTGGAGCATCCTTCTGACTTACCTATCTGCACAATATCTCTCTAGTCAGCAATAATTCATTTGCTCAGATTCCCAGAGTTTTCCACACCCTGCGTTTATTCATGCCATCCTCTGTTCCATCAACTCTGAAATACCCAATGACCTATAGGATTACATATGGACCTTTGTTTTTGTCATTGAATGACACTCATAACCAGACTACACTCTACCTTTCTAATTTTTCATCATATGTATTATTTGTCCTCACATACTTTAAGGTCCAAAGATTCTGATCTTCTCTTTCTTCTCACATGACACTATATTTCTTCTCTAACATTCCATTGTAACGGCAGTTAGGCATGGCTGGGATGCATGCCCTCGTCACTTCTGCTTCTTAAGAATTCTTTATTTCCTTCACAGCTTAGATAACTTGCAACTTCTTCTTACATCACTAGGAATCTGACCATGTTCCTCCTATCTCATATTATACTTTGTGTTCTAACAGATCTTGAGTCTTATTTCAGAAGAGGAGTGACACATTGTACTCAGTGGTGAACATTCTCATATTTATCATATTATACATATGACAATAAATCTTATTCCCTTTAGGGAATTATCTAAACGCTGTTTTACATCATTTAGTTAGTTATTCCCATTCCCCTCAACCCTCCAACCTCAAAGTTTCAATCAAACTCTCCTACTCTTTCCAATGCACCCTATGAAATCCCTTTTCCACCGACAACCACCTTTCCTTTATTCTAAATCTTTTCTTCTCCCACTCCTTCCATCTACTATCTGTAGCTCAAACTTGACTACCCCCCTTAAATGTATAGCCTCCCTCTTCACTTTCTCTAGTCCTGGCTATCCCTTCACTCATCCTCCTCAGCATACATGTCTACGAAAGCCAGTTGGAATATTCACTTCTCCCCAAATCTCTCCCTCAGTAATGTCTCTCCTTTGAGGTACATGTTTTTTCATATCTACCACCCATTCAGAATCTTGGTAGAAGTTGTCTACAGACCTTGGTCACCTGCACTTCCTTTCTCACTGAGTTTGATAAATAGCTCACATTTTTTTTCCCCTCTCCACCTCGTGGCCTCATAGAAGTGGACTTCAACTTACAAATTGACTCTCTCTCAAGCACCCTTAACCACTCAATTCTTCACTCTACTCATTTCCCATGTCCTACTGTAGCATCCCACTTTAACCACACCAAACAATGAAAATGGCCTTTATTTTATCATCTTCCACAAGTATTCCACCTCTATGTTCAAGAATTCCAAAATTGTCTTAAACTATTGTTTCAACTTCTCCTTCTGACTTCTTTTACCAAACCTTATTCTTCTTACCTAATGTGACCTCCAATTCCTCTACCTTTCAATTACCTCCCAGACTATCTCCCCTTCATTAGACACTTTAACCCCATCTTACTCACTTGGGGAAGCATTTCAATCCTACACTTCTCTTCCCTTCTATCCCTAGCCTCCTTATCATTTCATTAGTTATGTTTTACCAAGCCTCAGACTGGGATCTTTCATTGTGTTTGCCACTTTTGCTCTTCCAGTTGTGCTGCTAAAGGAAGGTGGAGAAAATCAAGAGATTATTCCTCCTGGATGTACTACAAATTTGTAACACAAATTCCATGGTTCCCTCACTGCCGCTTAGAAATCCTATTACATATGTCTTATAAACTAACTATCCCCATATTCCACAACAACTCTTCCAAACCTTTTTATCCCTTCTCAAACCACCCATAGCCACCAAACCCTCAACTCAGAAACTTTCCTCGTCCTTTACAGAAATCAAGTTAGGTCACTGATCCACAGTTCTTACTTTTTTCTTCTGTCTCATTTCCTGAATATGGCATTCAGTGACCTTTATATACCAGTCACGTCCTATCTTTCCATTCTTCTCACACTTCGCTCCCTTCCACTTATTTCTTTGATCTTGGGACAAAGACCTCCTTCCTGTTCCACGACCAAGATACTCCATCTCTTGACTCCACTCATTTTCTCTGCTTATCCAACATGCCTGGTATAGTTTTCCTCCTTACTTCTCACTACTGGCTCCCACTGTTTATTTTAAAGATGCGGGCAACCACTAATCTTTGACATGAAGTCTATCCAAAACTCTCTCAATTCTAGTGCCCTCCCTCTCTAAATAAATTCCTATTCATCTTATATATAGCTTATTTTGTTGGCTTTTTGATTCTCCAATTAGATTGTGAGCTAGTTGAGGTATACAATTTTTTTTGCCCTCTTTTTCCACCCCAAGCATTGAGCAAGGTATCTGGCACATAGCACACACTTAGTAAATGTTTGGCGACTGAGTAATATGGTCTCATGTAATTATAAGACCCCCATCCAATTACTTTTCCTTTAGTTGATGTTTTGTATAGACTTATCTATGCATATATTTTAAAAACCAAAGAGTGGCTCATGTTCCTCTTTGTATTCTCTGCACCTAGAGCGGCCTCTGGAATCTAGTAGCACTTAAGAAAAGTTTTTTGGGCAATTAAGTGATTTTAAGTTTTATAACATGGTCTTTCGGTGACATCTGATGTCCAATAAGGATATTGCATCTTTTTAGGCACGACTGCCCCCTTGTGGCCAGTTGAGATATTGCAGTTTTCGTCTGCCATCTCGTGTCCAAACCCTAGTATTACATTTTCTCCTATTTTAAACTATGTTTCTGCTGGATCTTTGTATTTGTGAAAAATCACTTGCTGTTTAGAAAGGTAGAATGGAGCCAAATGAAATCCTGACGTTATGAGCTGAAGTACGTAATTAATTTTTTCAGCTAGAATAAAAATTCAGACCAAATCTTCACCACTGAAATTACCCTTTATATTCTTAATGTTATCAGAAATGATATGATAAAGGTTAAGATGTAATATCAGTGGAGTGAAAATGGAGCAGGCTTCACTCTATAGTGCATGGTTCTCTAGGTAACATCAATTCCACATTCACAAGAGCAAAACTGGGGAAAACCAAGAAAATGATTGATGTGAATGTTGAAGGAAGTTCATAAAATATGTAGCAACGTATGAGTAAGACAACTGTACCCATTGGAATCAGCTTCCAAAAGTTTCTAAGAACTCATTGTTAAATTTTCAGGAGTTTTTCAATGTTGTTATTGTTGTTTGTCCTTCCTTTTGAAACAGGACTATAGGATCAGGAAAGTGAGGCCATGACTTGTAATTTCATTGGATTTAAGTGAGGGAGAGCTGTGCAAAGTCACCAGCCCCACTTTCTCCTCTAGAGCCATCCTTGTCCAGTGGCAGGATATAAATCATAACGACTGGAGATGGCCTTGGATGCACTGGGACACCTTGGCCTTCTAAGCTACCTTCTTTTTAAGGTGTGAGTTTGAGTGAGGCAATATTCATTCAGTGATTAAGGCCAGTTAAGAAATGAGTTTTTGCCAGAAACCCTGAGGTGGTATAGTAGATAGAGCACTGGCTCTGAAGTCAGGAGGACCTTAGTTCGAATCGGGCCTCAGACCCTTGACACTTATTATTTGTGTGTCCCTGGGCAAGTCAAATAACTCCCATTACCTAGCCTTAATCAAGGTGATTGATAAATAGCTAGAGCACAGTATAACTGGTTCCTGCACAGGTAATGTTACTTTTTACTTGAAAATAAAAGGTATCTGCCAAGGGATTCAAAATTCTTCCAAGACAGGGTCTGCTTTACCTTCCTGTTTGCATCTGCAACACATGGAGTAATATTTGGAATTTATTGGTGGTTTAAGAATCATTTACTGTAGGAGCAGCTAGATGGCACACTTAAATACAAAATCAAAAAATAAAAAAACTATGTCTATGTGTACATAGCAGAACATAATAGAGGATTCAATATAAAACCACATATTTGCATTTCACAAAAACAATATGTAATAAAACTTATCCATTGTTTTAAACCAAGCCAACATTTCTACGTTTCCTTCTATGTTTTCTGCTCTACACTTTTTATCCCATTTTTTCTTCCTCCTCTTCCCCAACTTAGAGACAGTTACAATTAAACACATGTGTGTATATACATATATACACACATAAACACACACATACATATATACACATATAAATCCATGCATATATATAATTATCTATACACACATACACATATATGTAAGATGATATGATGTATATTTCTATCTCTCAGTTCTTTCTCTGCATATAAATAGAATCTTCCTTCATAGGTCTAAGTCTTACCTTAATTTGCCAAATTACCCAGCTCCCTGTTTCTTAAATCACATCTATAGTCCATCACAATATACACAAATTGTTTAGCATTTCCTAGTTGAAGAGCATCTATCATTTTAGCCAAGCTTATACATGTAAGATGACATCTCAAAGTCATTTTAGTTGGCTTTTCTCTAACCCATAAGGATTTAGAGCATTTTCTCATATAATTATGTAAAGTCTTCATTTCCTCACAAGAAACTGTCAGTTCATATCGTTAGATCATTCATTAATTGGGTTATAAATTGTGATGTTAGAAATTTGGCTAAGTTCTTTATATATTTGAGAAATGAGATCCCTATCTGAGAGATCCTCTATGAAAGTTTCCCCCCCATTTTCTGCTTTCTTCCTAATCTTGACATCATTGACTTTATTTATGCAACAATTTTTACTTTAAAGTGATTCAAATTATCCATTTTATACCTCAATGAAGTTGTCTATCTCTTCTTTCTTCACATATTATTCTCCCAACCATGAATCTGGAAAGTAATATGTTCTATATTCTTTTCATTTTTTTTTTCTTTTCAGGCGATTGGAGTTAAGTGACTTACACAGGAAGTAAGTATAAATTCTTTGGTCTCAGGGCGCTTTGAACTCAGGTCCTCCTGACTTCAGGAACGGTGCTCTATCCGCTGTGGCACCTAGCTGCTCCCCTTTTCATTTTCTTGTTTATACCTAGGTCATGAGTCCATTTTCACCTTCTCTTTGTACATGGTTAATACATTGGTCTCTGCTCTATTTCTGCCAGACTGCTTGCCAGCTTTCACAATAATTTTAATGAAATAATGAATACTTATCCTCCGGACTTAAATGTTGACAGGTGTCAAACACAAAGTTACTATAATCCTGAACTACAATGTATTTTATGTGTACTCTGTTCTAGCATTCCACCTCTCCATTTCTAGCCAGTACCAGATAGTTCTGGTCTGTTTCTGTGTTATGGGTAAATTCATCGTATTCACATTCTAAGTTGTAATTTCTTGTCATGTGTTTCCCTCCATCTTATTTTTCCTCACTATCTTTTTGGCCCTACTTACCCTATCCCTCCTCACTCTAATGTCCTTCTCCCCTCTACTTTGCTCTCCTATTCCTTAATCTACCCACCACTCCAAGAGTCCGTACTTTGTGATCTCTCCCCCTGTCTCTTCACCTTAGTCTACCTATGTTTCTTAGAGCTTCTTCCTTATTCCCTCTCCTGATTCTTCATCTACACACCATTTAAAAAGTCTCCCCCTTATCCTATCCCTTTGCCCTCTCATTTCTTTCTCCCTATGGGAGACTTTTATATGTTTCTAGATGTATATGTTCTCTTTTTAACACATTTCTGAGGATAGTAAGGTTCCAGTAGTACTAGCGCCTCCCCCATTTGCTTCTTCTGAATCATTTGTTCATTTCATTCCTTATTTGTATGAGATAATTACTCTTTTTTATTTCTCTCTACATAGTTTTATTTTTTAGACTCACCCCATCATAGAGATCTCAGCCCAAATCTTTCTTTCAAACTATCCAAATACTTATGATAGTCATAAGAGAACTGATAACCTTTTTATGTACAAGAAGTAAACGAATTACCTTATTGAGTCCCTTATAACTGATCTTTAATGTTAACCTTATATTGCTCTCATATTGTATATGTCAAATTTCCTTTTTTTCCCTAAATTTTCTCATATGTCAGTAGTTCTGCTCTTTTTGCTATAAATACCTTAAAGTCTTTCAATGTGTTAATTAAACATTTTTTTTAAATTTTGGATTATACTTAACTTTCATAGGTAAGTTACATTTGTTTGTAATTTCACTTCTTTTGTACTAAAAAATATAGTGTTCCAAGAGCTACAGTCCTTCAACTCAGAAGGTGCTAGGTCTTGTGTAATCCTGATTGCAGCTCCATAATATTTAGGTTGTTTTATTTTTTCTTGTTATTTGCAATCTTTTCTCCTTACCCTGAGAACTTTGAAACTCGTCTGTAATATTCCTGTAAGTATTTCTCCTAGGATCTCTTTCAGATGGTGATAGGTGGATTTTTTTTTCTATTTCTACTTTATCTTCTTCTTCTGGAACTTCTGGGAAATTTCCTTAATAATTTCTTATAATATTGTAGCCAGGTTCTATTTTTGGTTAGAACTCTCATGTAGTCCTATGATTTTTACATTGTCTGTCCTTCCTCTGTTCTGTACACTTTTTTTTTTGATTGAGGTGTTTCACATGCTCTTCTATTTATTCATCCATTTGGTTTTGTTTTAGTATTTCTTGGTGTCTTAGAACATCATTAGCTTCCCCTTTTCCAATGTTAGTTTTCATGGAATTATTTTCTTCTTAAGTTTCTAATTTTCTATTTCCAGTTGGTTCTTTCTTTTCAAAATTTTCTTAACTTTCTTGGATTGCTCTTTTTTTCTTATTTTTTTCTTAAGGTCTCTTATTTTATTTTTAAACTTTTCTTAAAGTTCTTCCAAGAACTCTTTTGGGGCTTGTGACCATTGATGTTTCTCATTGAAAAAGGAGTGGCTTTTTTGTCTGTACTATCTTCCACTGAATAGAACCCTATCTTCTCTGTCCCATAACTAGTTTGTTTCGATCTTTCTTTACTACACATTTTTTTTTATTTTTTTATTCTATTGTTGCCAGCTTATTGTTATAATCAAGTCTTGTAGTCTGGAGGTGTGAGGAGTGATTTGCCCAATGCTCAAGTCCTACTTACTGTTATTTTCTGAACTCTGTCTCGGGGCCCAACCTTGGGCAGTCCTCACACATATAATTCATAGCTAGGGCCCCAGCCACACTATACCCAAAACATTCTTACTCCCTGTGGTCCTTCTGGTGGCTGAAAACTTCAACTGACTTCTCTAGTCTGGAGCTGAAACCAGGGACTGTGCTCCCATTTCAGTGCTCACAGCCATCAGGGTCCCTACTTCTCTGCAACCAGATTCACCAAGCCTCTGCTACCTCTTTCTCCTCTGCAGTCACAGCCTGTGACCTCATCAGTTCACCATAGCCCTGCTTGGCATCCATCAAGAGTGGAAAGTCCTTTAGTCTTCTCCTACTCAGCCTTTCCATCCCCACATCATCCATAAGGAGATAGTACCTGAGGCTGAGGCTGCCTCCCAACCCAGCTGCCCCCAGGGCTTGTTGTTTGTTAATTCCTCAGAGCCTGCCTGGAGATGTTGGCACTGCAATGCTTCCAAACCTTTCTCCCTACAGGTCCCATCTTTCCTGAGGTCTTCTCCCATTATCTTAGGAGGACAACAATTTTACCCCAACTTTTGTTTATTTCTGCTGCTCTATATTCACTCTGAGGCAATCAGGTCTGTCTTTCTTTGGGAGGAGATTTGGAGAGTCTAAAAATTTTTGACCTACTCTACCATCTTCCCTGAGTCATTCTCTGAGTACACTGAGCCTTGAGATGGAAACCAACTTGCAGGTGATTACAATAGTCCAGGCAACAATTGATGATATACAGTGACTTTGTAGAACTGTGAGAGGAGAGAAAAGAATGTATGTGAGAGATATTTTGAAAGTAAATCAAAAGGCTTTGGGAACATAATAGATTTCGATGTGTGTGATAGCAAGTGAGGAGCCAAGGATGACACCTAGGTTTAGAGCCTGGGTGAATGTTGCTACCCTCTGTAATAATAGGGAAGACAGGAAGAAGACAGGAGTTATCAGACAAGATGAGTTCAGTTTGGGGCATGTTGAGTTTTGTATGTTTGTGCAGGAAGAGAATAACTATGTGGTAAGTGTCTACAATGTGCAAGCATTGTTCTAAGTACTTTATAAGCATCACCTGAATTGATCCTCATAAAACACTATGAATTATATGTTATTATTATGCCTTTTGTACATTTGAGTACACTGCGGTAGACAGAGTGTAGGTGAATTGCCTATGCTCAGACAGACAATATTTCAAGCCAGCCTCACTCCAGGGTGACCAAGCTGTCCACAGGACGTACATTTTGAGATGTCAAAAAGGCACTTGTAGTTTGATACTAGAGTTCAATTTAGATGTTAGGCCAGGAAAAGTAGATCTCAGGATCCTCAGCAAAGAGATGATCATTGAATCCATTTTTAGTAGATGAGATTACCAAAGGGAATATTATAGGAAGAAGAAGGCTCAGGACAGAGCCCTGTTCAACACCCATGTGAGCCTGACCTAGATGTAGCACTAGTAAAGGATTGTGAGAAGGTGTGACTAGACAGGTTGAAAAATTTCAAAGAGAGAAACACGAAGAAAATTGAGATAGAAGAGAGTATCAAATAGAAGAGGGTGACTGAAAGTGTCAAAGTGGACAAAGAGGTCAAGAAGGAAGAGCAACGAGAGAAGGACATTAGATTTGGCAATCTAAATAGGTTGAGTAACTTTGGGAAGAGCATTTTTTGCTCAATGATATGGTCAAAGACAGACTACAAAGAGTAAAGATGAGAGCAAGAGGAAAAGAAGGAAGAACATTTCTTGTAGACAAGCCTTCTCAAGGAGTTTAGCCACCAAAAGAAGAAGAGAAATGGGAAGATGGAGGAGGGACATTAATGAACCAAGTGAAGGTTTTTCAAGAATTTGTGGGGAAATAAAGGCATCTGTTTCAGTGTTCCTTCCTCTGAACCATGTTTTCAGCCTCCTTCAGCATTCTCCTAACCTGTGGCAGTCCATTCTGAACAGAGCTGCCCCTTTCTGCTCTCAACTGCCAACCTTTTCAAATGTATGGTCTTTATGTTCTCTCTCAATTCCCTCTCCACACAGTGGTTACTTTCAACCCCTAATACCAGTCACAGTCTTGGAAAGGACCTCACAGACCATCTATTCACCCCTACTCCCTGTTATCCAGATGAGGAAACAGATCAAGGGAAATAGAATAAAGTGTCTAATTACATATTAAAAAACCTATAGGTACAAGCAAAATCCCAGGCCACCAAGGCCAAAGCTCTAAATATAGAGTGAAAGAGACTGCAGGCAGAAATAGTGTCAAAGGCAGGATCTGACCTCAAGTATTTGTGTCTCTGGTGTTTAGTGATGTTGTTCTTCTCTTCTGAACTTGGAAGTCTGAAACCTAAGAGATTAGTCTATTTGATTTGTCTTCTTCTCTAACTTCCACACCCCATCATTGTGTGATATTTTAAAAGTTCAAGAGACCTAATTTTGGGTAATTCAATGTTTTTATTAATGGCCCATGTTTTATGAATTCTGTACTTTCATTCTTTTCTCATGTTACTTGGCACACTGTTGTGCTTACCTGTTGTCTAAGATGTTGAGCTAGGTCAGGAGGAGATATTAAATTATTGCCAGTCACTGGCAGACAAAAATCATTCTGAGAAAAGCAGGGCAATAACACTACCATGTCACCATAGACAGTTTCTGGTGTACGTGTGAGTATTATAAGATGTGAGTTGTTTCAACGGCAGGATAACTTCAGAGCCTTTCCAGCATGTTTGAGGCTGCACTGGTCACTTTTAGAGGCATTGCTATGTCATAATCTAAGTTTTTATGCAAATTCTTTCAAACATCTTATTTCATTGAAAGGCAGAATGGGCTGAAGGAATCCATTTGTTCCACATCGATTTTATGTAAACAGGAAGCTAAAAAATTCCTTTCCGACCTATAATAGTTCTTGAATGTTTACTAGATGAAACTTGCATTTTGGGGAAATTCTGCTTCTATTAAAATTAAAGAGACCACTGATCCCTTCCACTTCAATCTTAGAACATCTACATTGATGAAAGTATAGGAGGTGGCAGGAGTGTCTACACTGCTGAACTTGAGGGGTACAAATACCTGAGTTCAAATCTAGCCTAAGCCCCTAGCTAGCTGTGTCATTTCAGGTAGGTCTCATCAGCTATCCTGGATTCAGTCTTTTCCTCTGTATAGTGAGGGCGTTTGACTACATTACCTGGGACTTCCCTTACACCTAGGTCTTTAATATGTAATGGACAAGTCACTTCCATTCCCTGGGCCTCAGTTTCTCCTCTGTAAATTGAGGCCTTAAACAACATGACTCTGAGGCCCTGCCAGGTATAGAGCGAGGAGTTTCAAATAAATAATAATTCACTTACCTCCCTGGACCCTAGTTTCCTCCTTCTGGTTAATTGAGAGAAATGTTTATTAATAATTCATGATTTGGGGAGATCCAGAGTTCCCTCCTTTTTTTCTAAAGTCCTGATTTCAAAGTTCATTCTCTGAAGGACATTACTGAAAATGAAATTAGACTAACTTTCTTGACAATCTTGTTTAGACCCATCCTGGGGAAGCCAGTGTGCTCTGCTGTTTGATGAGGACACAAATTTTTTGAATAGATTGTCCAAGGCTGGAAGTGACTTAGAAGTAAATGACATAATCAAAGTTCACTTGAATGAGGTCAGCTCATACTATAATATTCATTCTGTCATTGTTAACCAATCAGAGTTGATTGCCAGCCTCAGGAAAACCCCTTTTCCAATGGGCAGATAAGCCTTGTGCCCACTGCCATCATTGTCTTTGTGTAAGAGAGAGACTGTTAAATAATCGTCCTTTTATTAAAATGCTGGCATTATTAACAAAATGATTAAATTACTTAGAAATGATGTTTTTAAACTTTTTCTAAGTGTTCACATAAAACGGGATGGAATTTATGACCTCTGAAATTCCTTGGATCCTATCTAGGACTTTGACCTTGTACACCCATTCAGGAACTTAAAGCAATGGCTGAAGAGGAAGAGAATTAAGGCAGCAGATGGAGACCACACATGAGAAGACTGGCAAAAACTGAAAGAGAGAGGACAGTTTTGTTCAGAATGGAGGGCCACAGAGGCAGAAGGAAAACTCTGTCCAAAGATAGGAACACTGGGGGCAGCTAGGTGGCATAGCATATAGAGCACCTGCCTTACGGTTGGGGGGAACTAAGTTCAAATTCAGCCTCAGACACTCAATACTTACTAGCTGTGACCCTGGGCAAGTCACTTAATCCCGTTGCCTGGCAGGAAAACAAAACAAAGGAAAGATAAGAACACTGGAACTGAAAGTAGAGAAGCCAGATTCTACTGAAGCTCTACTACTATCTACAATGCCTATAGTAGTCATTTCATTTCTAGGTGATTGTGCATATTCCAGGGCTACAATGTTGCTAAGTATCTCTAGCACATAGGAAAACATTTACCTGTTTTTGATTTAAATATGGCAACGTCTTAATCTAACTTTTGATATTTATTTCTAAAACTTCCTCCAAAGCAAAGATCAACCATTTTCATGTATTACTTTCTCCAAAGTTTGCTCTTGTGAATGGGACCAGGTGACTGTAGTCTAAATCTACACAATGCTTCTCTAACTATTTAATCTTATCCTGCATTATTTCTCCTGTGACAGGATAAGAGTGAAATAGGTTTGAAATGTTGATGATTTAATATGAATTCCTATTTACACTGAAGTATTTCATTTGGCTCCTTTCTGCCTGTCTTCACAGTGACTGAGTTCTCATATCATAAAATTGAATAAAATATGATTTGGAATGGGTCAGATGTATATGATGGTCTGAATGTGAGATGGACATAAATTTCATCTTTCAGTAACTTTTTTCTGGCTAAACTTTTTCATATGCTGCAGTTTTCTTTTTGGGCAGTAGAAGTCAGTGAAAGCCTGTCCTATTTTCCTAAACGTCAAGGAAGTTCATAAAGTACTGTATTCTTAAACAGCTCTTTCCTGTGAGGTTAAGACTAGGTTCTGGTGGGTATAAAGAGAATAATTCAGTAGCCTCCGCCTTTCAAAAGTGTAAATTCCATTAGTGGAGATAGGATGTACATTATAATTAGGTAGAAAATATAAGTTGTTTGGAGAAGGGGAAATCTCTAACTTGGGGAGGGGGGTCAGTGAGTCCTTAAACAGAATGAGATGGCACCTTAGGTGAGCTTCAAAGGAAACTGGAGGATTCAAAGAGGCAGAGAGGAGGAGAGCTTGAATTCAGGGCAAGAGACCAGCTTTGCAAAGGCTTAAAGAAGCGAAATGGAATGTCCTGTGTGAAGAATAGTAATGAGGCAAATGCCTGGATCTTAGAGTATACAAAGTGGAATAATGTAGGATTACATGATGTAGTTAGGTTTTAGGTGTTTACAAATGGTGATGAAAGACAGAGTTGGTTCAGTTTGATACTGGAGGTACCAGTGAGCCAGTATAACTTTTAGAGTGTGGGACTGACATGATCAGGACCACAGGGCAAGAATATCCCTTCAGCAGCTGAGTGGAGGATGGAAAGAAGAGGAATGACCTGAGCAAGGGAGACCACTTAGGAGACCATTGTAATAGAGAAGAGAAGTGAAGAGGTTTGTGAGTGGAGAGATAAGAATGCAGGTCTGAGGTACTGTTCTTGTAGTTATTACAAAACTGGCAACTGATTATGGGTAACCTACTGGATAGATAGACAGATGATAAATCGGTCAGAAAGTTAGAAAAGTATGCTCTGCATAAACCTTTCAGGATATTTACATATCCCTTTTAGAGAGAAGATGTCACGAAATACTGTACTATTTGCCTCCATGCAATGTCACATGCAATCATAGATATATAAATTGACTGAGAGTTAGAGAAACATATATAAGAGGAAATTGTTAAATTTTCAGGCTCAACATTTACACTTTAAAAACTGCAAATGTTGCAAATTTGGGCTAGATTTATTTTATGAATTAAACTAATGAAAGTGATGGAGAAAATGATAATACAAAATAAACTTAGTGTGCATATATATTTCGAAGACCTGATTTTTAAACACTCACCAGGACCATGTCAATAAAATGACAGTTACATAAATAAATAGGTACGTACATACATACATACAGAGAGACAGACAGACATGTATATATAGATAGATTCATGGCATTTATTGAGTGCTTACTGTGTATCAGGTACTGTGCTAAGTGTTGAGTTCAAAAATACAAGTAAGAAAAGCAGTCACTGTCAAGTAAGCTTTTATTCTAGTAACAGAAGTGACCAGAACTCAGGGAAAATGGAAAAACTGACAACGGGGAAGAGTTTCTGGCTCATGACTAGGAAATGATGTGGAGCATTGGTTCTGAGTATGTAAGCTGTAAGCTCCCTTACCAGGTGAGGTCTTCCTTTTGAAGCTCTGGGTGGCTGAAAAGGTGGTGCTGTCCCAGACAGTGATAGGGTAATTATAAGAAGGTGAAATTTTAGGGGAATGATGTTGTCTTGTGATTCTGTATTGTACACATGTTGAGTTTGAAAAATCCATTTGAAGTAGTGGGCAGTAGTTTTTCTTTTCTTCCACTTCTTCCTTTCATTTTGTAAAGAATTAGGGATTTTCCCAGCATTAGAAATCCTGTGTTGAGTACCCTCCTCAAAGTGGTCTGAAGGCAGATCCAGTTCTAGTCAGAACAAGTACCCCAAGGGAGGCTGGTTTTTCTAGAGTAACTTTTGTATTTGCAGGAAGGGCTTATTTCAGTTAGACCTACTGACAGGTAAGTAGAAGCAGCAGCAGCAGTAATAGTAGTAGTAATAAATGGATGCTGCATAAGTGAGAATAATAATAATAGCTGTCATTTATATGGTGTTAGAACTGTGATTAAAGTCAGGATAAACCACAGGTCTGAAAGGCTAAAGTTGAATGATACCACTCACCTCTTCTCAGAAATGGGATTAACTTAAATGTCCAAAGAGGCTTACATTTTCAGACATGACTGTTGTAAGGAATCGTTTTGTGAAGCACACAGGTTTGTAAGGAGATTTTTTATTTTTATTTGGTTAAGGGGAGAGGGGGAGAGGCAAAGTTAGAGGCATAGATTATAAATGTTAATATAATAAATAATTAAAAACTAAATATTGACTTTAGAACGGCTTTAGAAAGCACATTCTTTCAAATCTTTGGGCTGTTCAGTTTAGACCTCTGATTTCATTTTTGAGATAAAAGGGAGCAACAGCACATGTAGGTCAGCACTTGCTCTGCCACTTAGGGTCTCAGAGTTGCCTGGGGCACAGAGAGGTTAAGCCAGCTATCCCCAGTCACAGAGCCAGTATGCTGGAGGTAAGATATGAATTCAAGTCTTCCTGATTTTGGGGTTATCTCTCTACTTGTTATACAAACTCTCCTCTCACTAAATTTTATTCGTGGTCAGCCTTCATTCTATGAGAATGAATTTGTATTTTTTTTTTGCTATTTTCTGACATTACCACAGAATTCCATGTATCCCTCCCCCTGCTATATGACAAATATATAGAAGTTGGTTTTTAGAGAAGAAAATAATAATCAGCATAACTGACTGACACATTGAGAAACTCCAGAAACATGTGCAATGTGTAACACCTGTGGACCTCCCACCTCCTCCAAGGGCCAGGTTGGGGGTATCTTCTCATGTCTCTTCATTCCAGTCTGTCCTGTCTGGTCTTTAGAATTTGTTAGATGCACTTTTGACCTTTCAATGAGTATTCGTTCCATTTCCATTGTGGTTACTAATGTGTATATTGTTTCGGTTTTTTTGTGTCTTCTTACTTTAGTTTGCAGTGGTTCATGTACATCTTGCCAATGCTTCTCTGTATTCATCAGAATCATCATTCTAACAGTGAAACAGTATTCACTACATTCATGTACAATGATTTATTTGGCCATTTCTTAATCAATAGTCATCTGTTGGTTTCCAGTTCTTAGCTATCATAAAAAGTGCTACTATAAATATTTGGAATGTGTGGAGACTTTTTTTTTAATGAAGGCTTCCTTGGAGTATAAGGCTAATTACAGAGTCTCTGGTTCCAAAGGGAAGGAGACTTTAGCCACTTTGTTTGTACAATTTCAAATTGATTTTCAAAATAACTATGCCATAACACAGCTCCACCAGCAGTGTATTAGTCCGCCTATGTTCTGACAATTCCTATAACATTACTGTCAATTTTGCCAATTATGAAGCCTCAGTTATTTTAATTTTCATTTCTCTTACTATTTGTGATTTAAAGCATTTTTAATGTAGAAATACTTTGTAGTTCTTTTAAGAACTATTTTGGTCAAATTCTATAATGTATTAGGAAACAGTTATTAGTTATAGGTATGTAACTATATGCATAACACTATAATATCAAATTTCTCTGATAACGTTAAGTATCCAAGGTATATACAAAGTTTATGCATATGAAAGATATAACAAAATATATAATAATATGTGTAATTGTTTATATATCTTGGTTACCTCTTATCAGAAAAATTTGATAGAAAGGTTTTTTTCCATTAAACCACTACCCTTCTTATCCTAGATTCATTAATTTTTCTTTTTGGACAGAAGTTTTGTGCTTTCAAGTATTCAGTTATTTACTTTACCTTTTGTAATTTCCTTTATCTCTTATTTGGTTAAGAATATATCTCTTACCTGTAAGAGTTATACGATCGATTTTTCTTCTAAAATTTCTTATT
Organism: Phascolarctos cinereus; assembly: GCF_003287225.1. NCBI lineage: Eukaryota > Metazoa > Chordata > Mammalia > Diprotodontia > Phascolarctidae > Phascolarctos > Phascolarctos cinereus. The sequence continues at coordinate 56,563,393 of NW_027556291.1, read as the reverse complement.
TTATGATGTTTAACAATAAGTTCATTTAGAACATACTGTGGAGAGTGGTTTAAGGTGCGACCTTATGCCCAATTTCTGCAGACTACGGTCCAGTATTCCCTGAAGCTTTTAATGAAGTAGGGAGTTTTGACCTGGGGAATATATAGTTTCTGCTTTATCTGTAGATCTATTCTTTCTAAATCTCCCATGTGTAATCTCTTCATTGATCTATTTCTATTTTTGACAAGTATAAGATGTTTTTGATAAGCGCTATTTAAGTAGTTTGAGGTCTGAAAATGCTTTTGTGCCTTTGTCTTTATTTCTTTTCATGATTTCCCTTGATATTCTAGATATTTTATTTTTTGAAATTTTGTTATTTCATCAAGCTTTGTAAAGCATTCTCTTGGTAATTGGTTATAGCATTAAAATATGATTGAATTTTCATAGTATTATCATTTTTATGGCATTGGCATGGCCTAGCCATGGGCACCAGGCATTCCTCCAGATGTGTAGAGTGTTTCTCATGTATTTTTTTTAAGAGTTCTTTCTAATTGAATCTGTATAAGTCATTTTTGTGTTTTGGGAGGTTGAATGCCAGATATTTCATGCGTATTGTAGTTATTTGGAATGGAATTCCCCTTTCTAGTATTTCTTCTTTTGTGTTACCGTTATTATATTATTGAATTGCTGTTGATTTTTAAGGATTTATTTTGTAGCGTACAACTTTGCTGAATATTGTCTCAGTACATTTACAAATTACATGGTCTTTTCCAATTAAACCACCACATCAGCAGCAGACAGGGATAGTTTTAACTACTGTATACCTGTCTTTATTCCTCCAATTTCTTTCTCTTGTCTTATTTCCTTCACTAATATTTCCATTACTATATCAAATAATAGTAGGGAGAGTGGATATCTTGGCTGCACTCCTGTATTTACAGGAACAGATTCTTTTTGTAAATGATGAATGCTATTAGTTTTAGATTATTTTTGTGATCTTAGGATTTTTACCATAAAAGGTTGTCATACTTTGTGAAAGATTTTCTCTCTTTCTCTTGAGATGAATGTATAATTTGAGATGTTTGGGGTTTAATATGATTAAATTATATTGATTGTTTTCCTAATATTGAAACAGCCTTGCATGCCCAGTATATACCCCAGTGGATCATAAAGAATGCTTACTTGGATCAGTTACCGTAATCCCATAAGATTTGATTTAAAAATTTTGAGTAATTAGTCATTAGTAATGTTAGCCTATAGTTTTGTTTTTTACTTTTATCTTTCCCTTGTTTAGGTAGGAGGACAATATTTGTCTCACAGATTAAAAAATACCACAGAAAAAAAATTGTGTAATGTATCTGTTAACTATTCTGCAAGAGATTCATAGCACTTCTCCTGTGAATCTATTGGTTGTCTGGATTTTTTTTTTAATTTTGGTAGTTCTTTTAGAGATAGTCCTCTTTCCTTTTCTGAGATTGGATCATTTAAAATCTTTAGTAGGTTTTCTGATAGAATAAATACCTCATTTTGGAAGGCAATCCTCAATTTCTTTTGTATTCTTAGTTTTGTAAGCATATTACTGTACATAAAATGTTCTCATTACTTTCAATATCTTCTGATTTCAGTGTCATATCACTTTGCTCATTTGATATTTTACTTATTTGATTTTCTGCTCTTTTTTGAGGAATTTAAGAATATCTTCTAGCAATTTCCCAGCTATTCCACACATTCTTCCCAGGACTGGAGACCAGCACAATAAGAACAAGATGCAAACATTTCCACTTTTAACAGTGTTGTTGTTCAGTCACTTGTCATGTCTGATTCTTCTTGATCCCATTTGAGGTTCTTTTAGCAAAGATACTGGAATTGTTTGCCATTTCCATCTGCAGCTCATTTTACAGGTGAGGAAACTGAAGAAAGCAAAATTAAGTCACTTGCCCAGGGTCACACAGCTAGCAAGGGTCTAAGGCCAGATTTGAACTCCAGAAGGTGACTCTTCCTGACTCCAGGCCCAATACTCTATTTACTGCACCACCAAACTGCACCCAGAACATGGTAAATATTGAACAAATGCTTCCTGCCTGACTGGCTGACTTCATATCCAACATGGAAAATTCCTGAAACCTAACAATCAAGTGTTGAATGCCAGTAGCAGCCTCTTTCAGCACGCTTTGGCACACCACTACCTTCATCAAATTTTAATACTTTATTTCCCGAATTTCTAAGTGCAGCTCAGCCATTTTCTTTGACTTCTTTCTTCCACATTTTGCTCTTCTGAATGAAAGTGTTAACATTAAGTAAGTAATATCAATATTAACATAAGGGACCAGATACACTGTAGCATGATGCCTTCCCACTGCTCTCTCCACTGCTTTTCTGTCTTAACCTACATCATATATCTTGTGAGAGAGTCTAAATTGCTATTTACACTGAAGGAATTCATTTACATCGCAAATCATCATTTTCATTGGAGTCCCTTCTGGCTACCTGAACAGCTAGAGAGCAGTCAAATGTAGTAAAAGTTCAATAAAAACTGTGTTTGGAAAGGGTAAAAATGTAATGCTAATTGTAATATCCAGTACAATTCCAAGAGGGCAGGTGCTCCAAAAAGTTCTCAGTGAGGTTCAATGTTCTGGTTGGACACAGGATATCAACAAATCCCAGGTTACACTCCAAAATGCTCCATATTGTACAATAAAAATTTCATTTTGTCATTTTCTTTTTTGCAAGGCAATGGGGTGAAGGGACTTGCACAAGGTCAAACAGCTAATAAGTTTTAAGTGTCTGAGGCCAGATTTGAACTCAGGTCTTCTTGAATTCGGGCCTATGTTCTAACCACTGTGCAATCTAGCTGCCCCCACAGTGAAATTTTCTTAAACTATTACTAAATTCCATGAATTCTTCCATGTGTTGCAGATGCGAACAGAAAAGTAAATCAGACACTGTCTTGGAAGAATTTTGAATCCCATAGCAGACACCCTTTCTTTTCAAGGAAAAAATAACATTACCTGTGCAGGAGCTGAGTATACTGTGCTCTAGCTGTTTATCACCTTGATTAAGGCTAGGTAAGAAATGAAACAAAGAATGGCTCTTTTACCAAGTCAAAAAAAATACAATCTTGGAAGGGAAGACTCTCAGGGTTTCTGGCCAAAACTCATTTCCTAACTGGCCTTAATCACTGAATGAGTATTGCCTCACTCAAACTGAGACCTGAAAAAGACCTTACCTTCAAAAGGCCAAGGTGTCACACAACATTCAGGGCCATCTTCAGTCATCATGATTTATACCTTGCCAATGGACCCAGAGGGGCTCCGAAGGAGAGAGTGAGGCTGGTGACTTTGCATAGCCCTGTCTCACTATAATCCACTTAAATTGCAAGTCATGGCATCACTTTGGCTGACGCTATGATCCTGTTTGAAAAGGAAGGACAAACAACAATACCAACTTTGAAAACGTCCTGAAAATTTAACAATGACTTCTTAGAAATCTTTGAAAGCTGATTCTAATGGGTATGATTGTGTTAATCACACTTTGATACTTCTGTCATAAACTTCCTTCAACATTCAGATCAGCCATCTTCTTATTTTTCTTGTTTTTCTCTTGTGAATTTGAAATTAATATTACCTAGAGAACCAGGCACTGTAGACTGAAGGGTGTTCCATTTTCGCTCCACTGCTATTACATTTTTACCTTTCTCATATCACTTCTGTTAAGATTAACAATATAAAGGGTAATTTCAGTGGTGAAGATATAGTCTGAATTTCTTTTGTATCTGAAAGAATTAATTTTGTACTTCAGCTCATTAAGTTTGGATTTTTTTTGGCTCCATTCTAACTTTCTAAACAGCAAGTGATTTTTCACAAGTACAAAAATCCAGGAAAAACATTGTTTAAAATAAGAGAAAATGTAATACCAGCGTTTGGACAGGAGATGGCAGAATAAAATTGTAATACCTCAATTGGCCACAAGAGGACAGTCGTGCCTCAAAAGATGCAATATTCTTACTGGACACCAGATGTCACTGAATGACCATGTCATAAAACTTAGAGTCACTTTATTGTCCGAAAAAGTTTTCTTAAGCAGCTACTAGATTCCAGGGGCCGCTCTAGGTGTGGAGAATATAAACATGTATATGAGGCACTCCGTGGCATTAAAGCATACACATAGATATCTGTATAGAAAACATCAACCAAAGGAAAAGTAATGGGATGGGGGTCTTATAGTTACATGGGACCATATTAGTCAGTCAGCAAGAATTTACTAAGTGTGTGCTTTGTGACAGACATCTTGCTCAATGCCGGGGTGGAAAAAAAGGGCAAAAACTTCTACTCCTCCTCTGGCCCACAATCTAATTGGAGAATCAAAAAGTGAACAAAATAAAGCTATATACAAGATAAGTAGGAATTAGTTAATTTAGAAAGGGAGGGCGCTAGAACTGAAAATACAAAGAAGAAGAAGTAAAACAAGTAGAAGGAGGAGGAGGAGGAGAAGAAGAAAGTGAACGGAAACAGTTCCTGCCTTCAATGCAATTGCAATTTTATCAGGGAAGTAAACATAGAAAAGGAATTTGAAATTTGGGTCAGGTACATAATATAGGGGCATGAAGGAAAAGTCTGAGAAGTCCTACAGGAGAGCAGCACATAGATAAATATGATGTCTATCGTTAGTCACCTCTTTAAATTGAGGTTTGGAAGTTCATGACTTTGCTCACCAATCCAGGTGGAGGGAAGGCAGTGAGGAAGTGTGAATATCTTTAGTATCATCTGATAGGCAGATAGATAGAAAGGGACATTTATTAAGCACCCTCTAAGGGACAAGTACTATACTAATGGCTGAATCTAAAAATAGAAGCAAGGAAGAAAATCTGTCCTCAATGAGCTTACATTATAATAGAGAAAAAGGTCACAAGAAGAGGAGGTGGAAGTGCTGGTGTAGGGCATGGTTTAAAGATTGTATAGTCATTACCTGAGAATAATGAAGAGGTGCATAAAATATTAAGGAATCTGGAATAAGCCTACAAGACAACTGCATATGTTTATTTACAAAATTGCCCCTCAAGAAATAAAGAACAGGTTTAATAACCTGAAAGGCATTCAGTGTTCTTTGCTAGATCATATTAATATAAGAAAAATATCAGTGCTCCCCAGAGTAGATTACAAGTTGAATTCTGGAGCAATGATACAATCAAAAAGATATTTTACATGACTAATTTAATAACAAAAAAAATATTTTGGAAAATAATACCTAGAAAATCAATGGAAATTACTCCCGAACAAGTTAAGAAAGAAAGGGATTAATCACATGTTCAGAATTAAAATATACCATAAAGAAGTAGTCATCAAAAAAAATTGGAATCGTTTAAGAAACAGAGAAGTAGATATATGGAACAAACTAAAAAGGGGGAACCAGTAGCAATGGAACCTTATACTCCATGTTTGTTAAGTCTAAAAAGATAAATGACTCAGGAATAAAGTCCTTATTTGATAATCACTGTTGGGATAATTAGCAAAGAGTCAGGGAGAAGTTCAAGTTAGACCAACAGCATACACCATATTGGACCATAATTTGTAAGTGCATCTATGAACTTATTAAAGATCATATCACAAAAAAATAGAAAAATGAACATTTACTGTAATCAGTTAGAGGTAAAACATGCATTCTTAAGATATTCTACATATTTCTGGACATTATTTCTCTAATCATACAAGTCATAGCCTAGCCAAGATTTCACACAAGCATGGATTCTCAGTACGAGAGTTAAATTCAAAACCATTGGGCTAAGCGGACAGCCTTTCTTGACTCTAGTGCAAACGGCAGTGCTTGAATAACAGCCATCCTTGACACATATAGGGGGGCTGAGTGTCCCATTGGAGTCACTGTGTTACATTTACGGTCTCATCTCGAAGCTGGCCCTTGTCAGTGCCAAGGAGATTGTGTTCTGTGGCAGAAAGCGATAGAAAAAGGGAAGATGATTCAATCTGCACTCCAAATCCTTCAGTTCTTATCTGAAGCTGGGTAGCATGGTACATCATGAGTCTTCTAGAACTGTGGTTGGCTATTATGTTGGTGACAGGTTTGAAGTCTTTCAAATTTGATTATCTTTAAAATACTGCTGTTATTATAAAAATTGTTTTTCTAGCTCTTCTTATTTCATTTTCCTTAATTTCATACAAGTCTTCTCATGTTGTTCTGAAAGTATCCCCTTTGTCAGTTCTTGCTTCACAAGAGTACTTCATTGCATTCAAGTACTATAATTTTTCAGCTAGTCCTTGGTTTATGGGTATCCCCTCATTTTCCAATCCTTTGCCACCACAACATGAGTGTCTATAAATATTTTTATGGATAAAAATCCTTTCCTTCCTTCTTTGAACTATTTCAAGAATAGAACTAGTAGTGGCATCACTAGGTGAAAGAATGGACTCAGGGCCATAACTCTTTGGGCACGGTTAGAAATTGCTTTACAAAATGTTTGGATCAATATACAGCTCTGCCATACTTTCTTAAAAACAGGAAGGAGGGAGTTTTGTATCTTATGAAAAGTCTACTCTTCATTTCTTGGCAAAACGTGATGATTTTTGTTATTCTTAGTATTTATGTGGATAATTATTTTCATGGTTTTCCTAATATGTCACAATCAATGACAAATGTTGGAAGGGGTGTGAAAAATTGTCACATTCAGCAGTGTTGTTGGAGTGGTGAATTGATTGAAGCCTTATGTAGAGCAATTTGAGACTGGCCAAAGTACTATAAACCCATGTATATACACTGTGACACAGCCATATAACTACTAGGCTTGTATCCCAAAAGAGACCAAAAAAATGAAGAGGACCTGTATGCACAGCAATATGTATAGCAGCTCTTTTATGTTGGCAAAGAATTGGAGATTGAGGGATGTCCATCAGTTGGGGAAGAACTGAACAAACTGACATATATGATTGTGATGGAATACTTTCGTGCTATAAGAAAATGATGAGCAGGATGCTTTCAGAAAAAATGGAAAGACGTATGTGACCTGAAGTAAAGTGAAATGAGTAGAAACAGAAGCATATTGTGCACAGTAACAGTAATATTGCAAGGTGATGAATTGTGAATGATTCAGCAGGATAATGATCGAAGAAAAATCTGAAGAACTTATGATGAAAAATGCTGTCCATCCTCAGAGAAAGAACTGATGGACTCTGAGTGTAGATTGAAGCAAACTTTTTTAAACTTCCTTTTTTTTTCTTTCTTTCTTCTTTTTTCTCTGTTTCTTTCATTCGTTCTTTCTTTTTTCTTTCTTTCTTATTTTGCTGAGTTTTTTTGGTCTCTGTTTTTGTTCACAACCTGACTAATATGGAAATATGTTTTATATTACTACACATGTATAACCTATATAAAAATGCTTGGATCCTAAATGAGGAGGCAAGGATGGAAGGGAGAATTTGGAACTCAAAATTTTTAAAAAGACTGTTACAAAAAATTTGACCTATACTTGAGGAAAAATAAAACACATTTTTTTAAAAGGATAGACCCCAGAGTAGATCAAGTACAACCCATAGTGAAAAAAGATTGTTCTCAACAAAATGTCTGAGAAGGTGAATGCACCACGTCTGCTTGTAATTTGAAAAAAAAGTGCATTTAAGTTTTCAGTTTTATAATAAAAATAAACTTCTGCCTGAGACCATAATATTAATAATGATCATAAAATCCATAGTTTCACATGAAAAAAAGACTTTTCAGGCATCTTATAAATGGGATAGCCAAAGCATTTACAAGTTTCATTGCACCATATGAAAATTTTGCAGAAATGACCCATGTGTTAGTGTCAAAAAATATTGCATACAGATGTAAAAATGTAGAAACACTTTAACCATCTATTGTAGACCCATAATGCAATAAAAATGGTAAGAGTTCAGGGATTAGAAACAAAAAACTAATAACCAAAAGGAGACTTAATAATAAAACCCTGAAAAGTGAATTTGTCAAAGAAAAATCATAGAAATAATAAAAATTTATGTGAAACAAAATGTTAATGATAATGATGAAACAATATACCAATACTTCTGGGATACTGCTAAAGTAGCTGGGAGTGGGGGATTCCTATGTCCACAATAAGTAAAGAAAAAGTGAAATAGCAAGATGAATATTCAAGGGTCATGGCTAGGCCATTCCAACAACATAAGCGTGACAATGCTACCAAAGTTAATTTAAACATTTTATGCTACAGTAATCAAGTTGACAAAATACTACTTCATGGAACTTGAAAAACATTATCAAAATCATTCAGAGAAAATAAATAAAAATAAAATACTAAACAAAAACAATCACTTAGTAAACCAAAAGACCTGAAACATGGAATGAAATGATTAAAAGAAATATGGATAAAGGAGAAATAGTATTTAGAGACTTCCGAGTATACCGTACTGCAGCAATAATCAAAAACATCTTGGCCGACTATGCCCAAAGAGTATACAAATGTGCACACCATTTGTGATTTCTTGAAATAACAGTATCAAAGGGTTTTGCATTTTAGGTTTTATACCATTACTAGGAGTCTTAAGTCACCTCTCTATTATGATCTATTTCTGTCTTTTCCTTTAGTTCTAATATGTCTTTGCGGTCTGATGGATACATCTCTCTCTGGTCCTAGCTAATTTTCAATAAGTTTCTCATATGACCGAGTTTTCACCATCACTGTACTAACCTGTTTGTTCACTATCAGACACTTTCTTCTAGAGAAGTCAGTTTCTTTCCCATTCTGTTCTTTGAAAATGAACATTTCTATAACTTTTGTTTCTTCAAAGAATTCAAATAGAGTTTATGGAAAAGCCTTAATTTGGGGGGCGGAGCCAAGATGGCGGAGTGAAAGCAGTGACTTGCTTGAGCTCTCCCCCAAAACCCTCCAAATACTCATAAAAAATGGTTCTAAACAAATTCTGAAGCAGCAGAACCCACAAAAAGATAGAGTGAAACAAATTTCCAGCCCAAGACAACCTGGATGATTGATCAGAGAGATGTATCGCACCAGGATGGGAGCACAGCGCAGTGCAGCGTGGGCGCGCAGGCCGCAGCAAACCTGGAGCAGGCCTCGGAGGACTGAATCGCGGGCAGCTGTGGAGGTTTCCAGACTCCTCAATCCACGAATGCCAAAGACAACTTAGAAGGTGAGTGGGAAAAGTCTGTTTCTGTCTGTGTCAGAGAGGAAGGCGGGGTTTCAGCTCCATTCCCCAAGAGCGTGGCCCTGGGGTGGGTGGGGGGCAGCTGCTTCCTGAGCTTCTGGCCCACAGACTGAGGGGGAATCCAGTGGCTGATCAGAGAGGGACTGCAGGGATCTCTTTGCCTGTGCATTGAGAAATCCTGTGTTGACTAAAGATTGTATGGTACCCTCCTCAAAGTGGTCTGAGAGGGAGATCCAGTTCTAGTCAGAACAAGCCCCCCAAGGGAGGCTGGTTTTTTCTAGAGCAACTTTTGTATTTGCAGGAAGGGCTTATTTCAGTCAGACTTACTGACAGGTAAGTAGAAGCAGCAGCAGCAGTAGTAGCTGTAGTAGTAAGAAATGGCTGCTGCACCAATCATAATAATAATAAAAATACCTCTCATTTATATGGGGTTAGAACAGTGATTGAAGTCAGGATAAACCACATGTCTGAAAGGCTGAAGTTGAAGGACACCACTCACCTCTTATCAGAGATGGGATTAACTTAAACGTCCAAAGAGGCTTACGTTTTTAGACATGACTGTTGTGGGCATACATTTTGTGAACTATACATGTTTGTAAGTAGATTTTTTATTTTTATTTAGTTAAATAGAGAGGGGGAGAGGCAAAGTTAGAGGCATAGATTATAAGTGTTAGTGTAATAAATAACTAAAAACTAAACATTGCCTTTAGAATGGCTTTAGAAAGTATATTCTTTCAAATCTTTGGCCTGTTTAGTTCAGGCCTGTGATTTCATTTTTGAGATAAAAGGGAGCAACCACATGTAGGTCAGCACTTGCTCTGCCACTTAGGGTCTCAGAGTTGCCTGGGGCATAGAGAGGTTAAGCTACCTATCCCAGGTCACACAGCCAGTATGCCAGAGTGAAGATATGGACACAAGTCTTCCTGATTTTGAGGCTGTCTCTCTCCTAGTTTTACAAACTCTCCTCTCATTAAATTTTATTCATGGTCAATCTTCATTCTATGAGAATGAATTGGTATTTTTTCAGTATTTTTTAATTGCTATTTTCTTACATTACCACAGAATCCCATGTATCCCTCCCTCTCCTATATGACAGAAAGGGCTTGTTTTTAGAGAAGAAAAAAAAATCAGCATAACTGACTGATACATTGAGAAAGTCCAAAACACGTGCAATGTGTAACACCTGTGGACCTCCCACCTCCTCCAAGGGCCAGGTTGGGAGTATCTTCTCATGTCTCTTCATTCCAGTCTGTCCTGTCTGATCTCTGTAATATGTTGGATGCACATTTGACTTTCAGTGAGTCATTCTTTCCATATCCATTGTTCTTGCTAATGTGTATATTGCTTTGTTTTTTGGCTCTTCTTACTTTACTTTGCAGTGGTTGATGTAAATCTTTCCAATGCTTCTCTGGATTCATCAGGGTCATCATTTCTAACAGTGCAGTAGGATTGCACTACATTCATGTACAACAATTTATTTGGCCATTTCTTAATCAATAGTCATCTGTTGGGTTGTCCAGTTCTCAGCTATCATAAAAAGTGCTACCATAAATATTTGGGAACGTATGGGGACTTTTTTCTAAAGAATGCTTCCTTAGAGTATATGCCTAATTACAGAGTCTGTGGTTCAAAAGGTAAGGAGAGTTTAGTCACTTTATTTGCATAATTTAAAATTTCTTTCCAAAATAACTCTACCATAACACAGCTCCACCAGTAATGTATTAGTCTGCCTATGTTGTGACAATTCCTATAACATTACTGTCATTCTTGTCAACTATAAAGCCTCAGTTATTTTACTTTTCATTTCTCTTAGTATTTGTGATTTAAAGCATTTTTTTAATGTAGTTATAAATACTTTGTAGTTCTTTCAAGAACTACTTTGTTTACATTTGATGATCTATTAGGAAACGGTTATAAGTTACATGTATGCAATGTATGTAACTATATATATAATTATATATTATCAAATCTCTCTGATAAGGTTAGGTATCCAAGATATATAAAAAGTTTATGGGTATGAAATATTTAATACAATACATAATTATATGTGTAATTGTTTATATATCTTGATTACCTCTTTTCAGAGAAAATTGATATCAAGTATTTTTTTCCCGTTAAACAACTACCCTTCCTACGTTAGATTCATTTTTTTTTTTTGTACACAAGTTTTGCAGTTTCAAGTAATCAGTTACTTATCTTTTGTAATTTCCTCTATCTGTTATTTGGTTAAGAACATACCTCCTACCTATAAAAGTTATATGATTGATTTTTCTTTTAAAAATTTTTATTGTATGATATGGGCTTTACATTTATATACCCATTAAACATATTTTCACCTTAGTGAAGTTGTAAGTAAAAATTAAAATCAATAGGAGGAACCATCAGAAAGATGAAACAAAACTCAACTTAAGGTAAAAATAAGTGAGAGCGATTCGACTTCCATAGTTCTTTGTTTGGATGTGGATAGCATTTTCCATCCGGAGGCCTCTGGAAATGTCTTAGATCCTCATAATGCTGAGAAGGCTTCAGTTTAACAATCTTAATCATTGCATAATGTGGCTGTTATTGTGTACAAAGTCCTCTTGGTTCTGCTCACTTCACTCAGCATCAGACCATATAAGTCTTTCCAGGTTTTGCTGAAGTCAGCCTGTTCATCATTTCTTATAACACAATAGTATTCCATTACATTCCTATACCACAACTTGCTCAGCCATTCCCCAACTGATGGGCATCCTCTCCATTTCCAATTCTTTGCCACCACAAAAAGAGCTGCTATGAATATTTTTGTACATGTGGGTCCTTTTCCCATTTGTTTGATCTCCTTGGGATATAACCCTAGAAGTGCTATTGCTGGGTTAAAGGGTATGCACATTTTTGTAGCCCTTTGGGCATAGTTCCAAATTGTTCTCCAAAATGGTACAATCATTTCACAAGTCCACCACCAATGTATTAGTGCTCCAACTTTTCCACATCTTCTCCAACACTTATCGTTTATCTGTTTTGTCATGTTGGCCAATCTGATAGGTGTGATGTGGTACCTCAGAATTGTTTTGATTTGAATTTCTCTAATCAGTAACGATTTAGAACATTTTTTTCATATGACTATGGATGGCTTTAATTTCATCATCTGAGAACTGTCTGTTCATATCCTTTCACCATTCATCAACTGGGGAATGGTGTGTATTCTTTTAAATTTGTCTTAATTCTCTATATATTTTAGAAATGAGGTGTTTGTCTGAGACCACTTAGGAAATCATTGTAATAGAGAAGAGAAGTGATGAGGTTATGTGACTGGAGAGATAAGAATGCAGGTCTGAGGTATTGTTCGTGTAGTTATTAAAAAACCTGGCAATTGATCAGATGTGGTAACCTACTGAATAGATAGATAGATGATAAGTAGATCATAAAGTTAGAAAAGTATGCTCTGGTATAAACCTTTCTGGATATTTTGATATCCCTTTTAGAGAGTAGATGTCACAGAAATACTGTACTATTTGCTTCCATGGTAATGACACATGCAATCATAGATATATAGATTGACTGAGAGTTAGACAGAAACATATATAAGAGCAAGTTGTTAAATTTTCAGGCTGAACATTTACGCTTTAAAAACTGCAAATGCTGCAAATTTGGGCTAGATTTAGTTTATGGATTAAACTAATGAAAGTGATGGAGAAAATGATAACACAAAATAAACTTATTGTTGTGCATATATTTTTCAAAGACCAAACACTCACCAGGACCCATGTCAATAAAATGACAGTTACATAACTAAATAGAAACATACATACATACATACATACATACATACATACATACATACATACATACATATATACATACATATATAGATAGAGTCATGGCATTTATGGAATGCTTACTATATATCAGATACTGTGCCAAGTGCTGAGTTCAAAAATACAAGTAAGAAACAGCAGTCACTGTCCAAGTAAGCTTTTATTCTAGTGAGGGAAGTGACCAGAACACAGGGAAAATTGAAAAACTGACAGTAGGGCATAGTTTCTGGCTGGTGACTTGGAAATGATGTGGAGCATTGGTTCTGGGTAAGTAAGCTGTAAGCTCCCTTACCAGGTGAGGTCTTCCTTTTGAAGCTCCAGGTGGCTGGAAAGGTGGTGCTGTCCCAGACTTTGATAGGGTAGTTATAAGATGGTGGAATTTCAGGGGAATGATGTTTTCTTGTGATTCTGTATTGTATACATGTTGAGTTTGAAAAATCCATTTCAACTAGTAGGCAGCAGTTTCTCTGTTCTTCTGCTGTTTCCTTTCCTTTTGCAGAGAATTGGAAGAATTTTCCCAGCATTGAGAAAGTCTGTGTTGAATAAAGACTGTGTGGTACCCTCCTCAAAGTGTTCTGAGAGTCAGATCCAGTTCTTGTCAGAACAAGCTCCTCAAGGGAGGCTGGTTTTTCCTAGAGTTACTTTTGTATTTGCAGGAAGGGCTTATTTCAGTTAGACCTACTGACAGGTAAGTAGAAGCAGCAGCAGCAGCAGCAGCAGTAGTAATAAATCTCATCAATGACAATACTAATAATAGCTCTCATTTACATGGTTTTAGAACTGTGATTAAAGTCAGGATAAACCACAGTTCTGAAAGGCTGAAGTTGAAGTATACCACTGGCCTCTTATCAGAAGTGGGATTAACTTAAAAGTCCAAAGAGGCTTACATTTTCAGACACAACTGTTGTGAGGATTCATTTTGTGAACTATACATGTTTGTAAGGGGAGAGGCAAAGTTAGAGGCATAGATTATAAGTGTTAGTGTAATAAATAACTAAAAACTAAACATTGCCTTTAGAATGGCTTTAGAAAGTATATTCTTTCAAATCTTTGGCCTGTTTAGTTCAGGCCTGTGATTTCATTTTTGAGATAAAAGGGAGCAACCACATGTAGGTCAGCATTTGCTCTGCCACTTAGGGTCTCAGAGTTGCCTGGGGCAGAGAGAGGTTAAGCTACCTATCCCAGGTCACAGAGCCAGTATGCCAGAGTTAAGATATGAATTCAAGTCTTCCTGATTTTGGGGTTATGTCTCTCCTTGAATGCCAGATATTTTATGCATATTGTAGTTATTTGGAATGGAATTCCCCTTTCTATTATTTCTTCTTTTGTATTACTGTTATTATATTATTGAATTGCTGTTGATTTTTAAGCATTTATTTTGTAGCCTACAACTATGCAGAATATCGTCTCAGTACATTTACAAATTACTTTGTCTTTTAAAATGAAACTATCGCCTCAACAGCAGACAGGGATAGTTTTATCTCATCTATACCTATCTTTATTCCTTCAGTTTCTTTCTCTTGTCTTAATTTCTTCACTAACATTCCCATTACTATATCAAATAATAGTAGGGAGAGTGGATATCTTGGCTTCACTCCTGTATTTACTGGAACAGATTCTTTTTTCAAATGATGAATGCTGTTAGCTTTAGATTATTTCTGTGATCTTAGGATTTTTAGCATAAAAGATTGCTATATTTTGTGAAAGATTTTTTCTCTTTTGAGATGTTTGTATAATTAGAGATGTTAGGGGTTTAATATGATTAAATGATACTGATTGTGTTCCTAATATTGAAACATCCTTGCATGCCCAGTATATATCCCTGTTGATCATAAAGAATGCTTTCTTGGGTCAGTTACTGTAATCTCATAAGATTTGATTTAAAATTTTTGAGTTATTATTCATTATTAATGTTAGTCTATAGTTTTCTTTCTCAGTTTTATCTTTCCATTCTCTAGATAGGAGGACAATATTTGTCTCACAGATTAAAAGACATGACAGAAAAAAAATTGTATGATGTATCTGTTAACTACTCTTCAGGAGATTCATAACACTTCTGTGAATCTATTGGTTATCTGGATTTTTTTTTCTTTTGGTAGTTCCTTTAGAAACTGACCTCTTTCCTTTTCTGAGATTGGATTATTTAAAATCTTCAGTAGGTTTTCTGACAGAATAAATACTTTTCTTTTGAAGGCAATCCTCTATTTCTTTTGTATTCTTAGTTTTGTTACAAATTACTGTACATAAAATGTTCTGAATTTTTTCAATATCTTCTGATGCCAGGGTGATTTCACCTTGCTCATTTGATATTTTACTTGTTTGATTTTATGTTCTCTGCTTTCAGGAATTTAAGAATTTCTTCTAATAATTTCCCAGCATTGGAGACAAGCACAGTAAGAACAGGATGCAAACATTGCCACTTTTATCAGTGTTGTTGTTCAATCACATGTCATGTCTGATTCTTCTTGATTCCATTTGAGGTTCTTTTAGCAAAGATACTGGAATGGTTTACCATTATGATCTGCAGCTCATTTTACAGATGAGGAAACTGAGGAAAGCAAAATTAGGTGACTTGCCTAGGGTCACACAGCTAGCAAGGGTCTAAGGCCAGATTTGAACTCCAGAAAGTGAATCTTCTGGATTGCAGGCCAAATACTGTATCTAGTAGACCACCTAACTGTGCCCAAAACATGGTAAATACTTAACAAATGCTTCCTGCCTCACTGTCTGACTTCATATCCAACATGGAAAATTCCTGAAATCTAACAATCAAGTGTTGAATGCCAGTAGCAGCCTCTTTCAGCACGCTTTGGCACACCACTGCCTTGGCCAAACTTTGATATGTTATTTCCCCAATTTCCTTCTAAGTAAAGCTCGGCCATTTTCTTTCACTTCTTTCCTCCAAATATTGCTCTTCTGAATGAAAGTGTTAACATTAAGTAAGTAGCATTAATATTAACGTGAGGGAGCAGACACATTGTGCTGTGATGCCTGCTCAGTGTTCTCTCCACTGCTTTTCTGTCTTAACCTACTTCATATATCTTGTGAGAGAGTCTAAATTGCTATTTACAATGAAGGAATTCATTTACATCACAAATCATCAGTTTCATTGGAGTCCCTTCTGGCTACCTGAACACCTAGAGAGCAGTCAAATGTAGTAAAAGTTCAATAAACACAGTATTTGGAAAGGGTGAAAATGTAATATTATTTGTAATACCTGGTACAATTCCAAGAGGGCAGGTGCTCCACAAAGTTCTCAGTGAGGTGCAATGTTCTGGTTGGACACAAGATATCAAGAAATACCAGTTTATATTCGAAAATGCTCCTTATTATACAATAAAAATTTCATTTTTTTCATTTTCTTTTTTGCAAGGCAATGGGTTGAAGGGACTTGCACAGGATCACAGAGGAATAAGTGTTAAGCATGTGAGACCATATTTGAACTCAGGTCTTCTTGAATTCAGGCCTATGTTCTAACCACTGTGCAATCTAGCTGCCCCCACAGTGAAAATTTCTTAAACCACTACTAAATTCTGTGAATTCTTCCATGTGTTGCAGATGCAAACAGAAAAGTAAATCAGACCCTGTCTTAGAAGAATTTTTAATCCCATGGCAGACAACCTTTCTTTCCAAGGAAAAAATAACATTACCTGTGCAGGAGCTGATTATACTGTGCTCTAGCTGTTTATCAACTTGATTAAGACTAGTTAAGAAATGAAACAAAGAATGGCTCTTTTACCAAGTCAAAAAAGAAATATAGTCTTGCAAGGGAAGACTCTCAGGGTTTCTGGCCAAAACTCATTTCTTAACTGGCCTTAATCACTGAATGGGTATTGCATCACTCCAACTGAGACCTGAAACAGACCTTAGCTTAAAAAGGCCAAGTTGTCCTACAACATTCAGGGCCATCTCCAGTCCTCATCAGTTATACCTTGCCAATGGACCCAGATAGCTCTGGAGGAGAAAGTGAGGCTGGTGACTTTGCATAGCCCTCTCTCACTATAATCCACTTAAATTGCAAGTCATGGCATCAGTTTCCTGATGCTATGGTCCTGTTCGAAAAGGAAGGACAAACAGCAATACCAACTTTGAAAACCTCCTGAAAATTTAACAATGAGTCCTTAGACACCTTTGAAAGTTGATTCCAGTGGGTATGGTTCAGTTAATCAAAATTTGATACTTATTTCATAAACTTCCTTCAACATTCTGATCATGCATTTTCTTGTTTTTTGTGTTTTTCTCTTGTGAATTTGAAATTAATGTTACCTAGAGAACCAAGCCCTGTAGTGAGAAACCTGCTCCATTTTCACTCCACCGTTATCACATTTTTACCTTTCTCATATCGCTTCTGTTAAGATTAAGAATATAAAGGGCAATTTCAGTGGTGAAGATGTAGTCTGAATTTCTACTGTAACTGAAAGAATTAATTATGTACTTCAGCTCATAAATTCAGGATCTCATTTGGCTCCATTCTACCTTTCTAAACAGCAAGTGATTTTTCACAAGTACGAAAATCCAGGAAAACCATCGTTTAAAATGGGAGAAAATGTAATACTAACGTTTAGACACGCGATGGCAGAATAAAACTGCAATATCTCAACTGGCCACAAGACGGCAGTAGTGCCTCAAAAGATGCAGTATTCTTATTGGACACCAGATGTCACCGAAAGACCATGTCATAAAACTTAAAGTCACTTAATTGTCCAAAAAACTTTTCATAAGCAGCTACTAGATTCCAGGGGCTCTAGATGCGGAGAATACAAAGATGAACACGAGGCATTCCGTGGCATTTAAAACATATACATAGATGTGTCTATACAAAGCATCAACCAAAGGAAAAGTAATGGGATGGGGGGTCTTATAATTACATGGGACCATATTACTCAGTCACCAAGCATTTACTAAGTGTGTACCATATGCCAGGCACCTTGCTCAATGCTGGGAGTGAAAAAAGAGGGTAAAAAATTTAATTCCTCAGCTGACTCACAATCTAATTGGAGAATCACAAAGCGAACAAAATTAACTATATACAGGATAAGTAGGAATTAATTTAGAAAGGGAGGGACTACAATTGAGAAGGTTTAGGAAAAGCTTCAAGTCAAAGATGAGCTGTTGACAGCAACTTAAAAAAAACAACTGTTGGAGCGAATACTGAGAGGGAAGGAGGAAAATCATAGGAGGCAAGTTGGCTAGGCAGAGAAAATGACTGGAGTCAAGAGGTGAAGTATCTTGCTCATGGAACAGCAAGGAGGCCTTTCTCACAAGATCAAACAACAAGCGGAAGTGAGTAAAGTATGAGAAAATTGGAAAGACAAGAGGTGGCTAGGTTATAATGGCATTGAATGCCATATGCAGGGCATTGCATTTAATTTTTGAGGTGACAGGGAGGCTTTGGAGTTAACTGAGTATGGGGTTGAGATGGTTAGATTTATGCTTTTGGAAAATCACTTTGGTCATTGAATGGAGGAAGAATTGGAGCCAGGAGAGACTTGAGGAAAGGAAACAACAAGAATGACCTATTACAATGCAAGACCAGTGCATTATGAGGTAATGAAATTTTGCAACAGAGTGGTGGTACTGTTAGAGGAGAGAAGGGGTCATAGTGTAGAGATTGTGCAAAACTGACAGCTAAAGGCTTTAGACACAATTTCACATGTGGAGTGAGAGATTATAAGTAGCAAAGGATAACATCTAGGTTGTTAGCCTGTGGGAATGAGAGGTGATGGTGTACTCTACAGTAATATTGATGACACTAGGAGATTTAGGAGGAGAGGTGAGTTTGGTTATAGACATATTGATTTGAAGATCTTTATTGGACATCCAATTCCAAATTCCTGAAAGACAGTTGAAGGTCCAGGTAAGTAGAAATGAAGGTGAGTAGACAGGTTGGGGCAAGATAAGATTCAAAATCATCAGGACAGAGGTGGCTATTAAATTGATGTAAGTTGGTGAGATCACAAAAGGAAACAATATAAATAAGTAAGAGAAGAGGGCCAAAGATGGACCTGTGTGTCAAAGGAGCAGTTAGAGGACATGATATAGATGAAGATCTAGTGGAGTTGAATGGGAAGGAGCAGTCAGGTTTATAGGAGAACCCAGGAGAGATTGCTGTCTCTAGGGAGAAGGAAAAAAAAATAAAGAAAAATAATATGTGAGGAGGAAAGGGTGATCAGCAGTGTGAAAGGATGCAGAGACGTTGAGGAGAAGGAGGGCTGAGAAGACAGTAATAGATCTGGCAAGTAAGAGATGACTGTTGACTTTGAAGACAGTAGTATTGGTGGAATGATAAGTTTAGAAAGCACATTATGAAGGGTTTGAAGAGAGTAGCAAGCAAGTGGAATTCCTATTATAGACAGTCATTTCAAAGAGTTTAGCAACAATATGTAATAGAGAAATAAGTTGATAATGGGGTTGGAAGAAATGAGTGATGGCTTTTTGAGGTTGGGGAAGACATAAGCTTGTTTATAGCCAGTAGGGAATGAGCTGGTAGATAGGGAGAGTTTCAAAATTCATCACAGAATGAGGATTAAAAAGGCAGTAATATGCTGGAGGAGAGTTGGAAAACAATTTCTTGAGCAGGTAGAGAATACAGCCTCATAAATGCATAATAACACCTTATGAAGTGAAACAGTGGTCAAAAAGGAGACATTGACAAAAGGCATATGGTTCTTTTAAGATGAGAGAGAAGGAAGAAGTAAGAGCTCAGGTTGAATGACAACTTGATTTCTATAAAAGTTGAGGAAAGATTCTCAGCCTACAGCTTAGGGTCCATGAGGGGGTTTGAGAAGGGATGAACAGGTTTGGAAGAGCTGCTATGGAATGCAGGAATAGTTTATTTATAGGACATGTATAATAGGATTTCTAAGCAGTAATAAAAGAGCCATTGAATCTGTGTGACAAATTTGTAGTACATCCTCCAAGAATAGACTCTTGATTTTCTCCAACTTCCTTCAGCAGCACAATCGGAAGAGCAAAAGTGGCAAATACAATGAGAGATCCCAGTCTGAGGGTCAGGAAAACATAACTGATGAAATGATAAGTATAGTTTACAAGGGTAGAGAAGTGCAGAACTGAAATGGTTTGCCAAAAGACCAAGGTGGGGATAAAGGGTCTAATGCAGGGGAGATGACCTGGGGAATAAGTGAGAGGTGGAGGAATTCAAGGTCACATTAGGTATGAAGAATAAGGTTTGGTAAAAGAAGTCAGAGGGAGAAGTAGAAACACAATAGATTAAGAGGATTTCGGAATTCTTGAACACAGAGGTGGTATATTTGTGGAAGATGACAAAATAAAGGCTATGGCCATTGTTGGGTGTGGCTAAAGTGGGAGGTAAGAGTAGAACTTGGGAAATGAGTAAACTGAGGAATTGAGTGGTTAAGGGTGGCTGAGGGAGAGTCAATTTGTAAGTTCAATTCCACTTCTATGAAGCCATGAGGTGTGGAGGGGAAAAAAATGTGAGGTATTTATCAAACTCAGTGATAAAGTAAGTGGGAGTGACTAAGGTCTGTAGAGAAATTTCCCAGGATTTTGATTGGGTGGTAAATATGAAAAAAAACATGCACCTCAAGAAGAGACTTTACTGAGGGAGAATTTGGGAGAAGTGAATATTCCAGCTGCCTTTCATAGACATATGAGCTGAGGAGGATGTGTAAAGGTAGAGCCAGGACTAGGGAAGGTGAAAAGGCAGGCTATACCTTTAAAGGGGTAATAAGGTTTGAGCTATAGATAGTAGATGGGAAGGAGTGGGAGATGAAAAGATTTAGAATGAAAAGCAGGTGTTTGAAAGTGGAAAAGGCATTTGATAGGGTACTTTGGAAGGAGTAGGAGTGTTCGATTGGAACTTTGAGGTTTTAGGGTTGAGAGGGATGGGAATAAGGAACTAAGTGATGGAAAGCAGCATTTAGATAATTAGCCAAAGCGAATAAGACTCATTGTCATATGTATAATATGACAAAGTATGAGAATGTTCATCACTGAGTGGAATGTGCCACTCTTCTACTCAAATAAGACTCAAGATCTGTTAGAGGACAAGGTCCAATATGAGATAAGAGGAACATGGTCAGTTTCCTCCTGAAGTAGAAAGAGGTCACAAGTGATCTGAGCTGTGAAAGAAATAAAAGATTCTAAAGAGGCAGAGGTGAAGGAGGCATGCATCCCAGCCTTGGATGACTTCTGTTACAAAGTAATGTAGATAGGAAACAAAGTGACATGTAAGAAGAAAGAAGACAAGAATCTTTGGACTATAAAGAATGTGACGGCAAATAATATGTGTGATGCAAAATTAGAAAGGTACAGTGTAGACAGGTTACAAATGTCATTCAATGACAAAACCGGAGGTTCATGTGTGATCCTATAGGTCATCATGTATTGCAGAGTTAATTGAACAAAGGATGGCATGAATACATGCAGGCTGTGGAAAACTCTGGAGATCTGAGTGAATTGCTGACTAGAGAGATTTTGTGCAACTAGATAAGTCAGAAGGTTACTCCAGTTGTCTAGGTGAGAAAAGATGAGATTGCTTGAGTCAGTGAGTCAATTTAGCATTTAACAAACATATACAATATGTAAGGCACTCTTCCAATTAATGGGAATAGAAATAAAAGTAGAGGGGGCAGCTAGGTGGCGCAGCAGATAGAGCTCTGGACTTGGAGTTAGGAGGACCTGAGTACAAAATAGGCCTCAGACACATAACACTTACTGGCTTTGTGACTCTCAGCAAGTCACTTAACCTCAATTGCTTCCCCAAAACAAAAAGAAAAGAAAAAAAGAAACAAAAGAAACACAAGTGGAAAAAAGACAGGCCCTGCCTACAGAATCAAATTTTATAATGGGAGAAAAGAGTACAGAAAAAGCCAAAACAGTGTGGTAAGTGGGAGTTGGCATGGCAGAGAAAATGTGGAATGCTGCAGAAGAAGAATGATCCTTGGCTGGCTGGGCCCTGGGAGGAGCCTGCCAACCAGCTGGAGAAGTTTCAGAACTGGAGGATACTTCCAAAGTATGAACTCAAGACCTAGAGTCAAGCTTCAAGTTGAAAAGCTGGAGCAAGGAAGAAGAAATTCAGACTGAGGAGAAGTGGAAACAGGTGGATAATGAGATTTATGGTTTAGTAATGACAAGACTTGGAAACTACCTGGATAAATAGACTGAAAGACAGTAAGCACCATAAACATAATTTCCTTCCACATACATTTATTAAGTTCTCACTATACTCGAAGTCTCATTCTAGGATATTTAGAATAGTAATACAAAGAAGAAGAAGTAGAACAAGTAGAAGAAGAAGGAGGAGGAGGAGGAAGAGAAGAAGAAGAAGGAAGTGAATGAAAACAGTTCTTTCCTTCAGTGAAATTGCAATTTAATCAGGGAAGAAAACACAGAAAAGGAATTTGAAATTTGGGTCAGGTACATAACATAGGGGCATGAAGGAAAAGTCCGAGAAGTCCTACAGGAGAGGAGCACATAGAGAAATATGATGTCTGTCTTTAGTCATTGCTTTAAATTGAGGTTTTGAAGTTTGTGACTTTGCTCACCAATCCAAGTGGAGGGAAGGAAGTGAGGAAGTGTGAATACCTTGAGTATTATTTGATAGGCAGATAGACAGACAGAAACGTTTATTAAGCACCTTCTAAGGGCCAAGCACTATACTAATGGCCGAATCTAAAAATATAAGCAAGCAAGAAAATCTGTCCTCAATGAGCTTACACTATAATAGAGAAAAAGGTCACACGAAGAGGACCTGGAAGTGCTGGGGTAGGGCATGGTTTAAAGTTTGTATAGTCTTTACCTAACTGAGAATAATGAAAAGGTGCATAAAATGTTCAGGAATCTGGAATAAGCCTACAAGATAACTATGTATGTTTATTTACAAAATTGCCTCTAAAGAAATAAAGAACAGGTTTAATAATCAGAAAGGCATCCAGTATTCTTTGCTAGATCATGTCAATGTAAGAAAAATATCAGTGCTCCCCAGAGTAATTTACCAGTTGAATTCTGTAGCAGTGATACAATCAAAATGATATTTTACACAACTAATTTGATAACAAGAAAAATATTTTCAAAAATAATACCTAGAAAATCAATGGAAATTACTCCCCAAAAATTTAAGAAAGAAAGGGATTAATCACATGTTCAGAATTAAAACTATACCATAAAGAAGTAGTCATCAAAAAAAAAATTTGGAATGGTTTGAAAAAAAGAGAAGTAGATCCATGGAACAAACGAAAAAGGGAGAACCAGTAGTAATGGAACCTTATATTACATATCTGTTAAGTCTGAAAAGATAAATGGCTCAGGAATAAAGTCTTCATTTGATAATCACTGTTGGGATAACTGGCAAACAGGGAGAAGTTAAAGTTAGACCAACAGCACGCATTATATTGGACCATAATTTGTAAATGAATTTATGAACTTATTAAAGATCATATCACAACAAATTAGAAAAAAAAAGAACATTTACTTCAATCACTTAGAGGAAAACCAAGCATGGATTCTCAGTAGGAGAGTTAAATTCAAAACTATTGGGCTAAGCAGACAGCCTTATTTGACTGTAGTGCAAATGGCAATGCTTGAATAACAGCCATCCTTGACATATATAGGGGGCTGAGTGTCCCATTAGAGTCACTGTATTACATTTATGGCCTCATCTTGAAGCTGCCCTTGCCAGTGGCAGGAAGATTGTGTTCTGTGGCAGAAAGAAAGAAAAAGGGAAGATGATTCAATCTGCACTCGAAATCCCTCAGTTCATTATCTCAACCTGGGTAGCATGGTACATCATGAGTCTTCTTCAACTGTGGTTGGCTGTTATGTTGATGACAGCTTTGCAGTCTTTCAAATTTCATCATCTCTAAAGTATTGCTGTTATTGTAAAAATTGTTCTTCTAATTCTTCTCATTTCATTTTCCTTAATTTCATACAAGTCTTCCCATGTTGTTCTGAAACCATCCCCTTTGTCAGTTCTTTCTTCACAAGAGTACTTCATCGTATTCAAGTATTATAACTTTTTCAGCTAGTCCTCAGTTTATGGGAATCCCCTCATTTTCCAATCCTTTGCCACCACAAAATGAGTGTCTATAAATATTTTTAAGTATAAAAGTCCTTTTTTTCCTCCTTTGAACTATTTGAAGAATAGAACT
Source organism: Phascolarctos cinereus (assembly GCF_003287225.1). Lineage (NCBI taxonomy): Eukaryota > Metazoa > Chordata > Mammalia > Diprotodontia > Phascolarctidae > Phascolarctos > Phascolarctos cinereus. The sequence continues at coordinate 56,539,330 of NW_027556291.1, read as the reverse complement.
AGTAGTGGCATCATTAGGCAAAAGAATGGACTCAGAGCCATAGCTCTTTGGGCATACTTCCAAATTGCTTTACAGAATGTTTGGATCAATATACAGCTCTACCATACTCTCTTAAAAACAGGAATGAGGGAGTTTTGTATCCTATGAAAAGTCTACTCATCATTTCTTGGCAAAATGTGATAATTTTTGTTATTATTGATGTGGATTATTATTTTCATAGTTTTCCTAATATTTTAAAACCAATGACAAATGTTGAAGGGTATGTTGAAAAAATAGGATACAAACTCAATATTAGTGGAATTGTGAACTGATTCAACCATTTTGGAGAGCGTTTTGGAATTATGCCCAAAGATTTATTAAACTATCTATACCCTTTCACCCAGCAAAGAGACTACTTGGTCTATTTCCAAAAATAATCAGGGGAAAAGGAAAAGAACGTACATGTTCTGTAATGTTTATAGCAGGTCTGTTCACGGTGGCAAAGAACTGGAAATTGCAGGGATGTCCATTAACTGGAGAATGGCTCAACAAGTTGTGGTACATGATTTTCTTTTTTTTTTTTTATGAGGCAATTGGGGTTAAGTGACTTGCCCAGGGTCACACAGCTAGTAAGTAGTGCATAAATTTGATGGAATACTATTACACTATAAAAATGATGTGCTCAATTATTTTAGTGAAAAAAAAAAAACATGGGAAAGGATACTGGGAAGATTGCAGAGTAGGTCAGAAAATTCTAAGCCCTCAAGATTTTCCTTCACAAAACACATGAAATAGCACCTCAGGATGAATATTGAGCAGGGGAAATAAATGAGTAGGGGCAGAACAGGAGTCCTCCTGGGACAATCAGGGAAGATCTGAAGAAAATTCCTGGGACTAGGTTTGGTCATTGTGAAGAGTAAACACCTCCAGACTTGGTGTAAAGTCAACTTAAACAATAAGTGGCAAGGCCTGGGGCTAGCTAGGTTGGGAGGCTGCCTTGGCCTGAGGCCAGGAACTTTGATTCCAGGGATAGTGAGGGGTGTTGGGCATCTGAGCTGGGAAAAATCTAGGGAAGCTCTGCTGACAAGGAATGTCAGAACTAGCTGTGATGTAGAGAGGTGGCAGAGTGCAAGAAAGAACTAGCACATGCCCGGTGAGTGCAGAAGCAGTTCACAGGGACACCACTGCCTGTGGGCACTTACAAGAGGCTGGAGCTCATGGTTCTGGTTCAAATCTAGTAGAAAGCACTGAAAGAGGATCTCAGGCCAGAGGCACCATAGCAGTGCTGACCCTCCTCACAGTTGAGGGTACAAAAGAGAGTTTGTGGTCACTCACAGACCAGACCACAGGCCAGGAGAGGAGGAAACACCTCTTCTTATATCATACCACCTTTGAAAAACTGAAAACTTACAGGTCCCTAGAATTATCTCTGAAAACAGCTGCACAAAATCCATAAGTCTTAACAAATTCTAGAGCAGCGGAATGCACAGAAACAGAGTGAAACAAATTTCCAGACCAAGACAACCCGGAAGCCCAGCCCTACCTTCACAAAGAGTTAAAAAAAAAAAGTAAAGTAATTGGCTGGGAAAATGAGGAAACAAGAGAAAAAACTCAGACTGTACAATCTTACTTTGTTGAGAAGGAAGATCAAGGATTTTCAAAATCAAGTAAGAGAAGTAGAGGAAAAATTGGGAAGAAAATGAGAGTGACACAAGAAAGTCATGAAAAACGAGTCAACAGCTTATTAAATGAGATGTAGAAAACATCAAAGAAATAGCATCTTAAATAAGTAGAGGAAAAATTGGGAATAAAATGAGAGTGATGCAAGAAAGTCATGAAAAACAAGTCAACAGTTTACTAAATGAGATGCAAAAAATACCGAAGAAAATAGCACCTTAAATAGCCTATACAAACCCAAATGGAAAAGGAAGTCCAAAAGCTCACTGAAGAAAATAATTCCTGAAAAATTAGAATGGAAAAGAATGGAAGCTAATGACTTTATTAGAAATCAAGAAATTATGAAACAAAACCAACATAATGGAAACAACAGAAGACAATGTCAAATGTATCACTGAAAAAACAATTGAGCTGAAAAATAAACCCAGGAGAACTAATTTAAAAATTATTATGCTATCTGAAAACCATGATCAAAAAAAGAGCCTTAATATCATCTTTTGAGAAATTATGAAGGAAAACTGCCCTGATATTCTAGAACCAGAGGGTAAAATAGAAATTGAAAGAATCCACCAATCACCTCCTGAAAGACATTCCAAAAGGAAAACTCCCAGGCATATTATAACCAAATTCCAGAGCTCCCAGTTCAAGGAGAAAATATTGCAAGCAGCCAGCAAGAAACAATGTAAGTATTGTGGAAACACAATCAACATAACACAAGATGTAGCAGCTTCTGTATTAATGGATCAGAAGGCTTAGAATATGATATTCCAGAGGTCAAAGGAGCTAGGATTAAAACCAAGACTCATGTTCCTCGATGAGGACAAAGTCTAGGGTCCATGAAGATTCGTTGCCTTAGAATGCCACTGCTAAACACAGGTCCTTGCCTGGCTCTGAGGTGTTCCTGAATACCAAGTAGCACGCCTTCCAGGGGGACTATGATACTTCCACCTGCACAAGGTCAAGAGGCTCTGGATTTTGGTTAAGAAATTTTTTGGAGTTTACAATACTGGGTTTTTATGAAGAGCTGATAATTGCGGGGGGTTTTTTCTGTTTTAATTTTACAGATGGGTTTATATAGATATGGCCAGTTTTCATCTCTGATTTTGTGAAATATGGTATCTAGGCTTTTTGTATTTAAGGTTTTATAAGAGTACAGTGAGCCTTCAGCTACTTCTCCTTGACATATCTTCCAGGTTGTTTATTTGTGAGAAGAGATAATTTATATTTTAAGATCTATTTCTGTCACTTGATTTTGCTCTGTGTCATAGCTATCTTGTCGAGATACTTATCTATGTGTGCCCATGGACTCCTCCAGCACTGGAAGAATCCCATCTATTCTCTGGCCTGCTGTGTTCATTTCCAGCTTTGTGACACTGGAGGAGGTTCTTTAGCTTTCCTTCCCTCTCTTTTCTCTCCTCCCAAATGAGGATGGTAAGAGTACCCACCTTAGTGGTTTGCTGTGAGGATAACAGGAGGTAATATTGGCCAATGGCTTTTCAGCTTTAAACCACTTAATAAATATTAGCTACCTTCTAAATTCTGAGGGCCCTTCAATCCTCAACATTCTATGTTGTTTCAGCCTCTCTTCCTTATGACCTTCTTTGTTGTAAGGACTCTCCTATCACTGATATAGCCCTTCTTCTAAATGGCCTACCAGGTCTAACACTCTGTTCTCTGTGTCATCTCCCAGACTAGACATTCTGTATTCCAAGCCCTCTAACAGCTTTGACATTCTATGCTCTAGGGACTCAGCCTAATCTGACATTCTGGGCTTTTGGTTCTTTTAAGAATTTTAAAATAATTTTTATTTTAATTCTCTACATATAGCTTAACAATTCATCAGTTTAAATGGACAAAGGTGATTCCTTTCATATGCTGTAAATTTAAAAACTAACTTTTGGGGGGGGGCTAGGTAATGTGGTTAAGTGACTTGTTCATGGTCACACAGCTAATGAGTGTTAAGTGTCTGAGGTAGGATTTGAATTCAGGTCCTCCTGACTCCAGGGCCACTGCTCTATCCACTGCACCACCTAGCTGTCCTTTGAAACCCAACTTTTTGAAAAGATTATACATTCATTGCCCATTGCAATTATGTCAGTACTTGTCTTACCTGAAGATGGTACTACATGGAATTATGTTTTTGATCCCCATTTAACTTTTATCCATATAGACCACTTTGTTTTCATGCTCTGTCCTTGGCTTTGAGTTGCAAGATCTAAGCTTTAATTTAGAATAACAACAAAATTCCTGATATAAATTTTATTGAAATAAGGTTTTTTGTCATATGTATTTTTGGCTGGTGTTTACTAAATTATCCTTTTACCTGCTCTTATGTTGGCCCATGGAACAGGGAAGACATAAATTGTTTTATAACTGCTTCTGGTCCATGACTTTTGGGTTTTAAGAACACTCCCATTGGGCAGGTAGGTGGCAGAGTGGACAGAGTGCCTGGCCTGAAGTCAGGAAGACTCATCTTCCTGAGTTCAAAGCTGTCCTTAGAAATTTACTAGCTGTTTGACCCTAGACAAGTTACTTAAGTCAGCCTTTCTATATGTTACCAACAAAGCCCAGCAGCAAGAGACAGAAAGAGAAATTCAATTTAAAGTAACTGTAGATAATACAAAATATTTGGCAGTCTACCTGACAAGACAAAAACAAGAGATATATGAACATAATTACAAAACACTTCACACAATGAAAGTCAGATCTAAATATTTGGAGAAACATCAATTGCTCATTGGTAGGCAGAGCTAATATGATAAAAATGACAATTCTACCTCAATTAATTTACTTATTCCTTGTTGTACCAATGAAAGTACCAAAAATTATTTTATAGAACTGGAAAACAGAATAACAAAATTCATCTGGAAGAAGAAAAGCTCAAGGATATCAAGGGAATCATTGAAAGAAAATGCAAAAGAATGTGGTTTAGCCATACCAGATCTGAAACTGTACTATAAACTGGTAACAAAGAAAATATTCTTGTACTAGCTAAGCAATAGAGTGGTAGATCATTGGAATAAATAAGGTACAACTTATATTATAGTAAGTGATCATAGTAATCTAGTGCATGATAAAAACACAGATCTAAGGATATGTTAACAAAAATTCATTATTTGGCAAATACTGCTAGGAAAACAGACTAATATCTCACATCATGTACCAAAAAAGTCCAGGTGGGTACATGATTTACACATAAAGAGTGATGCCATTAAAAAATTAGAGAGCATGGCGTAGTTTCTCTGTCATATTTGTGGATAAAGGAAGAATTGAGGACCAAGGAAGAAAAAGATTAAAAAATATAAAATTGATCATTTCAATTATATAAAGTTAAAAGGTTTTTGCACAAACAAAACCAATGCAACTGAAATTATGAGGAAAGCAGAAAAGGAAAAAGTTCCGTGACAACCATCTCTAAAAAAGGCGTCATTTGTCAAACATAGAGAACTTAGTCAACTTAGTCAAATGTATAAGAATACAAGAAATTATAAGAATACAAGTCATGCCCTAGGTGACAAATGTTGAAAGGATGTGAACAAGCAGTTTTCAGATAAAGAAATCAAATCTATCTATAATAACCTGAAAAATACTCTAAATCACCAGAGAAACGCAAATTAAAACAACTCTGAAATAACACCTAACATCTCTCATGTTGGCTAATATGATAAAAAAAAAATCTTGAATGTTGGAGGTGACGTGGGAAAAGTGAAACACTAATGCCCTGTTGGTGGAGTTGTGAACTGAAGAAAGCATTCTAGGGAGCAATTTGGAACTGCCCAAAGGGCTATAAAATTGCACACTCTTTGATTCAGCAATACCACTGCTAGGTCTGTAACCCAAAGACATTTAAAAAGGGGGAGAGGAATGACCTATTTGTACAAAAACATTCATAGCATCTCTTTTTGTAGTGGCTAAGAACGGGAAATCAAGGGGATGCTCATCAATTAGGGAATGGCTAAAAAAGCTGTGGTATGGGATTATAATGGAATATTATTGTGCTCTAAGAAATGACAAGCAGAATGATTTCAGAAAAACTGGGGAAAACTTACATGACTGATGCATAGTTCATGGAAGAAAACTAGAATAACACTGTACACAGTAAGAGAAATATTGTTTGATGAAGAAATGTGAATGACAGCTATATTCAGCAATGCAATGATCCAAGAGAATCCTAAATGACTAATACTGAAGCATGCTATTCACCTTCCGTGAAAGAACTGGTATTTTTAATACAGACTAAAGCATGCTGTTTTTCATTTTCTTTCTTTCCTTTTTTTTCATTTATTAGAGTCTTCTTGTACAAAAGGACTGCCATGGAAATGCTTTACGTAATTGCACATGTATAGCCTATATCTGATTGCTTACTGTCTCAGGGAGGTAGAAGGGGAGGGAAAGAGGATGGGATAGAATTTGGAACTCAAAACTTTAAACAAAAATTTAAATATATGTATATTTCTATGTATTTACTCAAAATATATAGGTATGTATATGCTCAAAAGAAAACTGGTAGGATGGGAAAAAATTATATGCATTAAGTGAATAAAAAAACAAACTAAGATTTGTACTCACCCTGAAAAAGCAAAAACAAACATTCCAAAATTAAAAAGATAAACAAGATCTGCATTTCTCAAAGGGAATCATAGACCACAAACTGCCATCTGGGATAAAGATATGAGCTCCAAATCTATTTGTAGCCAAATTTATAAGGTAATATTAACTGATCCAGAAGAAGTCACTAAAAATAACATAATTGTGACAGGAGACTTTTATATCCCTCTCCCAGTTTTGTGTAAGTCCAGTAGAGAGGTACACAAAAGAGAAAATAGGGAAGGAAGAAAATTGCAGGAGAAAGTAGACTTAAAAAAGCATACTTTCACTATCTTTTAAACGGTACTGCAAAGGCATATACATATTTCCCAGAACTAATGGAGCTTTTAAGAAAACTGATGATGTATTATGGCATAGAGATACTGCAAATAAATATAAAAAGGCAGAAAAAATGGATATATCCTGTACAGGTGACAATAAAATAAAAATAGTTATTGGTGCAGAAAACACATAAAAAAGACAGAAAAACAAAAGTGACTTCACAATGAAATCCTAACTAGTCAGTAAGTTAAAAAACAAATCATAGACACAATAGGAATTGGACTTTCATATAAAATATTCAACAAGATGGGGGACTAGAAATTTTCTGATTGCTTCAACACTGATACATCTCCAAAACAAAAATAATTCACCAAAGATAAATTAACATCAGCTGTGTCCATGATTTAGGCCATAGAGAATCCAAAAGATGGTACAACAAATCTCTGAGTTGATTTCTCTAGCATGCTCACACAGCACCCCTCCTTTTTGCACTATTTGCAGTGAGGCTACATTTAACTGAATCAAAAATACAGGTGCAGGATCTAATTCACAAATACAGTACGTGAAATAAGGGTGTAGGATGTGTTCAGTGAAGACTAGTACCTCTGTTGTGAGCCCTTTTTAGGGCTGCTTCCCACCTCTGGTGTCTACCTGCTCCGCCCAACTCTCGCCTGTGGCTCCAAGAAGCTGTAGCATGCACAGTGGCATGCACACTGTGGTAAACCACTTGGGCAGATGGGCTAAACCAGGTTGAGGATAACTGAGGGGGTCTCAAACCTTTAGGTAAGTTTGGGGTGTCTACCACAAGCATATGATGAATTCCCATTTTGGAATGGGCAGATGAGAACAGTTTCTTCCAATGGCCATGAAATCACCTGAAGCAGGCACTGTGGGGTGCTTAGAGCTTGGTTAGACATGGAAGATGCCAAGGTCATGCATTTCATCTGCAGCTGTCACCAGTCTTCTCTACTCTGTATCACCACAGGACTGTGACAACTCTGGAAGAGGGAGTTAAGCCAATGATTTCAAGCAATTCTGTCTCTTATGTTATGGGGATACACAACAACCTTTCTCACAAAGTTCACTTGCAAAGAAAGTATGCCCACTCTTTTCCCTGTTATTTGTCAGAGTTCTAAAAATGCCTGCAACAGCAATAAGACTAGAGAAAGAAATCAGAGGCATAAACACAGGGAAAGGGAAGATAAAAGTTTTCCCAGTTGTGCTGATAATATGATAATATACTAGGAAAATCTTAAGGAAACTAATAAAGACAATAAATAAGACAGGAAAATTGAAGGTTCCAAAATTGAGTCTCAAAAATTTACATATTTTTGCAAATAGTAATAAAATATCCAAAAATTTGTAATCAAAAAGGAAATTCCGTTGCAGATAACTACAGAATTCATAAAATCTCTATAGAAATCAATCTATCAGAGTAAATAAATGCTTGTATAGATTTAGTTACAGGGGACTCCTTACAGAACTAAAGAGAAACTAAAACAGCTAGAAGAATATTCAATACCCATTAATAGGCCATTCCAATATAATAAAAATGACATTACCAAAGCTAATTTAAAGTTTTTATGCTATACTAATCAAGTTACCAAGAGAATAAATTAAAGAAGTGGATGAAATAACAAGAATAATTTAGAGAGCTCAAAAAGGATTTTGAATCTCAAGGGAGGTAGAGGAAAATTGGGAAGAGAAATGAGAGTGATGCAGTAAAATCATGAGAAATGAAGCAAAAACTTGGTAAAGGAGATAAAAAAAATTACTGAAAAAATAACACCTTGAAAAACAGACCAGGCCAACATGTAAAAGAGGTCCAAAAGGCCAATGAGGAGAAGAATGCCTTAAAAAGCAGAATTAACCAAATGGAAAAGGAGGTTCAAAAGCTCATTGAAGAATCTAATTCCTTAAAATTTAGAATGCAGCAAATGGAAGCTGATGACATCAGGAGAAATCAAGAAACAATGAAACAAAACCAAAACAATGAAAAAGTAGAAGATGGTGTGACCCACCTCACTGGAAAAACTGCTAACCTGGAAAATAGATCCAGGAGAAATAACTTAAAGGTTGTGTAACTACTGGGTGAACTTGGTGGCACAGTGTATAGAAAACCAAAAGACCAGAAACATGGAATGAAATGATTAACAGAAATATGGATAAAGGAGAAATAGTATTTAGAGACTTCCAAGTATAGTGTACTGTAGCAATAATCGAAAACATCTTGGCCAACTATGCCCAAAGGGTGTACAAATGGGCATACCATTTGTGATTTCTTGAAATACAATATCAAAGGGTTTTGCATTTAAGATTTTATAGCATTACAAGGAGTCGTAAGTCACGTCTCTGTTATGATCTAGTTCTGTCTTTTCCTTTTGTGCTAATATGTCTTTGCTGTCTCATGGAGACATCTCTCTCTGGTCCTTGCTGATGTTAAATAAGTTTCTCATGTGACCAAGTTTTCACTATTACTGTACTAAGCTGTTGGTTCACTATCAGATACTTTCTTCTAGAGAATTCAGTTTCTTTCCCATTCTGTTCTTAAAAATGAACATTTCTATAACTTTTGTTTCTTAACTTCAAGGAATTTAAATAGAGTTTATGGAAAAGCCACGATTTTATTTGGGACTCTAAAGCTACTTAAACTTTTTTCTTGAAAGTGGAATATTTCTGGCTGGTGACTGAGGAAGAAGGTTCACAAGCTTATGTTGAGGGTGAACATATTGTCCCAGTAACATCAGCTGGAGTACAGTGACGTTAGAAATTGGGGGTAAGCTCTGTTGTACTCTGGAATTAGTGTAGAGGGGAGGGCTTGTGGCTAGGTGGTTCTTCTGGGCATCCTGTGCCAGTATGCTACTACCAGCTACCCAAAGTCTTGTCTGAATTCATGGACTCTAGAAATCAAAAATCCTAGAGCTTCAAGAGACCTGATGACATGGGATGTCAGAGTTGGAAGGGTTTTGGAACGTTGTATGTCAAACAATCTGTCGATCACAAAATATTAGACTGGGAGATACCTCAAAGTTGAGTTCTACTGATTATCTTACCTACTTAAATTAATTACCTTTTTTAGGAAGAATACTTCCTCATTTTGTTTGTTTGTTTTTTTGGTCGGGGCAATTGCGGTTAAGTGAGTTGCCCAGGGTCACAAAGCTACTTAAGTGTCAAGTGTCTGAAGCCAGATTTGAACTCAGGTCCTCCTGACTCCAAGACTGGAGCTCTATCCTCAGAGCCACCTAGCTGCCCCTAGGAAGAACACTTCTTGATAGAAAATCATAACCAATTGTGAATGCGGATCTCATTGCTTTTTCAATTCAATTTGGGTTTTTTAGGTTTTCTTCCTCTTTTCTGCCCTTCTGCAGATATTCGACATACCTCTCCCCAGTCACTGAGAAATAAAAAAGTAACACCCTTAGAAATATGTAGAGGAAGCAAAATAAGTTTCTGAATTGGCCATGTCCAGAAAAAATATATGCCTCAATCTGTACTCTGAATTTATCACGACTCTCTTTCTGGAAGTAGGCAGCGTCATTCATCATGAGTCATCCAGGAACTATGGTTGGTCATTTCTTGATCATAGTTTCTATGCCTTTTAAAATTGATCATTATTATACTATTGTTATTGTACACATTGATTCTGCTCAATTCATTCTGCCAAAATTCACATGTCTTGCCAGGTTTCTGGGAAACAATTTATTTTATCAATTCTTATAGAACAACTGTATTCTAATACATACCCTATACTGTTCAAACATTCTCCAAATAATGGATACCCCATTCTGATTCAATTCATTGCCAATATATAGAAATATTTTGTATGTGTGGGTCTCTTTCCTCTTTCTTTGATATCTTTAGATTATACACCAAGATGTTTTGCAGTTACTTTCTTCCCCAGTACAAAATTTAGACAGGAATCCACAAGGGATATTCTGTGATTTCTGCTGGGTGACGCCACGTTGTCTTCTACTGGTTATAAAGCTGCTCATTCATAGAATAACTAGTGCTAACAATAAGATGAATGCATTCCTAATCAAGCCAAGTCAATGAGTCAAAAAGGATTTATTAAGCACCAAGCATGGGTGAAGTGCTATTCTAAGGTTTAGGGACAAAAATACAATCAAAGAAATAATTCTTAATCAACAAATCTAATACATATTGCTTAAGTGCCTTATGGAGTTGTTGTATCTGACTGCTACCTCTCAAAAGGCATTGCAACAACTATGCCATTACTCTGATGCAGGGGCTACAAGTAGGGAAGGCTCAGTGCAGCCCTTCCCCACAAGATGTCTTAAGGCAGAACCCATGCACTCCTGTGGCACTGGAAGAATCGTACCTGTTCCCTGGCCTGGAGTGTTCATTCCCATAGCCAGGCTGGATGCAGAGTCAATTGATGAACTGTTAATTTCCTGAGAAACTCAATACCTTAGCACTAGAGGGATACTGACATAGGAAACTGTGAATCTTGTTGATAAGGCTTATTTATAGATGATATAGACAGAGTAGGGAACTTCTAGGAAAGTGTGATTTGACAGACACCCAAAATGACCACCCGTCCCGTCTCCAAATCTCTCTAGCACTGACCTGTAACCTCTACTCATTCACAATGATGCAGTAGGGCAGGCCTACACAACCTATGGCCTGGAGACTGTTTATAGCCTGTGAGCACACCATAGATTTTCAGGTGTCCCACAAAAAATGTAGAGGATGTGTTCCTCTATATTTTTCATTGGCTGCCCAAAATCCTTTGGTGGGCTACACATTGTGCAGGCCTGTAGGAGGAGACAAGCTGCTGGTTTTGGATTTGCAGAAAGCTGGCCTGGCTCCCTGTCCAGTTCCTCCCTTGGTTCTCCTTTCCTACTGTGTTTGGGCTTAATCATCATCTCTCAAACTTTGCAGAGTTGGGAAAAGTTTGGATGGTAACCTGGGCAGAGTTTGGGGGTTACTAACCTAGGGCTAACCCCACCATAAAGGCAGCACATTTTCAGCACCACTTTCCTCCTCCAACTTTCTTCTAAAATAACTGGACACCATCCCTGTCTGCTGGTTATTGAAGCAGGGGAGGGGAGAAAGAATGCTGGCAAAGCCTCTGCAGTAGGAGGAGATTCCAATACTGGCCTCAGGAAAGAATTCAAAAGTCAATTTGTGCATGTCTCCTGGGAATGTGGAGGCAGGTGGGGGAGGGGTACTGAAGGAGACAATTAAGAATTAGTGTGTACCTCCTGTGACACTTCATCTGGAGTCTGCCTTGTCTGGATATCCTCTTTTCATTTCAAGAGGAGGATAGCATAAAGTCTCTAGAGCAGGAAAAGATTGTGATACGGTCTCTACACAGGAGCTTCTCCATTCAGACTGAGTCTCTGCTGAGGAAATATTCAGTGTCTATGGAAGCAGCATCAGCTGATCTTAATCTCCAGTTGCCATGGTGATTGGTCTGTTTCCAAGGAAAGCTCAAATCCTGAGTTTCTGTCTCTCATACTAGATAGATTCTTATGAAGCTCCTGTTTTTACCCCTCAATTCACAGGAGAGGTGAGTGTCTACATTACAAAATTTGGGTATGAAGATTTTTTGTTATTGTTGTTTTTGTTTTTCTCCAACTCTATTACTGTGTTAAATAACATTATCTGAAAGGTAATTAAGTCAGGTGACCTAAATGATATGGACTGATAATCATGGGGAAAACCCACTACTGAGGCTTCATGAGCTCTGACACATAACTTCCCTCCCTGCTGGACTACATCTAAAAGCTGTGTAGAAGCATAGCAGGCACACTCTAAGGGCTTGACCTGTGAGTATACGTGGGGATTGGGCACTCCAAGCCTGTACTGCACATGGATTATGTCGGTTGATTCTCACAGATTCCCTGCAGATACTATCATTCCTACTTTACAAGTGAGGAAACTGAGGTTCTCAGAGGTTAGGGGACTTAACCATGGTCAGAAATTTGTTATGTGTCAGAGAAGGGATTTTAAACTCATGTTCTTTCTGACTCCAAGTGCACACCAACCCTTATCCCCAGTGTATCATGGGCCTGTCTTCATTTTCTTTTTTTTTTTTTCGACTTTATTCACCTTCCCAACAGACTCTCACTCATAACGGACAAAATCATTGAGAAAATCTGACCCACTCTATGACCACACCTGAACGTATTTATAATATACTGCACATCTAGCCCCCTACCTGTGTACAAAGAGGAAGGAAGATCATACTGTCTCTTGGAGAAACATTAAGATAGTATTACAATTCCAAGATTCATTATGGGTCCCACCTGTAAACTATGTGAACTCATCAACATCTCACAGTTGCTTTAGGAGTCACTGTGTCCAAAGATTTTCTGCTCTTGGTGGGCATTCATCAGGCTGCACTTAAGTGGGCTGGGAAGAGGATCCTGACATTACAACTGCAAAGAACCTCAGAGGCCATCTAGTCCAATCTACTCATTCTAGAGCTGAGCAAACTGAGCCTGAGGGAGGGAAGTGACTGGCCCAAGGTCATACCAGTACAAAGCACAATAAGCAGGATTTTAACACAGGTTTAGGGACACCACTACTACCACTCTTCTTATCAGTAAACAGCTGGGCCTCTTTGGGGAGCCTCACCTTGTACTCATTGTTTCCCAGGGTAGTGTTTGGCTTATGACTGGGTCAACACAGGGAAAAAGTAAAGGAACTTTATATTTCATGAGCACAATCAGGCTCACAACAAAGCAACTATAAGACTGGGTTTATTTCACCTGAGGAAAAATATAAGTCACAAAGGAGTGGAGTTGAGCTTATTAGCTAGATTATTGTAGTCATTCAATACATCCATGTCGGGTTGATTCCACCAATAAAGAAACAAGACAAATCACTGTCCCTCTACAGTATTCTCCACCTCCCCAAGGATGCTGTTAGAGGTAGAAGTCTTCCAAAGATTATGAAGGGGGCATGTGTGTCACAGACTTGGGGCTGAGGGGTGTGCTGGTTCGCCAGGAAAAGCATGGCTTTGTACGATAAAGGTAGGTCATTCACCTTGAGCTCTTGCTTCTTCCTTCTCTCTCATCTTAAAAGAAGCATATGCCTTTAGTCAATGTCTCCTCTATCATCACTGTTTCACTTCATGAGTTGCTATTATGCATTAATAAGGCCTTATTCTCTACTTGCTCAAGCAATACTTTTCCACCTCTTTCCTCCAGCATATTGCTTCCTCTTTAATCCTCATTCTGTCACATATTTTGAAACTCTCCCTATCCACTAGCTCATTCCCTACTGGCTACAAAAGTACTCATGTCTTCTCCATCCTCAGAAAGCCATCACTCATATCTTCCAACCCCTTGATCAACCTGTATCTCTTCTACCTGTTGTGGTTAGACTTTTTCAAATGTCTATCTATAATACTGATTCCACTTGCTTGCTACTCTATTTAAACCCCTGATAATGTGCCTTCTAAACTTATCATTCCACCAATACTACTGTCTTCAAAGTAAGCAGTGATCTCTAAGTTGCTATATCCAGTGCTCTCTTCTCAGCTCTCCTTCTCTTCAAGCTCTCTGAATCCTTTCACACTGCTGATCACCCTTTATTCCTTGCCTATTATTTTTCTTTAGTTTTTTTCCTTCTCCCTAGAGACAGCACTCTCTGCTGGTTCTGCTATAAACCTGATTGCTCCTTCTTATTCAACTCCACTAGACCTTCATCTAGATCATGCCCTCTAACTACTGTAATTGTAGGTATCACACACGGTTCCATCTTTGGCCCTCTTCTTTTCCCTTTTGTACTGTTTGCCTTTTTGATCTCAACAACTTACATAGATTTAATAGCCACCTATGTCCTGATGATTTTTCCTTCTTCTTATCTTGCCCCAACATGTCCACTCACCTTCACTTCTACTTACCGTGCACCTTCAGCTGTCTTTCAGGAAATTGGAATGGGATGTCCAATACAGATTTCAACTCAATATGTCTATAATCAAACTCACCTGTCCTCCTAAATCTCCCACTGTCATCTATATTACTGTAGAATACACCATCATCTTTTAGTCCCACAGGCTAACAAACTGAGTGTTATCTTTGGCTGCTCATAATCTCTCACTCCACATGTCAAATTTGCGTCCAAAACTTTCACTTGCTACTTTTGTAAAATCTCTATTCTATGACGCCTTTGACCAAACACGGCCAGCACTCTACTGCAAGTTTTCATCACTTCATCCATGTACTGGTCTTGTTTTGCAAAAGCTGATTCTTGCGTTTTCCTTTCCCCAAATCTCTCCTTACTCCAATCCATCCTCCATTCAGCCACAAAAGTGATTTTCCTTAAACACAGGCCTAAGCATCTCATTCCCCTACTCAACACACTCTAAAGCCTCCATATCACCTCAAAGATTAAATACAATGTTCTGCATATGGCATTCAATGCCTTTTATAACCTAGACACACTCACCTGTCTTTCCAATCTTCTTACACATTACTCCCTTCCACTTATTGTTTAATCTTGTGACAAAGGCCTCCTTGCTGTTCCATGACCAATATACTCCATCTCTTGACTCCAGTCATTTTCTTTGCCCATCCAACATGCCAGGTATGATTTTCATCCTTACTTCTCACTACTGGCTCCCATTGTTTATTTTAAAGGTGCTGTCAACAACTCATCTTTGACATGAAGTCAATCTCAAATGCTCTCAATTCTAGTTCCCTCCCTCTCTAAATAAATTCCTATTTATCCTTTATATAGCTTTATTTTGTTGGCTTTTTGATTCTGCAATTAGACTGTGAGCTAGTTGAGGCATAGATTCTCTTTTTGCTCTCTTTTTCCATGCCCACCACTCAGCACGGTTTCTGGCAAATTGCACACACTTAATAAATCTTTGGTGACTGACTAATATGGTCCCATGTAATTATAAGACTCCCATTACTTTTCCTTTTGTTGATGTTTTGTATGGATATGTCTATGTATATGTGTTACATGCCACAGAGTACCTCATCTTCCTCTTTGCATTCTCTGCAGCTAGAACGGTCCCTGGAATCTAGTAGCTGCTTGAGAAAAGATTTTTGGAGAATTAAGTGACTTTTACTTTTATAATATGGTCTTTCGATGACATGGTCTTTCGATGACATCTGGTGTCCGATAAGAATATTGCGTCTTTTGATGCACCACTGTCACTTTGTGGCCAGTGAAGATATTACAATTTTGGTCTACCATCTTGTGTCCAAACCCTAGTATTACATTTTCCTCTATTTTAAACCGTGTTTTTGCTGGATTTTTATATTTGTGAAAATTCACTTGCTGTTCAGCAAGGTAGAAAGGAGCCAAATGACATCCTGAATTTATGACCTGAAGTATGTAATGAATTCTTTCAGTTACAATAGAAATACACACTAAATCTTCACCTCTGAAATTACCCTTTATATTGTAAATCTTATCAGAAGTGATGTGAGAAAAGTAAAAATATAATAGCAGTGGAGTGAGAATGAAGCAGGCTTCACTCTACAGTGCCTGGCTCTCTAGGTAACATTAATTCTCCTTTCACAAGAGCAAAACATGGGAAAACGAAGAAAATGGTTAATCTGAATGTTGAAGGAAGGTTATAAAATGAGTATTAAAGTATGATTAAGACAACTGTACCCAGTAGAGTCAGCTTCCAAAAGTTTCTAAAAAGTCATTGTTAAATTTTCTGGAGCTTTTCAAAGTTGTTATTGGGGTTAAGGGACTTACACAGGTAGTAAGTGTCAAGTGTTTGGTCTGAGGCCAGATTTGAACTCAAGTCCTCCTGACTTCAGGGCTGGTACTCTATCCACTATGCCACGTAGCTGCTCCTCTTTTCATTTTCTTGTGTTATTTCTCTTTATGCCTAGGTCATGAGTATATTTTCACCTTATCATGGTACATGGTTAATACATTGGTCTATGCCCTATTTCTGCCAGACAGCTTGCCAGCTTTCACAACAATTTTTATGAAATAAGGAATTCTTATCCCCGAAACGTAAATGGTGATACTTGTCAAGCACAAAGTTACTATAGCCCTTTAGCACCATGTTTTTTATGTGTACTCTGTTCTAGTAATCCACCTCTCCATTTCTTAGCCTGTACCAGATATTCTGCTCTGTTTCTGTTTTATGAGTAAATTCATCCTATTCACATTCCAAGTTACAATTTCCTGTTATGTGTTTCCCTCCATCCTATTTTTCCTCACTATCCTTCTGGCCCTATTTACCCTATCCCTCCTCACTCTAATATCCTTCTCCCCTCTACTTTGCACTCCTACTCCTTAATCTACCCACCCCTCTAGGGGTCCCTCCTTTATCATGTCTCCCTCTGCCCCTTCACCTTAATCTACCTATGTTTCTTAGAGTTGCTTACTTATTCCGTCTCCTGATTCTTCATTTACACACCATTTAAAAGTCCCTCCCTTATCCTATCCCTTTGCCCTCTCATTTCTTTCTCCCTTTGGAAGACTTTTATATGTTTCTAGATGTATGTGTTCCCTTTTTAATCCATTTCTGAGGAGAGTAAGGTTCCAGTACTACTGGCTCCCCATCCACTTGCTTCTTCTGAATCATTTATTTCCTTCCTTATTTGTATGAGATGATTATTCTTTTTTATTTCTCCCTACATAGTTTTATTTTTTAGAATCACCCCATCAAAGAGAGCTCAGTCCAAGTCTTTCTTTCAAACTATCCAAATAATTATGACAGTCATGAGAGAACTGATACCCTTTTATATACAAGAACTAAAGAAACTACCTTATTGAATCTCTTATAACTGGTATTTAATTTTTACCTTATAGTTCCCTCAGATCGTATATGTCAAATTTTCTTTTTTTCCTAAATTTTCTTATATATCAGTAGTTCTGCTATTTTTGCTATAACTTCCTGAAAGTCTTTCAATGTGTTAATTATCCATTTTTTAAATTTTATATTATATTTAACTTTCCTAGTTAAGTTACACTTGTTTGTAATTCCACTTCTTTTCCTCTATAAAACATAGTGTTCTAAGACCTACACTCCTTCAACTTAGAAGCTGCTAGGTCTTGTGTATTCCTGATTGTAGCTCCATAATATTTATGTTGTTCTTTTTTCTTGTTATTTGCAATATTTTCTCCTCAACCTGAGAACTTTGAAACTTGGCTATGATATTACTATAAGTTTTCCTCCTAGGATTTCTTCCAGGTGGTGATTGGTGGATTTTTTTTTTCTATTTCTGCTTTACCTCCTTCTTCTAGGACTTCTGGGCAATTTTCCTTAGTAATTTCTTATAATATTGTAGCCAGGTTGTTTTTTTGGTTACAACTCTCCGGTAGTCCTATGATTTTTACATGGTCTCTTCTTCCTCTGTTCTCTAGATCACTTTTTTTTTTATTGAGATGTTTCACATGCTCTTCTATTTGTTCATCCTTTTGGTTTTGTTTTATTATTTCTTGGTTTCTTAGAACATCATTAGCTTCCCCGTGCCCAATATTAGTTTTGATGGAGTTATTTTCTTCCTTTGGTTTTTAATTTTCTATTTCTAGTTGGTTAGCTTTCTTTTCAAAATTTTCTTGATTTTCTTAGATTGCTCTTTTTTTCTTACTTTTTCCTAAATGTCTCTTATTTGATTTTTAAACTTTTCTTGAAGTTCTTCCAAGAACTCTTTTTGGGCTTGTGACCATTGATGTTTCTCATTGAAAAAGGTGTGGCTTTTTTGTCTGTACTATCTTCCACTGAATAGGAACCCTATCTTCTCTATTCCCATAGTAACTACCTTTTGTTTACATCTTTTGAGTTTCAGTACACATTTTTATTTTTATTTTTATTTTTATTTCTGTGTTGCCAACTTATTATTATAATCAAGTCTTGTAGTCTGGAGGTATGACGAGTGATTTGCCTAATCATCAGGTCCTTCTTATTGTTATTTTCTGAACTCTGTCCCGAGGCCCAACCTTGGGCAGTCCTTACCACCTCTAAGCCATAGGTAGGGCCCCAAGCTACACTATGCCACAAAAGCTCTTACTTTCTGGTGGCTGAAAACTTGAAATGACTTCCCTAGTCTGGAACTGAAAACAGGGACTGTGCTCTGAGGCAAGTGCTCACAGCCATCAGGGTTCCTACTTCTCTGCTACCAGATTCACTAAGCCTGTGCTAGCTCTTTCTCCCCAGAAGTCACAGCCTGTGACCTCATCACTTCAGCATAGCCCTGCTTGATGTCCACCAAGAGTGGAAAGTCCTTCAGTCTTCTACTCAGCCTTTCTAGTCCCACACCATTCAGAAGGAGACAGTACCTAAGGCTGAGGCTGTCTCCCAAACCAGCTGCCCCCAGGGCTGTTGTTTGTTAATTCCTCAGAGTCTCCCTGGAGGTGTTTGCTCTTCACTGCTGCCAAACCTCTATCCCAACAGGTCCCATCTTTCATGAGGTCTTCTCCTATTATATTAAGGGGACAACACTTTCACCCCAACTTTTGTTTATTTCTGCTGCTCTATATTCACTCTGAGGCAATCAGGTCTGTCTTTCTTTGGGAGGAGATTTGCAGAACCTAAAAATTTTTGACCTACTCTGCCACCTTCCCTGAATCATTCTCTGAGTACACAGAGCCTTGAGATGGATACCAATTTGGCAGGTGATTGCAACAGAGCAGGCAACAAATGATGATATACAGTGGCTTTGTAGAACTGTGAGAGGAGAGAAAAGAATGTTTGTGAGAGATATTTTGAAAGTATGACCAAAAGGCTTTGGGAGCAACATTGATCTGGATGTGTGTGAGAGCAAGTGAGGAGTGAAGGATGACACCTAGGTTTAGAGCCTGGGTGAATGCTGCTATTCCCCTTACACCTAGGATCCTCTTTGAATTGAGGGCCTTAAAGAAGATGACTCTGAGGCCTCTGCCAGGTGTAGACCAAGGAGCTTTGGAATAAATACTAATTCACTTCACTGCTCTGGTTAATTGAGAGAAATGATAATTAATAATCAATGATTTGGGGAGATCCAAAGTTCCCTCCTTTTTATCAAAAGTCCTGATTTCAAAGTTCGTTCTCTTGAAGGACATTACTGATAATGAAATTAGACTAACTTTCTTAACAATCTTGTTTAGACCCCATCCTGATGGGGAAGCCAATGTCCTCTGCTCTGGTTTGAGTGAGGACAAATTTTTTGAATAGAATGTCTAAGGCTGGGAGTGACTTAGAAGTAAATGACATAATCAAAGTTCACTTGAATGAGGTCAACTGCATACTATAATATCCATTCTTTCATTGTTAATCAATCAGAGTTGATTGCCATCCTCAGGAAAACCCCTCTTCCAATGGGCAGATAAGCCTTGAGCCCACTGCCATCATTGTCTTTGGTGTAAGACAGAGACCGTTATCTGACCATCCTTTTATTTAAGTTATGGCATTATTAATTACATGATTAAATTACTTAGAAATGAGGTTTTTAAGACTTTTTTCTAAGTGTTCATATAATGATGGGAATGGAATTTATGACCTTTGAAATTCCTTGGATCCCTACACCTAGGACTTTGAGCTTAAAACAGTAGCTGAAGAGGGAGAGAATTGAGGCAGCAGGTGGAGACCACACATTTGAGCAGATTCGCAGAAACTGAGAGGAGAGAGTGACAGTTTTGTTGAGAAGGAGGGCCACAGAGGCAGAAGGAAAACTGTCCAAAGATAGGGACACTGGGGGCAGCTAAGTGGCACAGCATACAGAGCACCTGCCCTGTAGTCAGGAGGACCTGAGTTCAAATTCAGCCTCAGACACTTGACAGTTACTAGCTGTGTGACCCTGGGCAAGTCACTTAACCCCATTGCCTGGCAGGAAAACAAACCAAAGGAGAGATAGGAATACTAGAACTGAAAGTACAGAAGCCAGATTCTAATTGAAGCTCTACTAATATATACAATGCCTATAGTTGTCATTTCACTTCCTAGGTGATTTTGCATATTCCAGGGTTAACAATGTTGTTAAGTATCTCTAGGCAGATAGGAAAACATTTACCTATCACTTCATTTAAATATGGTAACGTCTTAATCTAAACTTTTCGTATTTATTTCTAAAACTTCCTTCAAAGCAAAGATCAACCATTTTCATGTATTACTTTCTCCAAAGTTTTGCTCTTGTGAATGGGACCAGGTGCACTGTAGTCTAAAATCTACACAATGCTCTCTCTAGTTCTATTTCACCTTATCCTGCATCATTTCTTCTGTGATAGGATAAAGAGTGAAATAGGTCATTGGCATGTTGACGATTTCATCTGAATTCCTATTTACACTGAAAGATTTCATTTGGCTCCTTTCTGCCTGTCTTCACTGTGACTCAGTTGTCACATCATAAAATCGAAAGAAACGTGGTTTGGAATGGGTCAGAATGTAATACGATGATTTGAATGTGAGACGGCCCTAAGTTTCATCTTTCCAGGAACTTTTTTCTGGCCTAAACTTTTACATAAGCTGCAGTTTTCTTTGTGGCCAGCAAATGTCAGTGAAATCCTGTCCTATTTTCCTAAAGGGCAAGGAAGTGGTCAACAAGTACTGTATTTCTTAAGCACCTCTTTCCTGTGAGGCCAAAGACTAGGTTCTGGTGGTGTAAAGAGAATAATTCAGTAGTCTCTGCCTTCCAAAAGTTTAAACCCTATGGGTGGAGACAACACGTACGTATATAATTCTGTATGAAATATAAAGAAAATATAAGTTACTTTGGGAAAGGGGAAAGCTCTCTAACTTTGGGGGGGGGTCAGGTAACAGTCAGGAGGATCCTTGAGCAGGATTATGTGGCACATTAGTTGAGCTTCAAAGGAAACTGGGGGATTCAAAAAGGCAGAGATGAGGAGAGATTGAATTCCAACAAGAGGACCAGCTTTTGTAAAGGCTCAAAGAAGCGAAATGGAATGTCCTGTGTGAAGAATACCAACAAGGCAAATAGGCCTGGATCTTAGAGTACATGAAGTGGAATAATGTAGGGTTACATCAAGTGGTTAGGTTTTAGGTGCTTGCAAATGATGATAAAAGACAGAGTTGGTTCAGTTTGATACCAGATGTACCACTGAGCCAATGTAACTTTTTGTGTGGATGTGCTATGATTAGAACCACAGGCCAAGAATAACTCTTTGTTAAGGTAGGACTGGGCTTCCAGGTTGTCTTGGGCTGAAAATATGTTTCACTCCATTTCTGTGCATTCTTCTGCTCTAGAATTAGTTTAGAGTCATGGATTTTGTGCAGCTGTTTTCAGAGATAATTCTAAGAACCTGTAAGTTTTCAGTTTTTCAAAGGTGGTATGACATAAGAAGAGGTGTTTGCTCTTCTCCTGGCCTGTGGTGTGGTCTGTAAGTGACTACAAACTCTCTTTTATGCCCTGGAACTGTGAGAAGGGTTGCCTCTTCACTGATGCCACCAGCTCTGCTTTGTCAGTGCTCTTCCTTGTGCTAGGACTCCTTGCATCCCAGATCCAAGTGTGGATAAAGCAACAGAATCCTGTCTCTGTGCCAGCAAGTGGACCCTGGTAATTTCCTGACAAATTGTTCATCCCCCTTTACTATCTGTGGTCTGAAAGCTCTGGAAGCAGTCGCTGCTGCTGCTGTTGCCATCACTACCCCAAGACTGTGCTGGGGCTGGACTGCTCTCCTCTCTCACCCGGGACCAACAGACAATTCCTACTGACCTTCTAAGTTGTCTTTGGCATTTGTGGGTTGAGAAGTCTGGATACCACCACAGCCATCAGTGATTCAGTCCCCTGAGGCTTCCTCCAGGTTTGCTGGGTCATAATCTGGGCTTGGGGGGCCCATGCTGGTTTGCGCTCCTCTCACAGCTGGATGCAACGTAGCTTTCCTGCCAACCTTCCAGATTGTCTTGGACTGGAAATTTGTTTCACTTTGTCTTTTTGTGGGTTCTGCTGCTCTATAATTTGTTTAGAGTCATTTCCCCAGGTATTTGGAGAAGTTGGGGGAATGCTCAAGAGCAAAGTTGCTCTGTTCACAATATTGCTGTTACTGAATACAGTGTTCTCCTTTGCCTATGCATTTTTTTTTAATTTGTGGTAGCTCAGTTTTTATAGTCACCTCCATCCCTGGAGTATGGGGATATTACCTCTGGCCTGAGATCCTTCTTCCGTTCTCTCTTCTAACTTGGAACTGGAACCAAGACTTCCAGGCTCCTGTAAGTGCCCACAGCCGGTGGTGTACCTGTCTACTCCTACTGCACTCACTGGGCATGTGCTGGTTCCTTCTCCCATTCTGCCACCTCTCCACATCACAGTGAGGTCTGGTATTCCTTGTCAGCACAGCATTCCTAGATTTTTCCCAGCTCAGATGCCCAACACCCCTCACTATCCCTGGAATCAAAGTTCCTGGCCTCAGGCCAAGGCAGCCTCCCAACCTAGCTAGCCCCAGGCCTTGCCACTTATTGTTTAAGGGGACCTAAGACCAAGTCTGGAGGTGTTGTACTCTTCACAATGACCAAACCTAGTCCCGGGAATTTTCTTCAGATCTTCCCTGATTGTCCCAGGAGGACTCCTGTTCTGCCCCTACTCATTTATTTTTACTGCTCAATATTCATCTTGAAGTGCTATTTCATCTCTTTTGTAAAGGAAAATCTTGAGAGCTTAGAATTTTCTGACCTGCTCTGCCATCTTCACAGGATCCTTTCCCATTTTTTTTTCTGAAATCATAGAGCACATCATTTTTATAGTGTAATAGTATTCCATCAAAATTATGTACAACTCACTACTTGTGTGACCCTGGCCAAGTCACTTAACCCCAACTGCCTCATAAAAAAAAAGAGAGATAGAAAATTACGTACCACAACTTGTTCATTCATTCTCCAATTAATGGACATCCCTGAAATTTCCAGGTTTTTGCCACCATAAACACAGCTGCTATAAACCTTATAGAACACATAGGTTGTTTCCCTTTTCCCCTGATGATTTGTGGAAATATATCAAGTAGTGTTATTGCTGGGTCAAAGGATATAGGTAGTTTAATAAAGCTTTGGGCATAATTCCAAAATGCTCTCAAAAATGGTTGGATCAATTCACAATTCCACCAACATTGAATTGATGTCTCATTTTTTCAACATCCCCTCCAATATTTGTCACTTTTCCCTTCTATCATTTTAGCCAATCTGGTAGGTGCAAAATTATACCTCAAGGTTTTTTTAATATGCATTTTTTAAATGAATAACTATAGCATTTTTTCATACAACTACAAATTATTTTGATTTCTTCATTGGAAAATTGTCTGTTCACATCCTTTGGTCATTTATCAGTTTGGGAATAACTCATATTCTGATACATTTCAGAAAGTTCTTGAGACCTTTAGCTGAAAAATTATACAAATTCTTTTCCCCAATTTTCTGCTTTCCTTCTAATTTTAGTTGAATTTGTTTTATTTGTACAAAAACTTTTTAATTTAATGTAATTGAGATTATACAGTTTATGCATTACTTTGCTCTCTCTTTTTTATTTACAAAGTGTTCACCTCTCCATCAGTATGATGTACTTCTATATTTTTTGTAAAATCTCTCTTTATATCTAGGTCAAGTATATATTTTGACCTATCTTAAGAGGTAATAGAGGAAGTCTGGTAATTCAGAGTCTGAAAATGTTTTTTACAAACTTTAAAATCAGTGTTTATTGGTGTCTTTTGTTTTTCACATCATGATACTTATCCCCAGCATCCAACCACTTCTTCAACTGGATGTCTATCTCTTGTATTAAATAATATTTATTTCAGACAAAAAAAATCAGTACAACTAATTAATATATTGTAAAAATCTAAATATTTGTATAATGTGTAGCAGCTCTAAATCTCATACCTTAATAAACTTTGATATTTAGGGTGTCTTCCTACTCTTTTAGAGAGACGTGCTTGATATTTACACTTCTGTAACATTCACTTTTAATTTTTTTGTGCAATTGCTCTTTCCATTTATATTGTTGTAGTCATTGTTTGTATATTTTTTTGGCTCTGTTTACTTCACTCTGCATCAATTCACATATATCTTTACAAGCTTCTTTCTAATCAGCACATACATCATTTCTCATGGCACAGTTACATTCCATTACACTTATGTACCACAGTTTGTTTAAGCATTCCCCAGTCAATGGGCTGCTGCTTTCTTTCCAATTTTTTGATACCACAAAAGGTCTACTATTTTGGTGTATATTGGGATTTCTATTGATCAAATGCTTTTGAGGGTAATGCACTCTAGTAATGGACTCTCTTGTTCAAGTGGTATAGATATTTTGGTCACTTAATTTGTATTATTCCAAACTATTTTCCAAAATGCTTATGCCATCCCTTTGATTCACCAACAATGAATTAGTGTGTTTATGATTTCACAACCCCTGCAACATTAACTGCCCTCAGTCTTTGATATCTTTGCCAATTTGCAGAGTATGAGATAAATCCTTAGGGTTGCTTTCATCTGTCTTTCTCTTACTATTACTGATTTAAAGTATTCTTTCACATGGTTGTGAACATTCCGAAATTCTTCTTTTAAGGTTTATTTGCACATATCTTTTGATCACTTATCTACTGTGGAATGGCTATTAATCACATGTATTATACGTACATATATGTTGTTTCTATATCTTGGATACCAAATCCTTATTAGAGAAATTTCATAAATAGATTATTTCACATTTAACCACTTTTCATCTTAACCAAAGTACATTAATTTTATTTCTGCAGAAGCTTTTCAGTTTCATGTAATGAAAATTTCCATTTTTTAAAAAAAATAAATGGCTCTGTTTCTTGTTTGGTTAAGATATCATCTCTTACCAATAGCTGTGATAATTATATGATCTGAAGATCATGTTTCCCTTTTGAAGGTATTGGTTTTCCCAGCTGTTTATTCCAGGGTAATTTACGTTTTCCTTTTTATCAGATGCTGGTTCATGGAGTCCTATTGTTTCAGATTCTCTCTTCTCTAGTCCATTCCATTGATTGATAGCGCTTTCTCTCTCTCTTTTTTAAATCAATAGCAGTTGGTTTTGATTATTGCTAACTCACAATGTTGCTGGAGGTCTCCAAGTGCTGTTCCCCTTTCATCCCTATTTCTTTTCATCATTTCATTTGATATTTGAAATCTTTTGGTTCTCTGAATGATTTTTGTTATGGTTTATCAAGTTTTATAAACTATCATTTTGGCAGCTTGATTAGTATAGCATAAAATGTTTAAATTAGCTTTGGTAGTGTTGTCATGCTTATCTTGTTGGAATGGCCTAGTAATGATCCCTGAATATTCATCTTGCTATTTCAGTTTTTCTTTACTTCTTTGAATCTATGGAAATATTTGTGTACTCTGAAAGATAAATCACTAGATATTTTATGCATTTTGAAGTTATTTGCAATGACATTTCCTTTTCTATTACAACTTTTTGGACATTTTTATTATTATGCAGAAATGCAATTCCTTTCTGAGATTTAATTTTATAACCTTCAACTTTCCTGTCCTGATCAATATCTTTGTTGGTTTCTGAAGATTTTTCAAATACATCATCATATCATCAGCACATAGGGATACTTTTATATTCTCTTTTACCTTTCTTTATGCCTTTGATTTCTTTTTCTCATCTTATTGCTGCTTCTAATATTTTTAGAACTCTGTCAAATGATACAGGGAAGAGTGGGCATCCTTATTTCACAACTGAATTTCTTGAGCAAGTTTCTAGTGTAACCCCATAGTATATGATACTTTTTTTTGTTTTCATATAGATGTTTTTTATGATATTTAAAGACGTCTTGCTGGTCCTCTATGTTGATTGGATTTTTAGCAAAAAGTGTGCTAAAATTTCTCAAAGACTTTTTCTTCATTTATTGAGATAATCATTTGGTTTGGGGTCTTTTGGTTTTAATATGGTAATTACATTGATGGTTTTCCTAATATTTGACTGTCTTTGCATCCCTAAGAAAAATCTATTTTACCTATAATGATTAATTTCTTGGTTCAATTGTAGTGTGTGTGCAGAATAGTGTTTAAACTTTTTGAGTCCATATTTGCTAATGATGTTGGCCTATAGCTTTGTACTCTGTATTTTATCTTTCAAAGTGTTGGTATTAGGACTATATTTGCCCCATACAAGAATTCTGGTAGAGGACATTCCTTCTTGATTTTGGAGAATGGTTGGTGAAGCTTTAGTACTCACTACTCTTTAAAAGTTTGTTATAATTCTCCGATGAATCCATTAGGACTGGAAATGTTCTTCTTTGATAGTTCCTTTATAGCTAGATCTGTTTTGTTTTCTGAATTTGGGTTGTATAAGGGTTCAGTTTGGACTTTCGATAGTTCAGGGATTTTATAGTCTTTAATGTATTCCTCTATTTCTTTTGTGTTCTCAATTGTGTTATCATAGAACTGTGTATAACTTTGTAATTATTCTTTTCTTTTAGTTTTGTGGAGATTTCAGCTTGCTAATTTGTTATTTCATTGATTTGAATTCCTCTCCTCTTTTTAAAAACTGGTGCAGTTAATGGTTTTTTAAATATATTTGTTTTTTCCAAAAAATAATTTTAGGTTTCATTTATTGCCAATGGTCCTTTTCCCACTTCATCTATTTTTCCTCTAATTTTGAATACATTCCCTTGTGCTTATTTTAGGTTTACTTTTTGGATTTCTAATTTTTTAACTTGCAAATTCTGTTGTTTACTCCTCTCTATTTTTATTTTCTTAGTGGCTAATTGTAGAGATATGAATCCCCCACTCTCTACTACTTTAACAGTATCTCAGAAGTTTTGGTATATTGTTTCATCATTATTATTAACATTTTCTTTCATATAAATTTTTGTTGTTTCTATGATTTTTCTTTGACAAATTCCCTTTTTAGGGTTTCATTAAGTCTCCTTTTGATTATTGGTTTTTTGTAATTCCTGAACTCGTGAATATTTTAATTGCATTATGGGTCTACAAAGGATGAATTAAGTATTTGTACATTTTTACATCTGTATGCCATATATTTGTGCACTAATACGTGGGTCATTTCTGTAAAATTTTCATATGGTACTAAGAAACTTGTAAATGCTTTGGCTATACCACTTAGAAGATGCCTGAAGTCTTTTCTTTATATGAAACTGTGGATTTTATGATTATTATTATTATGGTCTCAAGCATAAGTCTATTTTTCTTATGATGTTGATTATATAAATGTACTTTTTTCACAATACAAGCAGAGGTGGTGAATAGTATCTTGTCAGATATCTTGTTGAGAACAATCTTTTTGAGCTATGGGTCGTAGTTGATATATTCTGGGATCTTTTCCTTTTTTAAAAAAAATGTGTTTTACTTTTCTTCAATTTCATGTAAAAAACTTTTTAACATTCTTTTTAAAAATTTTGAGTTCCAAATTCTCTCCCTCCATCCCAGCTCTCTTCATTTAGAATGCAAGCATTTTGATATAGCTTATACATGTGTAGTCATGCAAAACATATTTCCATATTAGTCATGTTTTGAAAAAAACTTACACCAAAAAAACAACCTAAGCAAAATAGGAAAGAATGAATGAAAGAAACAAAGAAAGAAAAAAGAAAGGAGGGAAAAAAAGAAAGGAAACTTTAAAAAGTGTGCTTCAATCTATACTCAGAGTCCATCATTTCTTTCTCTGACGATGGATAGCATTTTTCATCATAATTTCTTTGGATTTTTCTTGGATCAATATATTGCTGAGTCATTCACAATTCATCATCTTGCCATATTGCTGTTACTGTGCATGATATGCTCCCGGTTCTACTCATTTCACTTTACTTCAGGTCATATATGTCTTCCCATTTTTTTCTGAGAGTATCCTGCTCATCATTTTCTTATATCACAATAGTATTCTATCACAATCATATATGACAGTTTGTTCAGCCATTCCCCAACCGATGGACATCCCCTCAATCTCCAATTCTTTACCAACTGAAAAGAACTGCTATACATATTTTTGTGCTTACATGTCCTTTTCATTTTTTTTCTCTCTTTTGGGATAAAAACCTCGTAGTTATATGACTGTGTCAAAGTATATATACATAGTTTTATAGCACTTTGGGCAGTTCA
Organism: Phascolarctos cinereus; assembly: GCF_003287225.1. Taxonomy (NCBI): domain Eukaryota; kingdom Metazoa; phylum Chordata; class Mammalia; order Diprotodontia; family Phascolarctidae; genus Phascolarctos; species Phascolarctos cinereus. The sequence goes on along the minus strand of NW_027556291.1, from coordinate 56,510,835 downwards.
AAATTGCTCTACATAATGCTTGAATGAATTCACAACTCTACCAACAGTGCCCGAGTGTCTCAATTTTTCACACCCCTTCCAACATTTGTCATTGATTGTAAATTATTAGAAAAATTATGAAAATAATTATCCATATAAATAATAAGAAAAACAAAAATCATCACATTTTTTCAAGAAATGAAGATTAGACTTTTCATAAGATACAAAACTCCTATTTTTAAGAAAGAATGGCAGAGCTGTACATTGGTCTAAACATTCTGTAAAGCAATTTGGAGCTATGCCCAAAGGGTTATGGCCCTCAATCCATTCTTTTACCTAGTGATACCACTACTAGTTCTATTCTTCAAATAGTTCAAAGAAGGAAGAAAAGGACTTTTATACATAAAAATATTTATAGATACTCATTCTTGTGGTGGCAAAGTTTGGAAAATAAGGTGACACCTGTACACTCAGGACAAGCTAAAAAAGTTATGATACGTGAATGTGATGAACTACTCTTGTGAAGTAAGAACTGACAAAGGGGATGGTTTCAGAACAACATGGGAAGACATATGAAATTAAGTTAAATGAAATAAGAAGAACTAGAAGAACAATTTTTGCAACAACAGCAATATTTTAAAGATAATCAAATCTGAAAGACTTCAAATCTGTCACCAACATAATAGGCAAACTACAGTTCCAGAAGACTCATGATGTAGCAAGCTCCCCAGCTTCAGATAATGAACTGAGGGATTTGGAGTGCAGATTGAATCATATTCCCTTTTTCTTTCTTTCTTTCTGCCACAGAGAAAAATCTCCTTGGCACTGACAAGGGCTGGCTTCAAGATGAGGCCATAAATGTAATACAGTGGCTGTAATGGGACACTCAGCCCCCTATATGTGTCAAGGATGGCTGTTATTCAAGCATTGCCATTTGTATTAGAGTCAAGAAAGGCTGTCCTGTTAGCCCAATAACTTTTAATTTCACTCTCTTACTGATAATCCATGCCTAGAAAAGATCTTGGCTAAGCTATGAATTGTATGACAAGAGAAACAATACCCAGAAATATGCAGAATATCTTAAGAGTGTATCTTTTACATATACCTGATTAAAGTAAATTTTTTTCTGATTTTTTTATGATACAATCATTAATAAGTTCATGAATACTTTTACAAATTAGGGTCCAATATGGTGTGTGCTGTTGGTCTAAGTTTAACTTCTCCTTGACTGTTTGCTAGTTATCCCAACAGTTATTATCAAATGAGGACTTTATTCCTGAGTCATTTATCTTTTCAAACTGAACAATCATCGAATATAAGATTCCATTGCTACTGGTTCTCACCTTTAAGTTTGTTCCATGCATCCACTTCTCTGCTTTTTAAACCATTCCAATTTTTTTTTGATGACTACTTATTTATGGTATAGTTTGAATTCTGAACATGTGGTTAATCCCTTTCTTTCCTAAATTTTTTGGTAGTCATTTCCATTGATATTGTAGGTCTTCTCTAAAATATTTTTGTTGTTATTTAATTAGTTGTGTAAATTATCTTTGTGATTGTGGCATTGCTACAGAATTCAACCAGGAATTTACTCTGGGGAACATTGATATTTTTCTTATATTGGCGTGATCTAGCAAAGAACACTCGATGCCTTTCTGGTTATGAAACCTGTTCTTTATTTCTTTAGGGGAAATTTTGTCAATAAACATACACAGTTAACCTGTAGGCTTTTCCAGACGGATTCCTTAATATTTTATGCACCTTTTCATTATTCTCAGTTAGGTAAAGACTATACAAACTTTAAACCATGCCTTATCCCACCACTTCTAGCTCTTCTTCATGTGACCTTTTTCTCTATTTTAACGTAAGCTCATTGAGGGCAGAGATTTACTTCCTTGCTGATATTTTTAGATTCAGTCATTAGTATACTACTTGGCCCTTAGAAGGCAAATAATAAATGTCCTTTTCTATCCATCTGCTTATCAAATGATACTAAAGGCATTCCCACTTCCTCACAACATTCCCTTCACCTCGATTGGTGAGCAGAGTCATGAACTTCAAAACCTCTGTTTAAAGAGATGACTAAGGAGAGACATTACATTTATCCATGTGCTGCTCTCCTGTGGGACTTCTCAGACTTTTCTTTCATGCCTCTGCATTATGTACCAGACCCGAACTCCAAATTCTTTTTCTGCATTTTCTTGCCTGATTAAATTGCAAGTTCACTGAAGGCAGGAACAGTTTTCATTCATTTTCTTTTCCTCTTCCTTCTCCTCCTCCTCCTCTTTCTCTTCCTCCTTCTCCTTCTCCTTCTTCTCCTTCCCCTTCTTCTTCTTCTTCTTCTCCTTTGTATTACTATAAATATTTAGAACAATATTTGGAGTGTAGTGAGCACTTAATAAATGTATGTGGATATGAATTAACTTTACGGTCCTTACTGTCTTTCAGTCCCTATATCCAGGTAGTTTCCAAGTGTTTCCATTACTATAACATAGCTCTCATTCTCCACCTGTTTCCACTTCTCCTCAGTCTAAATTTCTTCTCGCTTGCTCCAGCTTTTCATCTTGAAGCTTGACTCTAGGTTTTGAGTTCATACTTTGGAAGTACCTTCCACTTCTGAAACCCCTCCAGCTGGTTGGATGGCTCCTCCCAGGGTCCAGTCAGACAAGGATCATTCTTCTACAGGCAGCATTCCAGATTTTCTCTGCCATGGCAATCCTAACTCTCAGTGGTTTTTTGGCTTTTTTTGCACTGTCTTCTCCCATTTTAAAGTTTGATATTGAGGAAGATCCTGTCTTTTTTTCTGGCTTATTTCTCTTTTATTTATTTATTTTATTCATTCATTCATTCATTCATTCATTTATTTGTTTATTTATTTTATTTTGGTGAAGCAATCAAGGTTAAGTGACTTGCCCAGAGTCACACAGCTAGTAAGTGTTATGTTTCTGAGTTCATATTTGAACTCAGGTCCTCCTGACTCCAAGGCCTGAGCTCTATGCACTGCACCACTTGGCTGCCCCCTCTACTTTTATTTCTATTCCTAGTGCATAGCAGAGTGCCTAACATATTGTACATGTTTAATAAATACTAAATTGAGTCACTGACTCACGGAATCTCATCTTTTCTCATCTGGTCAATTGGAGCAACCTTCTGACTCACCTACCTGCACAATATCTCTCTAGTCAGCAATCCTTCATTTGCTTACATCCCCAGAGTTTTCCACACCCTGTGTTTATTCATTTATTCTGTTCAATCAACTCTGAAATACCTCATGACCTATAGGATTGCATATGGACCTTTGTTTTTGTCATTTAATGAAACTCATAGCCAGGCTACTCTCTACCATTATAATTTTTCATCATAGATGTTATTTGTCCTCACATACTTTATGGTCCACAGATTCTGGTCTTCTCTTTCTTCTCACATGACACTATATTTCTTTATTTAACATTCCTGTGTAACAGCAGTTAGCCATGGCTGGGATGCATGCCCACTTCACCTCTGCCTCTTTAGAATTCTTTATTTCCTTCACAGCTTAGATAACTTGCAACTTCTTCCTACATCGGTAGGAATCTGACCATATTCCTCCAATCTCATATTACACCTTGTCTTCTAACAGATGTTGCGTCTTATATCAGAAGAGGAGTGATACATTCTATTCAGTGGTGAACATTCTCATACTTTATCATATCATACATATAACAATAAGTCTTATTCCCTTTAGGTAATTATCAAAATGTTGCTTTACATCACTTAGTTATTCCCATTCCCCTCAACCCTCCAACCTCAAAGTTTCAATCAAACTCTCATACTCCTTCCAATGCACCCTATGAAATCCCGTTTCCACCGACAACCACCTTTCTTTTATTCTAAATCTTTTCCTCTCCCATTCCTTATATCTACTATCTATAGCTCAAAACTGATTACCCCCCTTAAAGGCATAGCCTCCCTTTTCACCTTCTCTAGTCCAGGCTATCTCTTCACACATACTCCTCAGCACACATGTCTATGAAAGGCAGTTGGTATATTAATTTCTCCCCAAATCTCTCCCTCGGTAAAGTCTCTCCTTTCAGGTACATGTTTTTTTCATATCTACCACCCATTCTGAATCTTGGTAGAAGCTGTTTACAGACCTTGGTCACTCCCACTTCCTTTCTCACTGAGTTTGATAAATAGCTCATATTCTTTTTTCACTCTGTCCCTCATGGCCTCTTAGAAGTAGACTTCAAGTTACAAATTGACTCTCTCTCAATCACCCTTAAACACTCAGTTGTTCAGTCTACTCATTTCCCATGTCCTACTGTAACATCCCACTTCAGCCACACTGAACAATGGATATGGCCTTTATTTTATCATCTTCCACAAGTATTCCACCTCTATGTTCAACAATTCCAAAATTGTCTTAATCTATTGTGTTTCAACTTCTCCTCCTGACTTGTTTTTCCAAACCTTATTCTTCGTACCTAATGTGACCTCCAATTCCTCTACCTTTCACGTATCTCCCAGACCCTCTCCCCTTCATTAGACACTTTAACTCCATCTTACTCACTTGGGGAAGCATTTCAGTTCTACACTTCTCTTCTCTTCTATCCCTAGGCTCCTTATTATTTCATTAGTTCTGTTTTCCCAAGCCTCAGACTGAGATCTTTCACTGCGTTTGCCACTTTTGCTCTTCCAATTGTGCTGCTGAAGGAAGGTGGAGAAAATCAAGAGACTATTCCTGCTGGATATACTACAAATTTGTAACAAAAATTCAATGGTTCCCTCACTCCTTCTCATTCACCGTCACTAGATTTTCATGTAGATCATGTCCTCTAACTGTAGGTATTACACACATTTCCATCTTTGGCCCTCTCCTCTTGTTTAAACTGTTTCTCTTTTTGTTCTCACCAACTTCCGTAGATTTAATAGCCACCTATGTTCTGATGATTATTAATTCTTCTTATCCTGCCACAGCCTGTCTACTCACCTTCGTTTCTACTTACCTTGCACCTTCAACTGTTTTTCGGGAATTTGGAATGGGATGTCCAAAAGAGATTTCAGCTCAATATGTCTATAACCAAACTCAGCTGTTCTCCTAAATCCCCTCATGACATCTATATTACTGCAGAGTACACCATCACCTCTCAATCCCACAGGCTAACAAACTAGGTGTTATCCTTGGCTGCTCATAATTTCTTACTCCACGTGTCAAGTCTGTGTCCAAAACCTTCACTTGCCACTTTTGCAAAATCTCTACACTATGCCCCCTTTCCCTGAACAGTGCCACCACTCTACTGCAAGTTTTCATCACTTCATGCATGCACTGGTCTTGTTTTGCAAGAGCTGATTGTTGTGTGTTCCTTTCCTCAAGTCTCACCTTGCTCAAATCCATCGTCCATTCAGCCACCAAAGCGATTTTCCTAGAACACAGGTCTAACCACCTCATCCCTGTACTCAATTATCTCTAACATCTCCATATCACCACAAAATAAATACAATGTCCTAAATATGGCATACAGTGACCTTTATAGACCAGTCAGCTCTTATCTTTCCATTCTTCTTACACTTTACTCCCTTCCAGTTATTGTTTGATCTTGTGACAAAGGCCTCCTTGCTGTCCCATGACCAAGATACTCCATCTCTTGACTCCAGTCATTTTCTCTGCCTATCCAACATGCCTGGTATGATGTTCTTCCTTACTTCTCATTACTGGTCCCCATAGTTTATTTTAAAGATGCGGTCAACCACTCATCTTTGACATGAAATCTATCCAAAACTCTCTCAGTTCTAGTGCCCTCCCTCTCGAAATAAATTCTATTTATTGTATATATAGCTTTATTTTGTTTGCTTTTTGATTCTCTAATTGCATTGTGAGCTAGTTGAGGTATAGAATTATTTTGCCCTCTCTTTCCACCCTAAGCATGGAGCAAGGTGTCTGGCACATAGCACACACTTAGTAAATGCGTGGTGACTGAGTAATAAGACCCCATCCCATTACTTTTCCTTTTGTTGATGTTTTGTATAGACTTACCCATGTATATATTTTAAAAACCAAAGAGTGCCTCATGTTCCTCTTTGTATCCTCTACAGCTAGAGCGGCCTCTGGAATGTAATAGCTACTTGAGAAAAGTTTTTTTGGGGCAATTAAGTGAATTTAAGTTTTACACCATGGTCTTTTGTTGAATCTGGTGTCCAGTAAGAATATTGCATCTTTTGGGGCACGACTGTCCTCTTGTGGCCAGTTGAGATATTACAGTTTTAGTCTGTCATCTCGTGTCCAAACCCTAGTATTACATTTTCTCCTATTTTAAACGATGTTTCTGCTGGATTTTTGTACTTGCTAAAAATGACTTGCTGTTTAGAAAGGTAGAATGGAGCCAAATGAAATCCTGACGTTATGAGCTGAAGTACGTAATTAATTTTTTTCAGCTAGAATAAAAATTCAGACCAAATCTTCACCACTGAAATTACCCTTTATATTCTTAATGTTATCAGAAATGATATGATAAAGGTTAAGATGTAATAACAGTGGAGTGAAAATGGAGCAGGCTTCACTCTATAGTGCATGGTTCTCTAGGTAACATCAATTCCACATTCACAAGAGCAAAACTGGGGAAAACCAAGAAAATGATTGATGTGAATGTTGAAGGAAGTTCATAAAATATGTAGCAACGTATGAGTAAGACAACTGTACCCATTGGAATCAGCTTCCAAAAGTTTCTAAGAACTCATTGTTAAATTTTCAGGAGTTTTTCAATGTTGTTATTGTTGTTTGTCCTTCCTTTTGAAACAGGACTATAGGATCAGGAAAGTGAGGCCATGACTTGTAATTTCATTGGATTTAAGTGAGGGAGAGCTGTGCAAAGTCACCAGCCCCACTTTCTCCTCTAGAGCCATCCTGGTCCAGTGGCAGGATATAAATCGTAATGACTGGAGATTGCCCTAGATGCAGTAGGACACCTTGACCTTCTAAGCTACCTTCTTTTTAAGGTGTGAGTTTGAGTGAGGCAATATTCATTCAGTGATTAAGGCCCGTTAAGAAATGAGTTTTTGCCAGAAACCCTGAGGTGATGTAGTGGATAGAGCACTGGCCCTGAAGTTAGGAGGACCTCAGTTGAAATCGGGCCTCAGACACTTGACACTTACTAGCTTTGTGACCCTGGGCAAGTCACATAACTCCCATTGCCTAAAAAAGAAAAAAAAAGTAGTTTTGGCCAGAAACCCTGAGGGTCTTCCCCTCCCAGACTGATTTTCTTTCTGACTTGGTAAAATAGGACATTCTTTGTTTCATTTCTTACTTAGCCTAAATCAAGGTAATTGATAAACAGCTAGAGCATAGTACAACTGGCTCCTGAACAGGTATTGTTATTTTTTACTTCAAAATAAAGGGTATCTGCCAAGGGATTCAAAATTCTTCCAAGACAGGGTGTGCTTTAACTTTCCTGTTTACATCTGCAACACATGGAGCAATACTTGGAATTTAGTAGTGGTTTAAGAATCTTTTATTGTAAGGGCAGCTCGATGGCACACTTGAATAAAAAATTAAAAAAGGAAAAAAATATGTCCATGTATATAGCAGAACATAAGAGAGGATTCAATATAAAATCACATATTTGCATTTCACAAAAACCTATGTAATGAAATTTATCTATTGTTTTCAAACCAAGCCAACATTTCTGTATTTCCTTCTGTGTTTTCTGCTCTGCACTTTTTATCCCATTTTTTCTTCCTCCTCCTGCCCCACCTTAGAGAAGGCTACAATTAAATACGTGTACACACACACACACACACACAAATCCATATATATAAATTATTTATACACACATATACATATATGTAAGATGATAGTATGCATATTTCTATCTGTCGGTTCTTTCTCTAGATATAAATAGCATCTTCCTTCATAGGTCAAAGTCTTTCCTTAATTTGCCAAATCACCCAACTTCCTGTTTCTTACATCACATCAATAGTCCATCACAATCCCATGCCGCAAGTTGTTTAGCCATTCCCTAATTGAAGAGCATCTATCATTTTACCAAATTTATAGATGTAAGATGATACCTCAAAGTCATTTTAGTTGGCTTTTCTCTAATCAATAATGATTTAGAGCATTTTCTCATATAATTATATATAGTCTTGATTTCATCATCAAAAAACTGCTGGTTCATATCATTAGACCATTCATCAATTGGGTTATAACTTGTAATGTTAGACATTTGGCAAAGTTCTCTATATATTTGAGAAATGATATCCCTATCTGAGAGATCCTCTATGAATGTTTTCCCCCAATTGTCTGCTTTCTTCCTAATCTTGACATTCTTCATTTTATTTATGCAAGAATTTTTATTTTAATGTAATTGAAATTATCCTTTTTATACCTCAATGAGGTTGTCTATCTCTTCTTTCTTCATGTATTATTCTCCTAACCATGAATCTGAGAAGTAGTATATTTTATATTCTTTCCATTTCATTTTTCTTTTTAGGTGATTGGGGTTAAGTGACTTATGCAGGAAGTAAGTATAAAGTCTTTGGTCTCAGGCCATTTTGAACTCAGGTCCTCCTGACTTGAGGTTCGGTGCTCTACCACCGTGCCACCTAGCTGCTCCTCTTTTCACTTTCTTGTGTTATTTCCTTTTACAGCTAGGTCATGAGTCCATTTTTAATTTACCTTGGTACATGGTTAATAGATTGGTCTATGCCCTATTTCTGCCAGACTGCTTGCCAGTTTTCACAATAATTTTAATGAAATAATGAATACTTATCCTCCGGACTTAAATGTTGACAGGTGTCAAACACAAAGTTACTATAATCCTGAACTACCATGTATTTTATGTGTACTCTGTTCTAGCATTCCACCTCTCCATTTCTTAGCCAGTACTAGATAGTTCTGCTTTGTTTCTGTTTTATGGGTAAATTCATCCTATTCACATTCTAAGTTGTAATTTCTTGTCATGTGTTTCCCTCCATCCTATTTTTCCTCACTATCCCCTCTGCCCTATTTACCCTATCCCTCCTCACTCTAATTTCCTTCTCTCCTCTACTTTGCCTTCCTGTTCCTTAATCTACACACCCCTCTAAGAGTCCCTCCTTTATCATGTCTCCCCCTGCCCCTTCACTTTAATCTACCTGTATTTCTTAGAGCTTCTTCCTTATTCCCTCTCCTGATTCTTCATCTACACATCATTTAAAAAGTCTCCCCCTTATCCTATCCTTTTGCCCTCTCATTTCTTTCTCCCTTTGGGAGACTTTTATGTTTCTAGATGTATATGTTCTCTTTTTAACACATTTCTGAGGATAGTAAGGTTCCAGTAGTAGTAGCGCCTCCCCCATTTGCTTCTTCTGAATCATTTGTTCATTTCATTCCTTATTTGTATGAGATAATTACTCTTTTTTTATTTCTCTCTACATAGTTTTATTTTTTAGACTCACCCCATCATAGAGATCTCAGCCCAAATCTTTCTTTCAAACTATCCAAATAATTATGATAGTCATAAGAGAACTGATAACCCTTTTATGTACAAGAAGTAAATGAATTACCTTATTGAGTCCCTTATAACTGGTCTTTAATGTTTACCTTATATTCCTCTCAGATGGTATGTGTCAAATTTTCTTTTTTTCCTAAATTTTCTCATATATCAGTAGTTCTGCTCTTTTTGCTATAAATACCTGAAAGTCTTTCAACGTGTTCATTATCCATGTTTTTATTTTGGATTATACTTAACTTTTGCTAGCTAAGTTATGCTTGTTTATAATTCCACTTGTTTTGCTCTATAAAATATAATGTTCCAAGACCTAAAGTCCTTCAACTTAGAAGCTGTTAGGTCTTGTGTCATCCTGATTGTAGCTCCATAATATTTAGGCTCTTTTTTTGTGTTATTTGCAGTATTTTCTACTTCACCCAAGAACTTTGACACTTGGCTATGATATTCCTGTAAGTTTTCCTCCTAGGATCTCTTTCAGATGGTGATTCTTGGATTTTTTTTTCTATTTGTGCTTTACCTTCTTCTTTTAGAAATTCTGGTCAATTTTCCTTAATAATTTCTTATACTGTTGTAGCCAGGTTCTTTTTTTTTGGACAGAACTCTCATGTAGTCCTCTGATTTTTATATTGTCTCTCCTTTCTCTGTTTTGTACACCGCTTTTTTTTTTGATTGAGATGTTTCACATGCTCTTCTATTTATTCATCCATTTGGTTTTGTTTTAGTGTTTCCTCATGTCTTAGAACATCATTAGCTTCCCCTGGCCCAATATTAGTTTTCATGGAATTATTTTCTTCTTTAAGTTTTTAATTTTCTATTTCCAGTTGGTTGACTTTCTTTTCAAAATTTCTTGATTTTCTCAGATTGCTCTTTTTTTTCTTGCCTTTTCCTTAAGGTCTCTCATTTGATTTTTAAACTCCTCTTAATGTTCTTCCAAAAACTCTTTTTGTTCTTGTGACCATTGATGTTTCTCATTGAAAAAGGAGTGGCTTTTTTGTCTGTACTATCTTCCACTGAATAGTAACCCTATCTTCTCTGTCCCCATAGTAGCTAGTTACTGTTCAGATCTTTCTGTTTTGTGTACACATTTTTATTTTCATTTTTTTATTTTATTGTTGCCAGTTTATTATTATAACCAAATCTTGTAGTCTGGAGGTATTAGGAGTGATTTTCCCAATCCTCGAGTCCTTCTTACTGTTATATTCTGAACTCTGTCCCGGGGCCCAACCTTGGGCAGTCCTCCCACCTCTAATAGCTAGGGCCCAAGCTACACCATACCACAAACATTCTTACTCCCTGTGGTCCTTCTGGTGGCTGAAAACTTCAACTGACTTCTCTACCCTGGAACTGAAACCAGGGACTGTTCTCTCATGCAAATGCTCAGAGCCATCAGGGTCCCTACTTCTCTGCAACCAGATTCACCAGGCCTGTGCTAGCTCTTTCTCCCCTGCAGTCACAGCCTATGACCTCATCAGTTCAGCATAGCCCTGCTTGACCTCCAATCAAGAGTGGAAAATCCTTCAGTCTTCTCCTACTCAGTCTTTCCATCCCCACACAATTTATAAGGACACAGTACCTGAGGCTGAGGCTGCCTCCCAACCCAGCTACCCCCAGGGCTTGTTGTTTGTTAATTCCTCAGAGTCTGCCTGGAGGTGTTTGCACCTCCCTGCTGCCAAACCTTCCTCCCTACAGGTCCCATCTTTCCTGGGGTCTTCTCCCATTATCTTAGGAAAATAACACTTTTACCCCAACTTTTGTTTATTTCTGCTGCTATATATTCACTCTGAGGCAATCAGGTCTGTCTTTCTTTGGCAGGAGATTTGGTGAGCCTAAGATTTTTTGACCTACTCTGCCATCTTCTCTGAATTATTCTCTGAGTACACTAAGCCTTGAGATGGAAACTAACTGGTAGGTGATTGCAACAGAGCAGGCAACAAATGATGATATACAGTGGCTTTGTAGAACTGTGAGAGGAGAGAAAAGAATGTATGTGAGAGATATGTTGAATGTATGACTAAAAGGCTTTGGGAACATAATAGATTTCGATGTGTGTGATAGCAAGTGAGGAGTCAAGGATAACACCTAAGTTTAGAGCCTGGGTGAATTTTGCTACCCTCTGTAATAATAGGGAAGATGGAAAGAGGACAGGGTTTATCACACAAGATGAGTTCAGTGTGGGGCATGTTGAGTGTTGTATGTTTGTGTAGGAAGAGTATAACTATTTGGTAAGTCTACAATGTGCAAGCACTGTTCTAAGTATTTGACAAGCATCACCTGAATTGATCCTCATAAAACACTACGAATTATATGTTATTATTGTGCCTTTTGTACATTTGAGTACACTGCGGTAGACAGAGCATAGGTGAATATCCTAGGCTCAGACAGACAATATTTCAAGCCAGATTTGAACTCAACTCTAGCCTCACTCCAAGGCAACAAAGCTGTTTACAAGACATACATTTTGAGATGTCAAATAGGCACTTGCAGTTTGATACTAGAGTTCAATTTAGAAGTTAGGCCAGGAAAAGTAGATCTCAGGATCCTCAGCAAAGAGATGATCATTGAATCCATGTTAGTAGATGAGATTACCAAAGGGAATATTATAGGAAGAAGAAGGCTGAGGACAGAGCCCTGTTCAACACCTATGTGAGAATCACCTGGATGTAGCACTAGTAAAGGATTGTGCAAAGGTGTGAATAGACAGGTTGGAAAAGTTCAAAGAGAAACACGAAGAAAATTGAGATAGAAGAGAGTATCAAATAGAAGAGGTTGACTGAAAGTGTCAGAATGAACTAAGAGGTCAAGAAGGAAGAGGACAGAGGAAGGATATTAGATTTGGCAATCCCAATAGGTTTAGTGACTTTGGGAAGAGCATTTTTTGCTGAATGATATGGTCAAGGCAGACTACAAAGAGTTAAGATGAGAGTAAGAGGAAAAGAAGGAAGGACATTTCTTGCCGACAAGCCTTCTCAAGGAGTTTAGCCACCCAAAGAAGAAGAGAAATGGGAAGATGGAGGAGGGACATTAATGAACCAAGTGAAGGTTTTTCAAGGATTCATGGGGAAATACAGGTATCTGTTCCAGTGTTCCTGCCTCTGAACCATGTTCTGTCTCCCCCAGCATTCTCCTAACCTGTGGCAGTCCATTCTGAACAGAGCTGCCCCTTTCTGCTTTGAACTGCCAACCTTTTCAAATGTATGGTCTTTATGTTCTCTCTCAATTCCCTCTCCAGGCAGTGGTTCCTTTCAACCCATAATGCCGGTCACAGTCTTAGAAAGGACCTCACAGACTTATGTATTAACCCCTCCTCCCAATTATCCAGATGAGGAAATAGATCAAGAGAAAAAGAATAAAGTGTCCAATTACATATTAAAGAACCTATAGGTAGAAGGAACATCCAGGCCACCAAGGCCAAACTCTAAATATAAAGTGAAAGAGACAGCAGGCACAAACAGTGTCAAAGGCAGGATTTGACCTCAAGTATTTGTGTCTCTGGTGTTTAGCGATGTTGTTCTTCTCTTCTGAACTTGGAGGTCTGAAACTTAAGAGATCAGTGTATTTGGTTTGTCTTCTTCTCTGACTTCCACATGTGTTACCCACTCCATCATTATGTGACATTTAAAAAGTTCAAGAGAACTAATTTTTGGGTAATTCAATGTTTTTATTAATGACCCATGTTTTATGAATTCTGTACTTTCATTCTTTACTCACATTACTTGGCATACTATCGTGCATGCCTGTTGTCTAATATGTTGAGCTAGGTCAGGAGGAGATATTAAATTATTGCCAGTCACTGGCAGACAAAAATCATTCTGAGAAAAGCAGGGCAATAACACTACCATGTCACCCTAGGCATTTTCTGGTATGTGTGTGAGTATTATAAGATGAGTTGCTTCAATGGCAGGATACCTTCAGAGCCTTTCCACCATGTTTGAGGCTGCACTGGTCATTTTTAGAGGCATTGCTATGTCATAATCTAAGTTTTTATGCAAATTCTTTCAAACATCTTATTTCATTGAAAGGCAGAATGGGCTGAAGGAATCCATTTGTTCCACATCGATTTTATGTAAACAGGAAGCTAAAAAATTCCTTTCCGACCTATAAGTAGCTCTTGAATGTTCACTAGATGAAACTTTGCATTTTGGGGAAATTCTGTTTCTTTAAAATTTTAGAAGAGATGACTGATCCCTTCCACTTCAATCTTAGAACATCTACATTGATGAAAGTATAGGAGGCGGCAGGAGTGTCTACATTGCTGAACTTGAGAGGTACAAATACCTGAGTTCAAATCCAGCCTAAGCCCCTAGCTAGCTGTGTCATTTCAGGCAGGTCTCATCAGCTATCCTGGATTCAGTCTTTTCCTCTGTATAGTGAGGGCGTTTGACTACATTACCTGGGACTTCCCTTACACCTAAGATTTTTAATATGAAATAGACAAGTCACTTCTATTCCCTGGGCCTCAGTGTTCTCCTCTGTAAATTGAGAGCCTTAAACAAGATGACTCTGAGGCCCCTGCCAGGTATAGACCGAGGAGGTTTCAAATAAATAATAATTCACTTCACCTCCCTGGACCCAGTTTCCTCCTCTGGTTAATTGAGAGAAATGATTATTAATACTCATGATTTGGGGAGATCCAGAGTTCCCTCCTTTTTTTTTTCTAAAGTCCTGATTTCAAAGTTCATTCTCTTGAAGGACATTACTGAAAATGAAATTAGACTAACTTCGTTAACAATCTTGTTTAGACCCCATCCTGGTGGGGAAGCCAGTGTGCTCTGCTCTGCTTTGAATGACACAAATTTTTTGAATAGATTGTCCAAGGCTGGAAGTGACTTAGAAGTAAATGACATAATCAAAGTTCACTTGAATGAGGTCAGCCTCATACTCTAATATTCATTCTGTCATTGTTAACCAATCAGAGTTGATTGCCAGCCTCAGGAAAACCCCTTTTCCAATGGGCAGATAAGCCTTGTGCCCACTGCCATCTTGTCTTTGGTGTAAGACAGAGACTGTTAAATGATCATCCTTTTATTAAAATGCTGGCAGTATTAATAAAATGATTAAATTACTTAGAAATGAGGTTTTTTAAAACTTTTCTAAGTGTTCACATAATGATGGGAATGGAATTTATGACCTCTGAAATTCCTTGGATCTCTCCATCTAGGACTTTGACCTTGTACACCCATTAGGAACTTAAACAATGGCTGAAAGGAAGAGAATTAAGGCAGCAGATGGAGACCATACATATGAGAACTGGCAGAAACTGAAAGTAGAGAGTACAGTTTTGTTCAGAATGGAGGGCCACAGAGGCAGAAGGAAAACTGAACAAAGATAGGAACACTGGGGGCAGCTAGGTGGCACAGCATATAGAGCACCTGCCTTGGAGTCAGGAGGACCTGAGTTCAAATTCAGCCTCAGACACTGGACACTTACTAGCTGTGTGACCCTGGGCAAGTCACTGAACCCCACTGCCTGAGGAAAACGTAACAAAGGAAAGATAACAACACTAGAACTGAAAGTAGAGAAGCCAGATTCTAACTGAAGCTCTACTACTATCTACAATGCCTATAGTAGTCATTTCATTTACTAGGTAATGTTGCATATTCCAGGGCTAACAATGTTGCTAAGTATCTCTAAGCACATAGGAAAACATTTACCTTCTGTTTGATTTAAATACGGTAACGTCTTAATCTAACTTTTGATATGTATTTCTAAAATTTCCTCCAAAGCAAAGATGAACCTTTTTCATGTATTACTTTCTCCAAAGTTTTGCCCTTGTGAATGGGACCAGGTGCACTATAGTTTATAATCTACACAATGCTTTCTCTACTTCTCTTGAATCTTATCCTGCATTATTTCTCCTGTGACAGGATTAAGAGTGGAATACGTCATTGAAATATTGATGATTTAGTCTGAATTCCTATTTACACTGAAGGATTTCATTTGGCTCCTTTCTGCCTGTCTTCACAGTGATTGAGTAGTCATATCATAAAATCAAATTAAAATATGGTTTGGAATGGGTCAGAATGTAATATGATGGTTTGAATGTGAGATGGACATAAATTTCATCTTTCCAGGAACTGTTTTCTGGCTGAAACTTTTTCATGTGCTGCGGTTTTCTTTTTGGGTCACAGA
The DNA here is from genome assembly GCF_003287225.1 of Phascolarctos cinereus. NCBI lineage: Eukaryota > Metazoa > Chordata > Mammalia > Diprotodontia > Phascolarctidae > Phascolarctos > Phascolarctos cinereus. The sequence continues at coordinate 56,495,263 of NW_027556291.1, read as the reverse complement.
AGTCAGTGAAAGCCTGTCCCTATTTTCCTAAACGACAAGAAAGTGGTCAGAAAATACTTCGTTTCTTAAACAGCTCTTTCCTGTGAGGTTAAGCTAGGTTCTGCTGGGTATAAAGACAGTAATTCAGTAGCCTCTGCCTTTCAACAGTGTAAATTCTGTTAGCGGAGATAGCACGTACATATACAGTTAGGTATAAAATATAAAGAAGATACAAGTTGTTTGGGAAAAGGGGAAAATGCTCTAACTTGGGAGGGGGGGTGTCAGTGAGTCCTTAAACAGAATGAGATGGCACCTTAGGTGAGCTTCAAAGGAAACTGGAGGATTCAAAGAGGCAGAGAGGGGGAGAGAGTGAATTCAGGGCAAGAAGACCAACTTTTGGAAAGGCTTAAAGAAGCGAAATGGAATGTCCTGTGTGAAGAATAGTAACAAGGCAAATATGCCTGGATCTTAGAGTATGCAAAGTGGAATAATGTAGGATTACATGATGTAGTTATTTTAGGTGTTTACAAATGGTGAGAAAAGACAGAGTTGGTTCAGTTTGATACTGGAGGTACCAGGGAGCCAGTGTAAATTTTAGTGTGGGACTCACATAATCAGCACCACAGGGCAAGAATATCCCTTCAGCAGGTGAGTGGAGGATGGAAAGAAGAGGAATGACCTGAGCAAGGGAGACCACTGAGGAGACCATTGTAATAGAGAAGAGAAGTGATGAGGTTATGTGAGTGGAGAGATAAGAATGCAGGTCTGAGGTACTGTTCATTTGTTATTACAAAACCTGGCAACTGATTAGGTGTGGTAACCCATTGGACAGATAGATAGATGATAAATAGGTCAGAAAGTTAGAAAAGTATGCTCTGGCATAAACCTTTCAGGATATTTTGATATCCCTTTTAGACAGTAGATGTCACAGAAATACTGTACTATTTGCCTCCATGGCAATGACACATGCAATCATAGATATATAGATTGACTGAGAGTTAGACAGAAACATATATAAGAGCAAGTTGTTAAATTTTCAGGCTGAACATTTACGCTTTAAAAACTGCAAATGCTGCAACTTTGGGCTGGATTTATTTTATGAATTAAACTAATGAAAGTGATGGAGAAAATGGGAATATAAAATAAACTTATTATCATGCATATATTTTTCAAAGACCTGATTTTTAAGCACTCACCAGGAACCATGTCGATAAAATGAGAGTTACATAAACAAATAGTACATACATACATACATGCATATATAGATAGAGTCATGGCATTTATTGAGTGCTACTGTGTATCAGGTACTGTGCTAAGTGTTAAGTTCAAAAATACAAGTAAGAAACAGCAGTCACTGTCCAAGTAAGCTTTTATTCTAGTGAGAGAAGTGACCAGAACACAGGGAAAACTGAAAAACTGACAGTAGGGCATAGTTTCTGGCTGGTGACTTGGAAATGATGTGGAGCATTGGTTCTGGTAAGTAAGCTGTAAGCTCCCTTACCAGGTGAGGTATTCCTTTTGAAACTCTGGGTGGCTAGAAAGGTGGTGCTGTCCCAGACAGTGATAGGGTGGTTAGAAGAAGGTGGAATTTCAGGGGAATGATGTTTTCTTGTGATTCAGTATTGTATACCTGCTGAGTTTGAAAAATCCATTTCAACTAGGAGGCAGCAGTTTCTCTCTTCTTCTGCCTTTTCCTTTACTTTTGTAAAGAATTGGAGGGATTTTCCCAGCATTGAGAAATCCTGTGTTGAGTAAAGACTGTATGGTACCCTCCTCAAAGTGGTCTGAGAGGCAGATTAAGTTCTAGTCAGAACAAGCCCCTCAAGGGAGGCTGGTTTTTCCTAGAGTAACTTTTGTATTTGCAGGAAGGGCTTATTTCAGTTAGACCTACTGACAGGTAAGTAGAAGCAGCAGCAGCAGCAGCAGCAGCAGCAGCAGCACTAGCACTAGTAAAAAATGGCTGCTGTACCAATCATAATCATAATAATAATAATAATAACATCTCTCATTAAATGGATGCTGCATCAATGATAATAATGATAATAGCTGTCGTTTATATGGTGTTAGAACTGTGATTAAAGTCAGGATAAACCACAGGTCTGAAAGGCTGAAGTTGAATGATACCACTTGCCTCTTATCAGAAATAGGATTAACTTAAATGTCCAAAAAGGCTTACATTTGCAGACATGACTGTTGTAAGGAATCGTTTTGTGAAGTACACAGGTTTGTAAGGAGATTTTTTATTTTTATTTGGTTAAGGGGAGAGGGGGAGAGGCAAAGTTAGAGGCATAGATTATAAATGTTAATATAACAAATAATTAAAAACTAAACATTGCCTTTAGAATGGCTTTAGAAAGCATATTCTTTCAAATCTTTGGCCTGTTCATTTCAGACCTGTGATTTCATTTTTGGGACAAAAGGGAGCAACAGCACATGTAGGTCAGCACTTACTCTACCACTTAGGGTCTTAGAGTTGCCTGGGGCACAGAGAGGTTATGCTACCTATCCCAGGTCACAGAGCCAGTATGCCAAAGTTAACATATGAATTCATTTCTTCCAGATTTAGGGTTGTCTCTCTTCTAGTTATACAAACTCTCCTCTCATTAAATTTTATTTGTGGTCAGCCTTCATTCTTTGAGAATGAATTTGTATTTTTTTCCAATATTTTTAAATTAGTACTTTCTTACATTACCATAGAATCCCGTGTGTCCCTCCCCCTCCTATATGACAAATAGTGTTTGTTTTTAGAGAAGAAAAAAATAATCAACATAAGTGACAGATACATTGAGAAAGTGCAGAAATGTGTACAATGTGTAACACCTGTGGACCTCCCACCTCCTCCAAGGGCGAGATTGGGGTATCTTCTCATGGCTCTTCATTCCAGTCTGTCCTGTCTGATCTTTATAATTTGTTAGATTCACTTTTGACATTTTGATGAGTCATTCTTTCCATTTCCATTGTTGTTGTTAATGTGTATATGGTTTTGTTTTTTGTCTCTTCTCACTTTACTTTGCAGTGGTTCATGTAAATCTTTCCAATGTTTCTCTGGATTCATCAGAGTCATCATTTCTAACAGTGCAGTAGTATTCCACTACATTCATGAACAACAATTTATTTGGCCATTTCTTACTCAATACTCATCTGTTTGGTTTCCAGTTTTTAGCTATCATAAAAATGCTAGTATAAATATTTGGGAAGGTGTGGAGACTTTTTTTTTAATGAAGGCTTCCTTGGAGTATAAGGCCAATTACAGAGTCTCTGGTTCAAAAGTTAAGGAGACTTTAGCCACTTTATTTGCATATTTTCAAAGTGCTTTGCAAAATAACTATACCATAACAGAGCTCCACCAGCAATGTATTAGTCCGCCTATGTTCTGACAATTCCTACAATATTACTGTCAATTTTTCCAGTTATGAAGCCTCAGTTATTTTAATTTTCATTTCTCTTACTATTTGTGATTTAAAGCATTCTTTACTGTAGTTATAAATACTTTGTAGTTGTTTTAAGAACTATTTTGGTCAAATTCTATGATGTATTAGGAAATGGTTATTAGTTACATGGATAGAACTATATGCATAATTGCATATTATCAAATTTCTCTGATAACTTTAAGTATCCAAGATATATAAAAAGTTTATGCATATGAAATATATAATACAATATATAATAATATGTATAAGTGTTTATATATCTTCATTACCTAACTCTTATCAGAAAAATTCGATACAAAGTTTTTTTTTTCCATTAAACCACTACCCTTGTTATCGTAGATTGATAATTTTTTTTGGACAGAAGTTTTGCAGTTTCAAGTAGTAAGTTATCTACTTTATCTTTTGTAATTTCCTCTATCTCTTATTTGGTTAAGACTATACCTTTTACCTGTAAGATTTATATGATTGATTTTTCTTCCAAAAATTTTTATTTTATGATGTTTAACAATAAGTTCATTTATCAGTTTAGAACATATTGTGGAGAGTGGTAAAATGTGTGACTTTATGAATAATTGCTCCAGACGGCTGTTCAGTGTTCCCTGAAGTTTTTAATGAAGTGGGGACTTTTGACCTGGGGAATATATAGTTTCTGCTTTATCTATAGTCCTTTCCTTTCCAAATCTCCCTTCTGTAATCTCTTCATTGATCTAATTCTATTTTTTTAACCAGTATCAGATGTTTTTCATAAGTGCTATTTAAGTAGTCTGAGGTCTGAAAATGCTTTTGTGTCTTCGTCCTTACTTCTTTTCATGATTTCCCTTGATATTCTAGATATTTTATTTTTTGAAATTCTGTTATTTTGTCAAGCTTTGTAAAGAATTCTCTTGGTAATTTGATCGTTATAGCATAAAAAATCTCATTTAATTTTCATAGTATTGTCATTTTTATGGCGTTGGCATGGCCAAGCCATGGGCACCAGGCATTCCTCCAGGTATTTAGAGTGTTTCTTTTCTTTTCTTTTTTTTTTAAGGAGTTCTTTCTAATTGAGTCTGTGTAAGTCTTTTTGTGTTTTGGGAAGCTGAATGCCAGATGTTTTATGCATATTGTAGTTTTTTGAAGTGGAATTTCCCTTTCTATTATTTCTTCTTTTGTATTATTGTTATTATATTATTGAATTGCTGTTGATTTTTAAGGATTTATTTTGTAGCCTACATCTTTGCTGAATATTGTCTCGTACATTTACAAATTACTTGGTCTTTTCCTATTAAACCATCACATCAGGAGCAGACAGGGATTACTTTTATCTCCTTTATACCTATCTTTATTCCTTCAAATTCTTTCTCTTGTCTTATTTCCTTCACTAATATTCCCATTACTATATCAAATAATAGGAGGGAGAGTGCATATCTTGGCTTCACTCCTGTATTTTCTGGAACAGATTCTTTTTGTAAATGATGAATGCTATTACTTTTAGATTATTTTTGTGATCTTAGGATTTTTAGCATAAAAGATTGTTATACTTTGCGAAGGATTTTCTCTCCTCTTCAGATGATTCTATAATTTGAGATGTTTGGGGTTTAATAAGATTAAATTATATTGATTGATTTCCTAATATTGAAACATCCTTGCATGCCCAGCATATACCCCAGTTGATCATAAAGAATGCTTTATTGGGTCACTTATTGTAATCTCATAAGATTTGATTTAAAAATTTTGAGTAATTAGTCATTAGTAATGTTAGCCTATAATTTTCTTTCTCAGTTTATCTTTCCATTTTTTCGATAGGAGGACAATATTTGTCTCACAGATTAAAAAATATCACAGAAAAAAATTTGTGTGAAGTATTTGTTAAGTATTCTTCAAGAGGTTCATAACACTTGTCCTGTGAATCTATTGGTTATATGGATTTGTTTTTCTTTTGGCAGTTCCTTTAGAGATAGACCTCTTTCCTTTTCTGAGATTGGATTATTTAAAATCTTTAATGGGTTTTCTGATAGAATAAATTCCTTTTTTTTTTTTTGAAGTCCATCCTCTATTTCTTTTGTATTCTTAGTTTTCTTAGCATATTACTGTACATAAAATGTTCTGATTTTTTTCAATATCTTCTGATTTCAGTGTGATTTCACCTCACTCATTTGATATTTCAGTTATTTGATTTTCTGCTCTCTTCTTTGAGGAATTTGAGAATATCTTCTAACAATTTCCCAGCTAATTCCAAATGTTCTTCCCAGCATTGGAGACCAGAACAATAAGAACAAAGCAAAATTAAATGACTTGCCCAGAGTCACACAGCTAACAAGGGTCTAAGGCCAGATTTGAACTCCAGAAGGTGAATCTTCTTGACTTCAGGCCAAATACTCTATCTACTGGACCACCTAACTGTACTGAGAACATGGCAAATAACTTAACAAATGCTTCCTGGCTGCCTGACTGACTTCATATCCAACATGGAAAATTTCTGAAATCTAACAATCAAGTGTTGAAACCAGTAGGAGCCTCTTTGAGCAGGCTTAGGTATACCACTGCCTTGGCCAAACTTTGGTATTTTATTTATTGAATTTCCTTTTAAATGGAGCTCAGCCATTTTCTTTGACTTATTTCTTCCAAATTTTGCCCTTCTGAATGAAAGTGTTGACATTGAATAAGTAACATTAATATTAACATGATTGACCAGATACGCTGTAGCATGATGCCTGTTCAGTTGTCTCTCCACTGCTTTTATGTCTTAACATGCATCATATATCTTGTGAGAGAGTCTAAAATTGCTATTTACACTGAACTAATTCATTTACATCACAAATCATTAATTTCATTTGCATCCTTTCTGGCTACCTGAACAGCTACTGAGCAGTCCAGTGTAGTAAAAGTTCAATAAAAACAGTGTTTGGAAACAGTTAAAAGGTAATACTACTTGTAATATCCAGTACAATTCCAAGAGGGCAGGTGCTCCAGAAAGTTCTCTGTGAGGTGCAGTGTTCTGGTTGGACACATGATGTCAACAAATCCGAGGTTATATTCGAAATTGCTACTTATTATACAGTAAAAATTTCATTTTTTCATTTTGTTTTTTGCAAGGCAATGGAGTGAAAGGATTTGCACAGGGTCAGAGAGCTAACAAGTGTTAAGTGTCTGAGGCCATATTCAAACTCAGGTCTTCTTGAATTGGGGTCTATGTTCTAACCACTGTGCAATCTAGCTGCCCCCACAGTGAAAATTTCTCAAACCACTACTAAATTCCATGAATTCTTCCATGTGTTGCAGATGCAAACAGAAAAGTAAATCAGACCCTGTCTTGAAAGACTTTTGAATCCCATGGCAGACACCCTTTCTTTTCAAGGAAAAAGTAACATTACCTGTGCAGGAGCTGATTATACTGTGCTCTAGCTGTTTATCATCTTGATTAAGACTAGGTAAGAAATGAAACAAAGAATAGCTCTTTTACCAAGTCAATAACAAAATACAATCTTGGAAGGGAAGACTCTCAGCGATTCTGGCCAAAATTCATTCCTTAACCTGCCTCAATCACTGAATAGGTATTGCCTCACTCAAACTGAGACCTGAAAAAGACCTTAGCTTAAAAAGGCCAAGGGGTCCCACAACATTCAGGGCCATCTCCAGTTATCATGAATTAAACCTTGCCAATGGACCCAGGTGGCTCTGGAGGAGAAAGTGAGGCTGGTGACTTTACATAGCCCTCTGTCACTTAAATCCAATTAAATTGCAAGTCATGGCATCACTTTCCTAATGCTATGGTCCTGTTTGAAAGGGAAGGACAAACAACAATACCAACTTTGAAAACCTCCTGAAAAGTCAACAGAGTTCTTAGAAACCTTTGAAAACTAATTCCAATGGGTACGATTGTGTTAATCAAACTTTGATACTTATTTCATAAACTTCCTTCAACATTCAGATCATCCATTTTTTTTGTTTTTCCTGTTTTTCTCATGGGAATTTGAAATTAACGTTACCTAGAGAAATAGGCACTGCTCCATTTCCACTCCACTGCTATTGTATTTTTACCTTTCTCATATCGCTTCTGTTAAGATTAAGAATATAAAGGGTAGTTTCAGTGGTGAAGATATTGTCTGAATTTCTATTGTAACTGAAAGACTTAATTACGTACTTCAGCTCATAAATTTAGGATCTCACTTGGCTCCATTCTACCTTTGTAAACAGCAAGTGACTTTTCACAAGTACGAAAGTCCACGAAAAACAGTTTAAAATGGGAAAAAATGTAATACTAGGGTTTGGACACGCGATGGCAGAATAAATCTGTACTATCTGAAATGGCCACAAGACGGCAGTCGTGCCTCAAAAGATGCAATATGCTTATTGGACAGGAGATGTCACCGAAAGACCATGTTATAAAACTTAAAGTCACTTAATTGTTCAAAAAAAGTTTTCTGAAGCAGCTACTAGATAACATGAGGCGCTCCGTGGCATTTAAAACATATACATAGATGTGTCTATATAAAACATCAACAAAAGGAAAAGTAATGGGATGGGGATCTTATAATTACATGGGACCATATTACTCAGTCACCAAGCATTTACTAAGTGTGTGCTATGTGCCAGACACCTTGCTCAATGCTGGGAGTGGAAAAAGAGGGCAAAAAAATTCTATTCCTGAACTAGCTCACAATCTAATTGAAGAATCAAAAAGCAAAGAAAATCAAGCTATATCAGGATAAGTAGGAATTAATTTAAAAAGCTAGAATTGAGAAGGTTTAGGAAAAGCTTCAAGTCAAAGATGAGTTGTTGACAGCAACTTAAAAAAAAAACTGTTGGAGCCAATACTGAGAGGGAAGGAGGAAAATCATACCAAGCATGTTGGGTATGCAGAGAAATTGAGTCAAGAGATGGAATATCTTGGTCATGGAACAGCAAGGAGGCCTTTGTCACAAGACAAAACAACAACTGCAAGGGAGTAAAGTGTAAGAAGATTGGAAAGACAAGAGGTGGCTAGTTTATAATGGGCATTGAATGTCATGTGCAGGGCATTGTATTTAATCTCTAAGGTTATATGGAGGCTTTTGAGTTGACTGAGTATGGGGGTGAGATGGTTAGATTTGTGTTTTTGGAAAATCACTTTGGTGGCTGAATGGAGGAAGAACTTAAGCAAGAAGAGACTTGAGGAAAGGAAAACACAAGAATGACCTCTTGCAATGCAAGGACAGTGCATTATGAGGTGATGAAAGTTTGCAGCAGAGTGGCAGCACTTAGAGGAGGGAAGGGGTCATAGAGTAGAGATTGTGCAAAAGTGACAACTAAGGGCTTTGGACATAGATTTCACATGTGGAGTGAGAGATTATAAGTAGCAAAGGACGACATCTAGGTTGTTAGCCTGTGGGACTGAGAGGTGATGGTGTACTCTACAATGATACTGATGACACTAGGAGATTTAGGAGGACAGGTGAGTTTGGTTATAGACATATTGATTTGAAGATCTCTATTGGACATCCCATTCCAAATTCCTGAAAGACAGTTGAAGGTCCAAGGTAAGTAGAAATGAAGGTGAGTAGACAGGTTGGGGCAGGAGAAGAAGATTTAAAAATCATCAGGACAGAGGTGGCTATTAAATTGATGTAAGTTGGTGAGGTCAAAAAGGGAAACAGTATAAAGAAGTAAGAGAAGAGGGCCAAAGATGGAACTGTGTGTGAAACCTGCAGTTAGAGCAGTTAGAGAACATGATCTAGATGAAGATCTAGTGGAGTTGAATGAGAAGGAACAGTCAGGGTTACAGGAGAACCAGCAGAGAATGCCTTCTCTAGGGAGAAGGAAAAAAGCTAAAGAAAAATAATATGCAAGGAGGAAAGGGTGATCAGCAGTGTGACAGGATGCAGAGGTTGAGGAGAAGGAGGGCTGAGAAGAGAGTAATAGATGTGGCATCTAAGAGATGACTGTTAACTTTGAAGACAGTAGTATTGGTAGAATGATAAGTTTAGAAGGCGCATTATGAGGGGTTTGAAGAGAGTAGCAAGCAAGTGGAATTCCTACTATAGATAGCCAATTCAAAGAGTTTAGCCACGACAGGTAGAAGAGATACAGGTTGATAGTGTGGTTGGAAGAAATGAGTGATGGCCTTTTGAGGATGGGGAAGACATGAGCATGTTTGTAGCCAGTAGGGAAGAACTAGTAGACAGGGAGCGGTTCAAAATGAGTGACAGAATGATGTCGAGAGAGGAAGCAATATGCTGGAGGAGAGTTGGAAGAGGATTTCTTGAGCAGGAAGAGAATATGGCCTCATAAATGCATAATAACACCTTTTCAAGTGTAACAGTTGTCAAAGAGGAGACACTGACAAAAGGCATATGGTCCTTTTAAGATGAGAGAGAAGGAAGAAGTAAGAGCTCAGGTTGAATGACAACTTGATTTCTATAAAAGTTGAGGAAAGATTCTCAGCTGAGAGATTAGGATCCATGAGGGTTTTGAGAAGGGATGAACTGGTTTGGAAGAGGTTCTAAGGAATGTAGGGATAGTTAGTTTATAAGATATGTAAAATAGTATTTCTAAGTGGTAATCAGAGAGCCATTGAATCTGTGTAAGAAATTTGTAGTACATCTTCCAAGAATAGTGTCTTGATTTTCTCCACCTTCCTTTAGCAGCACAATTGGAAGAGCAAAAGTGGCAAATGCCATGAGAAATCCCAGTCTGAGGTTTGGGAAAACATAACTAATGAAATGATAATGAGTATAGGGTACACAGGAAGAGAAGTGTAGAATTGAAATGCTTTGCCAGAACAGCAAGGTGGGGATGAAGGGCCTAATGCAGGGGAGATGATCTGGAAAATAAGTGAGAGGCAGATGAATTCGAGGTCACATTAGGTATGAAGAATAAGGTTTGGTAAAAGAAGTCAGAGGGAGAAGTAGAAACATAATAGATTAAGAGGATTTCGGAATTCTTGAACACAGAGGTGGTGTATTTGGGGAAGATGATAAAATGAAGGCTATGGCCATTGTTGGGTGTGGCTAAAGTGGGAGGTACGAGTAGGACATGGGAAATGAGTAGGCTGAGGAATTGAGTGGTTAAGGGTGATTGAGGGAGAGTCAATTTGTAAATTGAAGTCCACTCTTATGAGGCCATAAGGTGGGGAGGGAAAAAAGAATGGGAGCTATTTGTCAAACTCAGTGATAAAGAAAGTGGGAGTGACTAAGGTCTGTAGACAACTTTTCCCAAGATTCTGATTGGGTGGTAAATATGAAAAAACATGCACCTCAGAGAAGAGACTTTACTGAGGGAGAGATTTGGGCAGAAGTGAATATTCCAGCTGCCTTTCATAGACATGTGAGCTGAGGAGGATGTGTGAGGGTATAGTCAGGAGTAGGGAAGGTGAAAAGGGAGGCGATACCTTTAAGGGGGTAATAAGGTTTGAGCTATAGATCGTGGATGGAAGGAGTGGGATATGAAAAGATTTAGAATGAAGGACAGGTGGTTGTCAGTGGGAAAGGCATTTGATAGGGTACACTGGAAGGAGTAGGAAGGTTCGATTGAAGCTTTGAGGTTGTAGGGTTGAGAGGGATGGGAATAAGGAACTGAGTGACGGAAAGTAGCACTTAAATAATTACCCAGAGGGAATAAGACTCATTGTCATATGTATAATATGACAAAGCATGAGAATGTTCATCAGGGAGTGGAATGTGCCACTCTTCTACTGAAATAAGAATCAAGATCTGTTAGAAGACAAGGTCCAATATGAGATAAGCGGAACATGGTCAGATTCTTCCTGAGATAGAAAGAGGTCACAAGTGATCTGAGCTGTGAAAGAAATAGAAGATTCTAAAGAGGCAGAAGTGAAGGAGGCATACATCCCAGCCTTGGATGACTTCTGTTACAAAGAAATGTAGATAGGAAGCAAAGTGACATGTAAGAAGAAAGAAGACAAGAATCTTTGGATTATAAAGTATGTGAGGACAAATAATATCCATGATGGAAAATTAGAAAGGTACAGTATAGACAACTTAGGAATGTCATTCAATGAGAAAAACAGAGGTCCATATGTGATCCTATAGGTCATGGGGTATTTCAGAGTTAATTGAACAGAGAATGGCATGAATACATGCAGGGTGTGGAAAACTCTGGAGATCTGAGTGAATTGCTGACTGGAGAGATATTGCGCAGGTAGATAGGTTAGAAGGTTGCTCCAATTGTCCAGGTGGGAAAAGATGAGATTGCTTGAGTCAGTGAGTCAATTTAGCATTTATTAAACCTATACAATATGTTAGGCACTCTTCTAATCAATTGGAATAGAAATAAAAGTAGAGGGGGCAGCTAGGTAGTGCAGGGGATAGAGCTCTGGACTTGGAGTTAGGAGGACCTGAGTACAAAATAGGCCTCAGACACATAACACTTACTAGCTTTGTGACTCTCAGCAAGTCACTTAACCTCAAATGCTTCGCCAAAATAAAAAAAAGAAAAGAAAAGAAACAAAGAAACAAAAGTAGAAAAAAGGGCCTGCCTACAGAATCAAATTTTATAATGGGAGAAAACAGTGTAGAAAAAGCCAAAAAGCTGTATTAAGTTGGAGTTGGCATGGCAAAGAAAATCTGGAATACTGCAGAAGAAGAATGATCCTTGGCTGGCTGGGCCCTGCGAGGAGCCTGCCAACCAGCTGGAGAAGTTTCAGAAGTGGAGGGTACTTCCAAAGTATGAACTCAAGACCAAGAGTCAAGCTTCAAGATGAACAGCTGGAGCAAGGAAGAAGAAATTCAGACTGAGGAGAAGTGGAAACAGGTGGAGAATGAGAGTTATGGTTTCCTAATGACAAGACTTGGAAACTCCCTGGATAAATAGACTCAAAGACAGTAAGGACCATAAAGTTAATTCACATCCACATACATTTATTAAGTTCTCACTATGCTCGAAGTATAGTTCTAAATATTTAGAATAAGAATACAAAGAAAAAGAAGTAGAACAAGTAGAAGAAGGAAAAGGAGAAGGAGGAGGAAGAAAAGAAGGAGGAGGAGGAGAGAGGAGGAGGAGGAGGAAGAGAAAGTGAATGAAAACAGTTCCTCCCTTCAATGAAATTGCTACTTAATCAGGGAAGAAAACACAGAAAAGGAGTTTAAAATTTGGGTCAGGTACATAATATAGGGGCATGAAGAAAAAGTCTGAGAAGTCCTACAGGAGAGCAGCACAGAGATAACTATGATGTCTCTCTTTAGTCATCTCTTAAATGGAGGTTTTGAAGTTCATGACTTTACTTACCAATCCAGGTGAAGGGAAGGCAGTGAGGAAGTGTGAATACCTTTAATATTATTTGATAGGCAGATAGACAGAAACGAACATTTATTAAGCACCTTCTAAGGGCCAAGTACTATACTAATGGCTGAATCTAAAAATACAAGCAAGAAAGAAAATCTGTCCTCAATGAGCTTACATTACAATAGAGAAAAAGTTTACATGAAGAGGGGCTGGAAGTGCTGGGGTAGGTCATGGTTTAAAGTTTGTAGTCTTTAGGTAACTGAGAATAATGAAAAGGTGCATAAAATGTTAAGGAATTTGGAATAAGCCTATAAGATAACTGTGTATGTTTATATACAAAATTGCCCCTAAAGAAATAAAGAACAGGTTTAATAACCAGAAAGGCATTCAGTGTTCTTTGCTAGATCATGTCAATATAAGAAAAATATCAGTGCTCCCCAGAGTAATTTACCAGTTGAATTCTGTATCAATGATACAATCAAAAAGATATTTTATGCGACCAATTCAATAACAACAAAAATATTTTGGAAAACAATACCTAGAAAATCAATGGAAATTACTCCCCAAAAATTTAAGAAAGAAATGGATTAATCACATGTTCAGAATTACAACTATGCCATAAAGAAGTAGTCATCAACAAAATTGTAATAGTGTAAAAAACAGAGAAGTAGATCCATGGAACAAACTAAAAAGGGAGAACCAGTAGCAATGGAACCTTATATTCCATGGTTGTTAAGTCTGAAAATAAAATGACTCGGGAATAAAATCCTCATTTGATAATAACTGTTGGGATAACTAGCAAACAGTTAGGGAGAAGTTCAAGTTAGACCAATAGCACACACCATATTGGACCATAATTTGTAAATGAATTTATGAACTTATTAAAGATCATATCACAAAACATTAGAAAAAAGAACATTTACTTTGATCAGTTAGAGGTAAAACATACATTCTTAAGATATTCTGCATATTTCTGGGCATTATTTCTTTCATCATACAATTCATAGCCCAGCCAAGATTTCATCCATGCATGGATTCTCAGTAGGACAGTTAAATTCAAAACTACTGGGCTAAGGGGACAGCCTTTCTTGACTCTAGCGCAAATGGTAATTCTTGAATAACAGCCATCCTTGACACATATAGGGGGCTGAGTGTCCCATTAGAGTTACTGTATTACATTTACGGTCTCATTTCGAAGCTGGCCCTTGCCAGTGGCAGGAAGATTGTGTTCTGTGGCAGAAAAAAAGAAAAAAGGGAAGATGATTCAATCTGCACTCCAAATCCCTCAGTTCATTATCTGAAGCTGAGTAGCATGCTACATCATGAGTCTTCTAGAACTGTGGTTGGTATTATGTTGGTGACAGGTCTGAAGTCTTTCAAATTTGATTATCTCTAAAATACTGCTGTTATTGTAAAAATTGTTTTTCTAGTTCTTTTCATTTCATTTTCCTTAATTTCATACAAATCTTCCCATGTTGTTCTGAAACCATCCGCTTTGTCAGTTCTTACTTCACAGCAGTATTTCATCACATTCATGTACCATAACTTTTTCAGCTAGTCCTCAGTTTATGGGTATCCCCTCATTTTCCAATCCTTTGCCACCACAAAATGAGTGTCTATAAATATTTTTATGTATAAAAGTCTTTCTCTTCCTTCTTTCAACTATTTGAAGAATAGGACTAGTAGAGGTATCACTAGGTAAAAGAATGGATTCAGGGCCATAACTCTTTGGGCATAGTTGCAAACTGCTTTACAGAATGTTTGGATCAATATACAGCTCTGCCATACCTTCTTAAAAACAGCAATGAGGGAGTTTTGTATCTTATGAAAAGTCTACCCCTTCATTTCTTGGCAAAACATGATGATTTTTTATTCTTATTATTTATGTAGATAATTATTTTCATAGTTTTCCTAATATTTTGCAATCAATGACAAATTTTGGAGGGGATGTGAAAAATTGAGACACTCAGGCACTGTTGGTGGAGTTGTGAATTGATTCAAGCATTCTGTAGAGCAATTTGGAACTGCCCAAAGTGCTATAAAACCGTGTATACACTTTGATACAGCAGTATAACTACTAGGTTTGTGTCCCAAAAGAGACAAAAAAATAAGAAAAGAACCTGTATGCACAAAAATATTTATAGCAGCTCTTTTCTGTTGGCAAAGAATTGCAGATTGAGGGGATGTCTATGAGTTGGGGAATGGCTGACCAAACTGTCACATATGATTGTGATGGAATACTATTGTGCTATAAGAAAATGATGAGCAGGATGCTCTCAGAAAAAAAATGGAAAAACTTATATGACCTTAAGTAAGGGGAAATGAATAGAAGTGGGAGAATATTGTAAGAACTAACAGTAATATTCCAAAGTCATGAATTGTGAATGACTCAGCAATATAATGATCCAAGCAAAATCTGAGTAACTTATGATGAAAAATGCTCTCCATCCTCAGAGAAAGAAATGATGGATTTTCAATACAGATTAAAGCACACTTTTTTAAACTTCCTTTCTTTTTTTTTCTTTGTTTCTCTCATTCATTCTTTCTTTTTTCTTTCTTATTTTGCTTAGGTTTTTTTGGTCTATGTTTTTGTTCACAACATGACTAATATGGAAATATGTTTTGCATGATTACACCTGCATAACCTATACAAAAATGCTTGCATTCTAAATGAGGAGGCAAGGATGGAAGCAGAGAATTTGGAACTCAAAATTTTTAAAAAGAATGTTGAAAAAAATTTTGGCATACACTTGAAAAATAAAACACATTTTTTTTAAAAAGGAGAGACCCCAGAGTAGATCAACTACAACCCATACTTCAAAAAGATTGTTCTCAACAAGATACCTAACAAGATATCATTCACAACCTCTGCTTGTGTTTTGAAAAAAAACAGTGCATTTATGTATTCAGTTTGATAATAAAAATAAACTTCTGCCTGAGACCATGATATTAATAATGATGATAAAATCAATAGTTTCACATGAAAAAAAAAGACTTTTTAGCATCTTTATAAATGGAATAGCCAAGAAGACATTTTCTTAGCACCATGAAAATTTTACAGAAATTACCCATGTTTAGTGCACAAATATATTGCATACAGATGTAAAAATGTACAAACTTTAACATCTTTTGTGACCATAATGCAATAAAAACGGTCATGAGTTCAGGGATTACAAAGAAAAAACTGATAACCAAAAGGAGACTTAGTAATGAAACCCTGAAAAGTGAATTTGTCAAAGAAAAATCATAGAAACAATAAAAATTTATGTGAAAGAAAATGTTAATGATAATGATGAAACAATACCAATACTTCTGGGATACTGCTAAAGTAGTTGGGGTGGGGATTCATATCTACAATCATCCATAACAAAACAGAAATGAGAAGAGTAAACAATAGAATTTGCAAGTAAAAAAATTAGAAATCAAAAAGTAAACCTAAAATAAGCACAAGGGAATATATTCAAAATTAGAGGAGAAATAGGTAAAGTGGGAAAAAACTATAGGCAATAAATGAAACCTAAAATTGTTTCTTTGAAAAAACAAATATATTTGATAAACAATCAACTGATGTGGTTTTTAAAAAGAGGGGAGGAATTCAAATCAATGACATAACAAATGAGCAAACTGAAATGTCAACAAAACTAAAAAAGAGAAGAATAATTACATTATAAACAGTTCTGGGATAATACAATTGAGAATACAAAAGAAATAGAGGAATAAATTAAAGAATATAAAATATCTAAACTATCAAAAGGCCAAACTAAAATCTTAAATAACCAATTTCAGAAAAAACAGATCTAGCTATAAAGGAACTATCAAAGAAGAACATTCCCAGTTCTGATGATTCTAGTAGAATTATACCAAGCTTTTAAAAAACTGTGAGTACTAAAGTTCATAAACATCTCTCAATCAAGAAAGATGTCTACTACCAGAATTCTTATGATGCAAATATATTCCTAATATCAAAACTTTGAAAAGATAAAACATAGAGTAAAAAACTATAGGCCAACATCATTAACAAATATGCACTCAAAAAATTTAAACAACATTCTGCACACACACTACAATTGAACCAAGAAATTAATCATTATAACCAAAGGATTTTTTCTAGGGATGCAAAACAGTCAAATATTAGGAAAACCATCAATAATTACCATAGTTAAAAGAAAACACCCTAAACCAAATGATTATCTCAATAAATGAGGAAAAAGTGTCTGACAAATTTTAGCACACTTTTTTTTGCTAAAAACTCAATATAGAGCAACAGCAAGATGTTTTTAAATAACATAAAAAAATCTATGTAAAAACAAAAACAAGTATCATATACTATGAGGTTACACTAGAAACTTTCTCAAGAAATTCAGTTGTAAAATAAGGATGCCCACTCTTCCCTGTATCATTTGATAGAGTTCTAGAAATGCTAGAAACAGCAATAAGATGAGAAAAAGAAATCAAAGACATAAAGAATGGTAAAGAGAATATAAAAGTATTCCTAAGTGCTGATGATATGATGATGTATTTGAAAAATCTTCAGAAAACAACAAAGATACTACTCAGAACAGGAAAGTTGATGTTTTTAAAATTAACTCTCAAAAATCAATTGTATTTGTGCATAATAAAATATCCAAAAAGTTGTAATAGAAAAGGAAATGCCATTGCAAATAACTTCAAAATGCATAAAGTATCTAGAGACTGATCTATCAGAATAAACAAATATTTCCATAGATTCAATTACAAGGGCTCCAAAAAAAAGTAAAGAAAAACTGAAATAGCAAGATGAATATTCAAGGATCATGGCTATGCCATTCCAACAAAATAAGCATGACAATAATACCAAAGCTAATTTCACCATTTTATGCTATACTAATCGAGTCGCCAAAATGCTACTTTATTGAACTGATAAACATTATCAAAAATCATTCAGAGAATCAAAAGTTCTCAAATATCAAATGAAATGATGAAAAGAAATAGGGATAAAAAGGGAGTAGCACTTGGGGACCTCCAACTATATTGTAAGTTAGCAATAATCAAAAGCAACTGGTATTGATTTACAAAAGAGAGAGAGATCAATCAATGGAATGGACTAGAGAAGAGAGAATCAGAAACAATAGGACTCCCTGAACCAGCATCCAATTAAGAGGAAAACATAAATTACCTAGGAACAAATTTCTGGGAAGACCAATACCTTCAAAATTGAAACATGACCTTCAGATCATATAGTTACACAGCATTGGTAAGAATGATATCTTAACCAAAAGAAATACAACCATTATTTTTAAAAAATGAAAATTTTCATTACATGAAACTGAAAAGCTTCTGCAGAAATAAAATTAATGTATTTTGTGAAGAAAAAAGTGATTAAATGAAAAATAATCTTTTTATCAAATTTCTCTAATAAAGATTTGGTATCCAAGATATAGAAACAATATACATATATGTATAATACATATGATTAATAGCCATTCCACAATAGATAAGTGATCAAAAGATATGTGCAAATAATTTTGAAAAGAAGAATTTCAGAATGTTCACAACCACAAGAAAGAATGATCTAAATCTCTAATACTGAGAGAAAGACAGAGCAAAGCAACCCTGAGAATTTATCTCATACACTGCAAATTACCAAAGATGACAAAGATTGACAGCAGTCAATGTTGCAGGGGTTGTGAAATGATAAACACATAATGCTTGTTGGTGAAGCAAAGGATGGCATAAGCATTTTGGAAAGTAATTTGGAATCATACAAATTAAGAGATTAAAATATCTACACCACTTGAACCAGAGGCTGCATTACTAGAGTCCATTACCCTGAAAAGCATTTGATCAATAGAAATCCCATTATATACCAAAATGCTAGACCTTTTGTGATAGCAAAATATTGGAAAGAAAGCAGCAGCCCGTTGACTGGGGAATGCTTAAACAAACTGTGGTACATAAGTGTAATGGAATGTAACTGTGGTAGAAGAAATGATGTATGTGATGATTAGAAAGAAGCTTGGAAAAATCTATGTGAATTGATGCAGGTGAAGTAAGCAAGCCAAGAAAAAATACAAACAATGACTACAACAATGTAAAGGAAAGAACAATTGCACAAAAAAATAAAAGTGAATGTTACAGAAGTATAAATATCAAGCATGTCTCCAAATAAAATGTAAGACGACACCCTAAATATCCCAATTTATGAAGGCATGACATTTAGCAGTTACACGTTATACAAATATTTAGACTTTTACAATATATTAATTAGTTGTGCTGATTTTTTGTCCAAAGAACTACTATTTGATATAAGAGATGAATATCTAGGTGAAGAAGTGGGTGGATACTAGGGATACATATCATGATGTAAAAAACAAACAACACCAATAAACACTATTTTAAAATTTGTAAAAACCATTCTCAGACTCTGACTTATTAGATTTCCTCTATTACTCTTAAGATAGGTCAAAATGGATACATAAACTAGATATAAAGAGAAATTTTACAAAAAAAAATAGAAGAACACAGAACATATTATTTATCATATTACAGACATGTGAACACTTTATGAATAAAAAGAGACACCAAAGTGACATACAAAATGGATAATCCAATTACATTAAATTAAAATTTTTTGTACACATAAAGCAAATGCAACTAAAATCAGAAGGAAAGCAGAAAATTGGGGAAAAGAATTTGTATTGTTTTTCACATAAAGGTCTCAAGAACTTGGTCAAATGTATAGGAATATGAGTCATTCCCAAACTGATAAATGATGAAAGGATGTCAACAGAAAATTTTCCAATGAAGAAATCAAAATAATTTGTAGTCACATAAAAAATGCTATTGTTATTGAGAAGAAATGCAAATTAAAACAACCTTGAGATACCATTTTGCAATACCAGATCAAAAATGATAGAAGGGAAAAGTGACAAATGTGAAGTGTATGTGAAAAAATAGGACAACTCAATGTTGGTGGAATGCTGAACCATTTTGGAGAGCATTTTGGAATTATGCCCAAAGCTTTATTAAACTATCTACACCTTTCACCCAGCAATACACTGCTTGGTCTATTTCCAAAAATAATCAGGGGAAAAGGAAAAGAACCTACATGTTCTATAACGTTTATAGTAGCTCTATTCATGGTGGCAAAGAACTGGAAATTGCAGGGATGTCCATCAATTGAGAATGGCTGAACAAGTTGTGGTACATGATTTTATTTTTTTTTTGAGGCAGTTGGGGTTAAGTGACTTGCAAAGGGTTATACAGCTAGTGAGTGTGTAATTTTGATGGAATATATTACACTATAAAAATGATGTGCTCAATTATTTAGAAAAAAAAATATGGGAAAGATTCTGGAACATTGTAGAGTAGGTCAGATTTTCCATCACAAAAAAGAAATAGCACCTCAGATGAATATTGCACAGTGAAAGTAAATGAGTAGGAGCAGAGAGGAGTTCTCCTGAGACAATCAGGGAGATCTGAAGAAAAGTCCCTGGACTAGGCTTGGTCCTTGGAAGAGTAACCACCTCCAGGCTAGATCCTAGGCTGGCCACAGCCTACGGCTAGCCAGTTGGGAGGCTGCCTTGGCCTCAGGCCAGAACTTTGATTCCAGGATAGTGAGGGGTGTTGGGCATTGAAGTGGGAAAAATCTATGGAAGTCTGCCACAAGAACGCAGAACTAGCTGTGATGTAGAGATGTGGCAGAATGCGAGAACCAGCATGCACCCAATGAGTGTACAAGCAGCTTGACAGGGACACCACTGCCTGTGGGCACTTACAGGAGCTGGAGGTTGTGTTCTGGTTCCATTCTAGAAGAGAGCACTGAAAGAGGATCTCAGGCCAGAGGCACCATAGCAGAGCTTGTGGCATCAGTGGAGAGGAACCCTCCTCACATTCCAGGGTACAAAAGAGAGTTTGTGGTCACTCAGACCAGACCACAGGCCAGGAGAGGAGGAAACACTCTTCTTATATCATACCACCTTGAAATACTAAAACTTACAGTCCCTCGAATATATCTGAAAAAGCTGCACAAAATCCATAACTCTAAACAAATTCTAGAGCAGGAGAATGCACAGAAACAGAGTGAAACAAATTTCTAGCCCAAGGCAACCTGAAGCCCAGCCTACCTTCACAAAAATAAAAAAATCAAGTAATTGTGGGAAAATGAGCAAACAAGGAAAAAAAATCAGACTGTACATCTTACTTTGGTTAGAAGGAAGATCAAGGATTTTCAAAATCAAGTAATAGAAGTAGAGGAAAAAATTGGAAGAAAATGAGAGTGATGCAAGAAATCATGAAAAAAGTCAACAGCTTATTAAATGAGATGCAAAAAATACTGAAGAAGTAACACTTAAATAATAGACTAACTCAAGGCAAAAAGATGCAAGATGCCAATGAGGAGAAGAATTGGCCCAATGGAAAAGGAAGTCAAAAGCTCACTGAAGAAAATAATTCCTGAAAAATTAGAATGGAACAAATGAACTAATACTTTATTAGAAATCAAGAAATATGAAACAAACCAACAAATGAAAAAAATAGAAAAAGTGTGAAATATATCATTGGAAAATCAATTGCTGAAAAATCAACCCAGGAGAGATTATTTAAAAATTGTTGGCTATCTGAAAACCATGATCAAAAAAAGAGCCTAAACATCATCTTTAGAAATTGTCAAGGAAAACTGCCCTGATATTCTAGAACCAGAGGTAAAATAGAAATTGAAAGAATCCAATCACCTCCTGAAAGACATTCCAAAAGGAAAAGTCCCAGGATATTATAGCCAAATTCCAGAGTTCCCAGTTCAAGGAGAAAATATTGCAAGCAGCCAGCAAAAACAATTAAGTGTTGTGGAAACACAATCAATATAACACAAGATGTAGCAGCTTTGTATTAATGGATCAGAAGGCTTAGAATATGATATTCCAGAGGTGAAAGGAGCTGGAGTAAAACCAAGAATTAAGTTCCACAATGAGGGCAAAGTCTAGGGTCCATGAAGATTCCTTGCTTAGAATGCCACTGCTAAGCACAGGTCCTTGCCTGGGTGTGTGGTGTTGTCCTAAGTGGCCCTGAATACCAAGTAGCACACCTTCCAGGGGGACCATGATACTTCCACCTGCACAAGGTCAAGAGGCTCCGGATTCTGGTTAAGATATTTTTTGGAGTTTACAATATGGGGTTTCTGTGAAGAGCTGAGTATTGCATTTTTTTCTGTTTTAATTTTGCAGTTGAGTTCATTTCGGTATGGCCACTTTTCATCTCTGATTTCACGAAATATGGATCTGGCTTTTTGTATTTAAGGTTTTATAAGAGTACAGTGAGCTTCAATTACTTCTCCTTGACATATCTCCCAGGTTGCTTGTTTGTGAGAAGAGATAGCTTATATTTTAAGATCTATTTCTGTCACTTGATTTTTTCTATGTCGTTGCTGTCTTGTGGAGATACTTATCTCTGTGTGCCCATGGACTCCTCCAGCACTGAAGAATCCTATCTATTCTCTGGCCTGCTGTGTTCATTTCCAACTTTGTGACACTGGAGAGTCTTTAGCTTTCGTTCCCTCTTTTCCTCTCCTCCCAAATGAGGATGGTAAGATCACCCACCTTAGTGCTTTGCAGTGAGGATAACAGGAGGTAATATTGGCCAAGGTTTTTCCCTTTACCACTTCATAAATATTAGCTACCTTCTAAATTCTGAGGGCCTTCAATCCTCAAATTCTATATTCACTCAGCCTCTCTTCCTTATGACCTTCTTTATTGTAAGAACTCTCCTATCACTCTTCTTCTAAATGGCCTACCAGTCTAATGCTCTGTTCTCTGTGTCATCCCCAGACTAGACATTCTATATTCCAAGCTCTCTAACAGCCCTAAGGACTCAGCCTAATCTGACATTCTGGGCTTTTGGTTCTTTTAAGAATTTTAAAATAATTTTTATTTTAATTCTCTACATAAAGCTTAAAATTCATCAATTAAATTGACAAAGGTGATTCCATTCATATGTGTCAATTTAAAAACTAACTTTTGGGGGGGCTGGCAATTGCATTAAGTGACTTGCTAAGGTTACACAGCTAGTGAGTGTCAGATGTCTGAGGTAGGATTTGAATTCAGGTCCTCCTCATTCCAGGGCCCGTACTCTATCCAGTGCACCAAGCAGCTGCCCTTTGAAACCTAATTTTTTGAAAACATTATGTATTCATTGCCCATTACAATAACATCAATACTTGTCTACTGATAATGGTACTGCACGGAATTATGTTTTTGATCCTCCCTTAACTTTTATGTATATAGACCACTTTGTTTTCATGTCTGTCTGGGATTTGTGTTGCAATATCTAAGCTTTATTGAGAATAACAACAAAAGGCCTGATATAAATTTTATTGAAATAAAGTTTTTTGTCATACGTATTTTTGTCTGGCATTTACTAAATTATCCTTTTTCCTGCTCTTATGTTGGCCCATGGAACAGGGAAGACATAAATTGGTTTATAACTGCTTCTGGTCCATGATTTTTTGTGTTTTAAGAACATTCCCATTGGGCAGGTAGGTGGCACGGTGAACTGAGTGCCTGGCCTGAAGTCAGGAAGACTCCTTTTCCTGAGTTCAAAGCTGGCCTTAGAAATTTACTGGCTGTGTGACCCTAGACAAGTCACTTAAGTCAGCTTTCTAATATTAACAACAAAGCCCAGCAGCAAGAGACAGAAAGAGAAATTCAATTTAAAGTAACTGTAGATAATACAAAATATTTGGGAGTCTACATGACAAGACAAAACCAAGAGATATATGAACATAATTACAACAAACTTTTCCACAATGAAAGTCAGATCTAAATAATTGGAGAAACATCAGTTGCTCATGGGTAGGCAGAGCTAATATAAAAAATGACAATTCTACTAAATTAATTTACTTATTCCATGTCATACCAATCAAAGCACCAAAAATTATTTTATGGAACTGGAAAAATAATAACAAAATTCATCTGGAAGAAGCTCAGGATATCAAGGAATCATTGAAAGAAATGCAAAAGAAGGTGTTTAGCCATACTAGATCTCAAACTGTAGTATAAACTGGTAACAAACAAAACATTCTGGTATAGCTAAGTAAACAGAGTGGTGGATCATTGGAATACATAAGTCCAAGTGAGTACATGATTTACACATAAAGATTGATGCCATTAGAAAAATTAGAGAGTATGGCACAGTTTCTCTGTCAAGTTTGTGGATAAAGGAAGAGTTCAGGACCAAGGAAGAAAAAGATTAAATAATGTAAAATCGATCACTTTGATTATATAAAGTTAAAACATTTTTGCACAAACAAAATCAATGTAACCAAAAGTATAAGGAAAGCAGAAAAGGGAAATTTCTGTAACAATTATCTCTAATAAAGGCAGCATTTGTCAAATATAGAGAAGCTAATCAACTTAGTCAAATGTGTAAGAATACAAGAATTTATAAGAATACGAGTCATTCCCCAATTGATAAATGGTGAAAGGATGTGAACAAGCAGTTTTCAGATAAAGAAATCAAGTCTATCTATAATCATATGAAAATACTCTAAATCACTATTGATTAGAGAAATGCACATTAAAACAACTCTGAGATGACACCTAACATCTCTCACATTGGCTGATATGACAAAAAAGGGAAAATGTTGGATGTTGGAGGTGATGTGGGAAAAGTGGAACACTAATGCACTGTTGGTGGAGTTGTGAACTGAAGAAACCATTCTAGAGAGCAATTTGGAACTATGCCTAAAGGGTATAAATTGCATATTCTTTGATTCAGCAATAGCACTGCTAGCTCTGTAACCCAAAGATATTTTAAAAAGGGGAGGGGAAAGACCTATTTGTACAAAACTATTCATAGCAGCTCTTTTTGTAGTGGCTATGAACCGGAAATCAAGGTGGTATCATCAGTTAGGGAATGGCTAAAGAAGCTGTGCTATATTATTGTAATGAAATATTATTGTGCTCTAAGAAATGACAAGCAGAATGATTTCATAAAAACCTGGAAAGACTTACATGACTGATGAATAGTTTATGGAAGAAAACCAGAAGAACACTGTACATAGTAACAGAAATATGTTTTGACGAAGAATTGGGAATGACAGCTATGCTCAGCAATGCAATGATCCAAGAAAATCCTAAAGGACTAATAGTGAAGCATATTATCCACCTCCAGCAAAAGAACTGGTATTTTTAATACAGACTAAAGCATGCTATTTTTGTTTTTCTTTCTCTCATTTTTTTTTATCACTTATTAGAGTCTTCTTGTAAAAGGACTGGCATGAAAATGCTTTACGTAACTGCACATGTATAGCCTATATCTGATTGCTTACTGTGTCAGGGAGGTAAAAGGGAAGGGAAAGAGGATGGGATAGAATTTGAAAGTCAAAAGCTTAAACAAAAATTTTTACAGATATATATATATATATATATATATATGTATATGTATATGTATGTACATACATATACATATATATATATATTTGTGTGTATTTAGTCAAAATATATACATATGTATATACTCAAAAGAAAACTCATGGGATGGGAAAAAATTCTATGCATTAAGTGAATAAAAATACAAACAAACCAAGATTTGTACTCACCCTGACAAAGCAAAAACAAACATTCCAAAAATTAAAAAGATAAACAAGATCTGCATTTTTAGAAAGGGAATCATAGACCATAAACTAAAATTTGGGGTAAATACATAAGTTCCACATATCTTTGTAGTCATATTTATAAGGTAATATTAACTACTCCAGAAGAAGACACTAAAAATAATATAATTGTGACAGGAGACTTTATGTCCCTCTCCCAGTTTTGTATAACTCCAGCAAAGAGGTACACAAAAGAGAAAATAGGAAAATAAAAAAATTGCAGGAGAAAGTAGAAGTTAAAAAAGCATATGTTTGCTATGTTTAAATGGTAACTGCAAAGGCATATACATATTTCCCTGAACTAATGGAACCTTTAAAAAAATTGATGATGTGTTATTGCACAGAGATACTACAAGCAAATATAAAAAGGCCCCAAAAATGAATATATCCTCTACAGGTGATAATAAATAAAAATAGTTATTGGTGCAGAAACACATAATAAAGACAGAAACACAAAAGTGACTTAACGATGAAATCTTAAATAGTCATTAAGTTAAAGAAAAATCATAGACACAATAGGAATTGGACCTCCAGGTAAAATATTCAACAAGATTGGGGACCAGTTATTTTCTGATTGCCTTGAACTCTGATACATCTCCAAAAAAAAATAATTCACCAAAGATCAATTAACATCAGCTGTATCCATGATTTAGGACATAGAGAATCCAAAAGAAGGTAGAATGAAACAAAACCAAATCTCTGAGTTGACTTCT
>NW_027556291.1:56383714-56469214 GCF_003287225.1 Phascolarctos cinereus | reverse complement strand
AGAAGAAGAAGAAGAAGAAAGTGAATGAAAACAGTTCCTGCCTTCAGTGAAATTGCAATTTGATCAGGGAAGAAAACACAGAAAAGGAATTTGAAATTTGGGTCAGGTACATACCATAGGGGCATGAAGGAAGAGTCTGAGAACTGCTACGAGAGAGGAACACATAGATAAAGGTGATGTCTATATTTACTCATTGCTTTAAATGGAGGTTTTGAAGTTCATGACTTTGCTCACCAATCCAGGTGGAGGGAAGGAAGTCAGGAAGTGTGAATACATTAAGTATCATTTGATAGGCAGATAGACAGAAAGGAAGATTTATTAAGCACCTTCTAAGGGCCAAGCACTACACTGATGGCTGAATCTAAAAATATAAGCAAGCAAGAAAATCTGTTCTCAATGAGCTTACATTATAATAGACAAAAAGGTCAGATGAAGAGGAGCTGGAAGTGCTGGGGTAAGGCATGGTTTAAAGTTTGTATAGTCTTTATCTAACTGAAAATAATGAAAAGGTACATAAAATGTAAAGGAATCTAGAATAAGCCTACAAGATATCGGTGTATGTTTATTTACAAAATTGCCCCTAAAGAAATAAGTAACAGGTTTAATAATCAGAAAGGCATTCAGTGTTCCTTGCTAGATCATGTCGATATAAGAAAAATATCAGTGCTCCCCAGAGTAATTTACCAGTTGAATTCTGTAGCAATGATACAATCAAAAAGATGTTTTACAGAACTAATTTAATAACAACAAAAATATTTTGGAAAACAATACCTAGAAAATCAATGGAAATTACTCCCCAAAAATTTAAGAAAGAAAGGGATTAATCACATGTTCAGAATTAAAACTATACCATAAAGAAGTAGTCATCAAAAAAAAGTTTGGAATGGTTTAAAAAACAGAGAAGTAGATCCATGGAACAAACTAAAAATGGAGAACCAGTAGTAATGGACCCTTATATTACATGTTTGCTAAGTCTGAAAATATAAATGGCTCAGGAATAAATTCTTCTTTTGATAATAACTGTTGGGATAACTAGCAAACAGTCAGGGAGAAGTTAAAGTTATACCAACAGCATTCATCATATTGGACCATAATTTGTAAATGAGTTTATGAACTTATTAAAGATCATATCACAACAAATTAGAAAAAAAGAACATTTACTTCAATGACTTAGAGGAAAACCATACAGTCTTAAGATATTCTGCATATTTCTGGGCATTATTTCTCTCATCATACAATTCATAGCCTAGCCAACATCCAAGCATGGATTCTCAGTAGGAGAGTTAAATTCAAAATTATTGAGCTAAACGGACAGGCTTATTTGACTCTACTGCAAATGGCAGTGCTTCAATAACAGCCATCCTTGACAGATATAGGGAGCTGAGTGTTCCATTAGAGTGACTGTATTGCATTTATGGCTTCATCTCGAAGTTGACCCTTGTCAGTGGCAGGGAGATTGTGTTCTGTAGCAGAAAGAAAGAAAGAAAAAGGGAAGATGATTCAATCTGCACTCCAAATCCCTCAGTTCATTATCTCAACCTGGGTATCATGGTACATCATAAGTCTTCTTGAACTTTGGTTGGTTATTATGTTGATGACAGCTTTGAAGTCTTTCAGATTTGATTATCTCTAAAGTATTGCTGTTATTGTAAAAATTGTTCTTCTAATTCTTCTCATTTCATTTTCCTTAATTTCATACAAGTCTTCCCATGTTGTTCTGAAACCATCCCCTTTGTCAGTTCTTACTTCACAAGAGTACTTCATCGCATTCAAGTACTATAACTTTTTCAGCTAGTCCTCAGTTTATGGGTATTCCCTCGTTTTCCAATCCTTTGCCACCACAAAATGAGTGTTTATTAATATTTTTAAGTATAAAAGTCCTTTTTTTCCTCCTTTGAACTATCTGGAGAATAGAACTGAAGTGGCATCACTAGGTAAAAGAATGGACTCAGGGCCATAACTCTTTGGCATACTTCCAAATTGCTTTACAGAATGTTTGGATCAACATACACCTCTGCCATACTTTCTTAAAAACAGGAATGAGGGAGTTTTGTATCTTATGAAAAGTCTACTCTTCATTTCTTGGCAAAATGTGATGATTTTTGTTTTTCTTATTATTTATGTGGACAATTATTTTCATACTTTTTCTAATATTTTAAAATCGATGACAAATGTTGGAGGATATGTTGAAAAAACAGGACACCAACTCAATGTTGGTGGAATTGTGAACTGATTCAACGATTTTGGAGAGCATTTTGAAATTATGCCCAAAGACTTATTAAACTATCTATACCCTTTCATCCAGCAATGACACTACTTGGTCTATTTCCAAAAATAATCAGGGAAAAAGGAAAAGAACGTACATGTTCTGTAATGTTTATAGCAGTTCTGTTCATGGTGGCAAAGAACTTGAAACTGCAGGGATGTCCATTAATTGGAGAATGCCTCAACAAGTTGTGGTACATGATTTTCCTTTTTTTTTTATGAGGCAATTGGGGTTAAGTGACTTGACCAGGGTCACACAGCTAGTGAGTAGTGCATAATTTTGATGGAATACTATTATACCATAAAACTGATGTGCTCAATTATTTTAGAAAAAAAAACATGGAAAAGGATACTAGGAAGATTGCAGAGTAGGTCAGAAAATTCTAAGCTCTCAAGATTTTCCTTCACAAAATAGAGGAAATAGCACTTCAGGATGAATATTGAGCAGTAAAACTAAATGAGTAGGAGTAGAAGAGGAGTTTTCCTGAGACAATCAGGGAATATCTGAAGAAAAGTCCCCAGACTAGATTTGGTCCTTGGGAAGAGTAACCACCTCCAGGTTAGATCCTCGGTCCCCTTAAACAATAAGCTGCAAGGCCTGGGGCTAGCTAGTTTGGGAGGCTGCCTTGGCCTGAGGCCAGAAAATTTGATTCCAGGAATAGTGAGGGGTGTTGGGCATCTGAAATGGGAAAAATCTAGGGAGGCTCTGCTGAAAAGGAATGCCAGAACTGGCTGTGATGTAGACAGGTGGCAGAATGCGAGAAGGAACCAGCACATGTCCGGTGAGTGTAGAAGCAGTTGACAGGGACACCACTGCCTGTGGGCACTTACAAGAGGCTGGAGCTCATGGTTCTGGTTCCATTCTAGAAGAGAGAACTGAAAGAGGATCTCAGGCCAGAGGCACCATAGCAGAGATGACTCTCCTCACAGTTGAGGGTACAAAAGAGAGTTTGTGGTCACTCACAGACCAGACCACAGGCCAGGAGAGGAGGAAACACCTCTTCTTATATCATACCACCTTTGAAATACTAAAAACTTGCAGGTCCCTAGAATTATCTCTGAAAACAGCTGCATAAAATCCATAACTCTAAACAAATTCTAGAGTAGCAGAATGCACAGAAACAGAGTGAAACAAATTTCCAGCTCAAGACAACCTGGAAGCCCAGCCCTACCTTCACAAAGAGTTAAAAAAAAAAACGGTCAAGCAATAGGCTGTGAAAATTAGCAAACAACAGAAAAAAACTCAGACTGTACAATCTTACTTTGTTGAGAAGGAAGATCAAGGATTTTCAAAATCAAGTAAGAGAAGCAGAGGAAAAATTGGGAAGAAAATGAGAGTGATACAAGAAAGTCATGAAAAACAAGTCAACAGCTAACTAAATGAGGTGCAAAAAATACCGAAGAAAATAAAAGAAAATAGCACCTTAAATAGCCTATGCAAGCCCAAATGGAAAAGGAAGTCCAAAAGCTCACTGAAGAAAATAATTCCTGAAA
This sequence comes from Phascolarctos cinereus, assembly GCF_003287225.1. Lineage (NCBI taxonomy): Eukaryota > Metazoa > Chordata > Mammalia > Diprotodontia > Phascolarctidae > Phascolarctos > Phascolarctos cinereus. The sequence continues at coordinate 56,465,455 of NW_027556291.1, read as the reverse complement.
AATTAGAATGGAAAAAATGGAAGCTAATGACTTTATTAGAAATCAAGAAATTATGAAACAAAACCAACAGAATGAAAACAATAGAAGACAATGTGAAATGCATCACTGGAAAAACAATTGAGCTGAAAAATAAACCCAGGAGAGATAATTTAAAAATTATTATGTTATCTGAAAACCGTAATCAAAGAAAGAGAATAAACAAAATCTTTTGAGAAATTATCAAGAAAAACTGCCCTGATATTTTAGAACCAGAGGGTAAAATAGAAATTGAAAGAATCCACCAATCATCTCCTGAAAGACATTCCAAAAGGAAAACTCCCAGGTATATTATAGCCAAATTCCAGAGTTCCCAGTTCCAGGAGAAAATATTGCAAGCAGCCAGCAAGAAACAATGTAAGTATTCTAGAAACACAATCAAGATAACACAAGATGTAGCAGCTTCTTTACTAATGGTTCAGAAGGCTTAGAATATGATATTCCAGAGATCAAAGGAGCTAGGATTAAAACCAAGAATCACGTTCCTCGATGAGGACAAAGTCTAGGGTTCGTGAATATTCCTTCCCTTAGAATGCCACTGCTAAGCACAGGTCCTTGCCTGGCTCTGTGGTGTTGCCCTAAGTAGCCCTGAATACCAAATAGAATGCCTTCCAGGGGGACCATGATACTTCTACCTGCACAAGGTCAAGAGGCTCTGGATTTTGGTTAAGAAATTTTTTTGGAGTTTACAATATGGGGTTTCTGTGAAGAGCTGACAGTTTCAGGTTTTTTTGTTTTAATTTTACCGTTGGGTTCATAGAGATATGGCCAGTTTTGATCTCTGAATTTGTGAAATATGGTATCTAGGCTTTTTGTATTTAAGGTTTTATAAGAGTACAGTGAGACTTCAACTACTTCTCCTTGACATATCTTCCAGGTTGTTTGTTTGTGAGAAGAGATAGCTTATATTTTAAGATCTATTTCTGTCACTTGATTTTGCTCTATGTCATCGCTATCTTGTCGAGATACTTATCTCTGTCTGCCCATGAACTCCTCCAGCACTAGAAGAATCCTATCTATTCTCTGGCCTGCTGTGTTCATTTCCAGCTTTGTGACACTGGAGGAGGTTCTTCAGCTTTCCTTCCCTCTCTTTCTTCTCATCCCAAATGAGGATGGTAAGAGCACCCACCTTAGTGGTTTGCAGTGAGGATAAGAGGAGGTAATATTGGCCAAGGGCTTTTCCCCTTTAAACCACTCAATAAGTATTAGCTACCTTCTTAATTCTGAGGGTCCTTCAATCCTCAACATTCTATGTTTTTTAACCTCTCTTACTTATGACCTTCTTTGTTGTAAGGACTCTCCTATCACTAATATAGCCCTTCTTCCAAATTGGCTGCCAGATCTAATGCTCTGTTCTCTGTGTCATCTCCCAGACTAGACTTTCTGTATTCTAAGCTCTCTAATAACCTTATCATTCTATGCTCTAGGGACTCGCCCTAATCTGACATTCTGGACATTTGGTTCTTTTAAGAATTTTTAAATAATTTTTATTTTAATTCACTACATATAGCTTAACAATTTGTCAATTTAAATGGACAAAGGTGATTCCTTTCATATGCTGTAAATTTAAAAACTAACTTTTTTTTGGGGGGGATGGCTAAGCAATGGAGTTTAGTGAGTTGTCCACGGTCACACAGCCAATGAGTGTCAAGTGTCTGAGGTAGGATTTGAATTCAGGTCCTCCTCACTTCAGGGCCACTGCTGTATCTACTGGACCACCTAGCTGCCCTTTGAAACCCAACTTATTGAAAAGATTATACATTCATTGCCCATTAAAATTACATCAGCACTTCTCTTACCTGAAGATGGTACTACATGGAATTATGTTTTTGATCCTCATTTAACTTTTATCCATATAGAAAACTTTGTTTTCATGCTCTATCCTTGGCTTTGAGTTGCAAGATCTAAGCTTTAATTTCAAATAACAACAAAAGGCCTGATATAAATTTTTATTGAAATAAAATTTTTTGTCATATGTATTTTTGGCTGGTGTTTACTAAATTATCCTTTTTCCTGCTCTTCTGTTGGCCCATGGAACAGGGAAGACACAAATTGTTTTATAACTGCGTCTGGTCCATGACTTTTGTCTTTTAAAAACATTCCCATTGGGCAGGCAGGTGGCACAGGGGACAGAATGCCTTGCCTTGAATCAGGAAGACTCCTCTTCCTAAGTTGAAAGGTGGCTTTAGAAATTTGCTAGCTGTGTGACCCTAGACACGTTACTTAAGTTGGCCTTTCTATATATTACCAAGAAAGCCCAGCAGCAAGAGACAGAAAGAGAAATTCAATTTAAAGTAACTGTAGATAATACAAAATATTTGGGATTCTACCTGATGAGACAAAACCAAGAGATATATGAACATAATTATAAAACTCTTTTCACACAATGAAAGTCTGATCTAAATAGTTGGAGAAACATCAGTTGCTCATGGGTAGGCAGAGCTAATATAATAAAAATGACAATTCTACCTAAATTAATTTACTTATTCTATGTCATACCAATCAAAGAACCAAAAATTATTTTGTGAAACTGGAAAAAGTAATAACAAAATTCATCTGGAAGAAGAAAAGCTCAAGGATATCAAGGGAATCATTGAAAGAAAATGCAAAGGAAAGTGGTTTAGCCATACTAGATCTCAAACTGTACTATAAACTGGTAACAAACAAAACATTCTGGTACTAGCTAAGAAATAGAGTGGTGGATCATTGAAATAAATTAGGTTCAAATTATATTATGTTAGTGATCATAGTAATCTAGTGTATGATAAACACAAACATCCAAGCATATGGAAAAAAAATTCATTGTTTGGTGAATACTTCAAGGAAAATATAGACCAACATCTCACACCATGCATCAAAAAACTTCCAAGTGGGTACATGATTTACACATAAAGTGTGATGCCATTAAAAAATTAGAGAGCATGGCAGAGTTTCCCTGTCAAATTTGTGGATAAAGGAAGAATTCAGGACCAAGGAAGGAAAAGATTTAAAAATATAAAATTGATCATTTTGATTATATAAAGTTAAAAGGTTTTTGCACAAACAAAACCAATGCAACCAAAAGTAGAGGAAAGCAGAAAAGGGAAATGTACCATGACAACTATCTCTAATAAGGGTGCCATTTGTCAAATATAGAGAACTTAGTCAACTTAGTCAAATGCATAAGAATACAAGAATTTATGAGAATACAAGTCATTCCCCAGTTGATAAATGGTCAAAGGATGTGAACAAGCAGTTTTCAGATAAAGAAATCAAATCTATCTATAGTCATAGAAAAATAATCTAAATCACTATTGATTAGAGAAATGCAAATTAAAATAACTCTGAGATAACACCTAACATCTTTCACATTGGCTAATATGACAAAAAAGGAAAATGTTGGATGGTGGAGATGATGTGGGAAAAGTGGAACACTAAAGCACTGTTGGTGGAGTTGTGAAGTGAAGAAACCATTCTAGAGAGCAATTTAGAACTATTCCCAAAAGGCTACAAAATTGCCTACTCTTTAATTCAGCAATACCACTGCTAGGTCTGTAACCCAAGGACATTTTAGAAAGGGAAGGGGAAAGACGTATTTGTACAAAAATATTCATAGCAGCTCTTTTTGTAGTGGCTAAGAACTGGAAATCAAGGGGATGTCATCAATTAGGGAATGGGTAAAGAAGCTGTGCTACATTATTGTAATGAAATATTATTATGCTTTAAGAAACAACAAGCAGAATGATTTCAGAAAAACCTGGAAAGACTTACATGACTGATGAATAATTTATGGAAGAAAACCAGAAGAAAACTGTACACAGTAACAGAAATATAGTTTGATGAAGAAATGCGAATGACAGCTATGCTCAGCAATGCAATGATCCAAGAAAATCCTAAAGGACTAATAGTGAAGCATACTATACACCATCAGCAAAAGAACTGGTATTTTTACTACAGACTAAAGCATGTTATTTTTCTTTTTCTTCCTTTCATTTTTTTTTCATTTATTAGAGTCTTCTTGTAAAAAGGACTAGCATGGAAATGCTTTATGTAACTGCACATGTATAGCCTATATCTGATTGCTTACTGTGTCAGGGAGGTAGAAGGGAAGGGAAAGAGGATGGGATAGAATTTGAAATTGAGAATTTTAAACAAAAATTTAAATATATACATAATTCTGTGGATTTATTCAAAATATATACGTATGTATATACTCAAAACAAAACTGATGGGATGGGGAAAAATTCTATGCATTAAGGGAATAAAAATACAAAGAAACCATGATTTGTACTCACCCTGAAAAAGCAAAAACAAACATTCCAAAAATTATTAAGATGAACAAGATCTGCATTATTGGAAGGGAGTCATAGACCACAAACTAAAATCTGGTATAAAGATATAAGTTCCAAATATCTTTGTAGCCCAATTTGTAAGGTAATATTAACGGATGCAGAAGAAGACACTAAAAATTACATAATCATGACAGGAGATTTTTATATCCTCTACCAGTTTTGTGTAAGTCCAGTGGAGAGATACACAAAAGAGAAAATACGGAAGTAAAAAAATTGCAAGATAAAGTAGAGTTAAAAAAGCATACTGTTGCTATCTTTTAAATGGTACTGCAAAGGCATATACATATATCCTGGAACTAATGGAACTTTTAAAAAAAACTGATGGTTTATTATGGCAAAGAGATACTACAAACAAATATAAAAAGGGAGAAAAAATGGATACATCCTATACAAGTGATAATAAAATAAAAATAGTTATTTGTGCATAAAACACATAAAAAACACAGAAATACAAAAGTGACTTAACAATGAAATCCTAAATACTCAGTTAGTTAAAGAACAAATCACAGACACAATAGGAATTGGACTTCCAGGTAAAATATTCAAGAAGATGGGGGACTAGATATTTTCTAATTGCCTTGAACTCTGATACATCTCCAAAACAAAAATAATTCACCAAAGATAAATTAACATCAGCTGTGTCCATGATGGTAGGATATAGAGAATCCAAAAGAAGGTAGAACAAAACAAAAACAAATCTCTGAGTTTACTTCTCTATCATGCTCACACAGCACTGCTCCTTTTTGCAATATTTGCAGCAAGGCTACATTTAACTGAATGAAAAAAACAGTTGCAAGATCTAATTCACAGATGCAGTACATGAAATAAGGGTTTAGGATGTGTTCAGTGAAGACTAGTACCTCTGGTGTGAGGGCCACCAAGCCCTTTTCAGGGCTGCTTCCCACCTGTGGTGTCTACCTGATCCACCCCACTCTCACCTGTGGCTCCAAGAAGCTGCAGCATGCACAATGGCCACACTGTGGTAACCATTTGGGCAGACAGGCTAAACCAGGTTGAGGATAACTGAGGGGGTCTCAAACCTGTAGGTAAGTTTGGGGGGTGTCTATCCCAAGCATTTGATGAATTCCACTTCTGGAAAGGGCAGATGAGAACAGTTTGTTCCAATGGCCATGAAGGCAGCTGAAGCAGGCACTGTGGAGTGCTTAGAGCTTGGTTAGACAGGGAAGATGCCAAGGCCATCCACTTCATCTGCAGCTGTCACCAGTCGTCTCTAGTCTGTATCACCACAGGACTGTGACAACTCAGGAAGAGGGAGTGAAGCCAATGATTTCGAGCAATTCTGCCTCTTGTGTTATGGGGATACACAACAACCTTTCTCACAAAATTCACTTGCAAAGAAAGGATGCCCACTCTTTTCCCTGTCATTTGTCAGAGTTCTAAAAATGCCTGTAACGGCAATAAGATGAGACAAAGAAATCAGACGCAAACACAGGGAAAGGGATGATAAAAGTTTTCCCAGTTGTGCTGATAATATGATAATATACTTGGAAAATATTAAGGAAACTAATGAAGATAATAAATAAGACAGGAAAACTGAAGGTTCTAAAACTGATTCTCAAAAATTTACATATATTTTTTCAAACAGTAATAAAATATCAAAAAAGTTGTAATCAAAAAGAAATCCCATTGGAGTTAACGACAAAATTCATAAAATATCTACAGAGATCAATCTATCAGAGTAAATAAATGCTTGTACAGATTTAGTTACAGGGGACTCAAAAAACTAAAGAGAAACTAAACAGCTAGAAGAATATTCAATATTAATTAATATGCCATTCCAATATAATTTAAAAAAAGACAACATTACCAAGCTAATTTAAAGTTTTTGTGCTATACTAATCAAGTTACCAAGAGAATAAATTAAAGAAGTGAATGAAATAACAAAAATCATTTAGAGAGCTCAAAAAGGATTTTGAAACTCAAGTAAGGGAGGTAGAGGAAAATTGGGAAGAGAAATGAGAGTGATGCAGGAAAATCATGAGAAATGAAGCAAAAGCTTGGTTAAAGAAGACAAAAAAAATTACTGAAAAAATAATACTTGAAAAACAGACCAGGCCAACATGTAAAAGAGGTCCAAAAAGCCAATGAGGAGAAGGATGCCTTAAAAAGCAGATTTAACCAAATGGAAAAGGAGGTTCAAAAGCTCATTGAAGAATCTAATTCCTTAAAATTTAGAATGCAGCAAATTGACGCTGATGACATCAGGAGAAATCAAGAAACAATGAAACAAAACCAAAAGAATGAAAAAGTAGAAGATAGTGTGACCTAACTCACTGGAAAAACTGTTAATGTGGAAAATAGATCCAGGAGAAATAACTTAAAAGTTATATAACTACTGGGTAAGCTAGGTAGCACAGCGTATAGAAAACCAAAAGACCTGAAACATGGAATGAAATGATTACCAGAAATATGGATAAAGGAGAAATAGTACTTGGAGACTTTCAAGTATAGTGTACTGTAGCAATAATCAAAAACATCTTGGCCAACTATGCCCAAAGGGTGTACAAATGGGCATACCATTTGTGATTTCTTGAAATACAGTACCAAAGGGTTTTGCATTTAAGGTTTTATACATCACTAGGAGTCTTAAGTCACCTCTCTATTATGTTCTATTTCTGTCTTTTCCTATTGCTCTAATATGTCTTTGCTGTCTCATGGAGACATCTCTCCCTTCTCCTAGCTAATTTTCAATAAGTTTCTCATGTGACCAAGTTTTCACCATTATTGTACTAAGCTGTTTGTTCACTATCAGATACTTTCTTCTAGAGAAGTCAGTTTCTTTCCCACTCTGTTCTTCAAAAAGAACATTTCTATAACTTTTGTTTCTTAACTTCAAGGAATTTAAATAGAGTTTATGGAAAAGCCACAATTTTATTTGGGACTCTCTCTAAAGATACTTAAACTTTTGTCTTGAAAGAGGAATATTTCTGGCTGGCGACTGAGGACGAAGGTTCACAAGCTTATGTCGAGGGTGAACATATTGTCCCAGTAAGATCAGCTGGAGTACAGTGACATTAGAAATTGGGGGTATGCTCTGTTGTACTCTGGAATTTGTATAGAGGGGAGGGCTTGTGGCTAGGTGGTTCTTTTGGGCATCCTGTCCCAGTATGCTGCTACCGGCATTAATCTGAATTCATGGACTCTAGAAATCAAAAATCCTAGAGCTTCAAGAGACCTGATGACATGGGATGTCAGAGTTGGAAGGTTTTGGAACACTGGATGTCAAACAATCTGTAGATCACAAAATATTAGACTGGGAGGAATCTCAAAGTTGAGTTCTACTGATTATCTTACTTACTTTAATTAATTACCTTTTTTAGGCAGAATACTTCTTCATAGCACCAAAAAATCATCACTAATTGTGAACAAGAATCTCATTGCTTTTTTAATTCAATTTTGATTTTCAGGTTTTCTACCTCTTTTCTGCCCTTCCCCAGATATTCCACATACCTCTCCCCAATCACTAGGAAATAAAAAGTAAAACGCTTAGAAATATGTAGAGTAAGCAAAACAAGTTTCTGAATTTGCCATATCCAGAAAAAATATGCCTCAAACTGCATTCTGAATTTATCACAACTCTTTTTCTGGAAGTAGGCAGTGAGATTCATCATGAGTCATCCAGGAACTATGTTTGGTCATTTCTTGATCATAGTTCCTATGCCTTTTAAAATTGATCATTATTATAATATTGTTATTGTACACATGATTCACTTGGTTCTGCTCACTTCACTCTGCGAAAATTCACATATGTTACCAGATTTCTATGAAACAATTTACTTTATCAATTCTTATAGAACTATATTCTAATATATTCATATGCCCTATATTGTTCAGACATTCTCCAAATAATGGATACCCCATTCTGATTCAATTCATTGCCAACATATAGACATATTTTGTATGTGTGGGTCTCTTTCCTCTTTCTTTGATATCTTTAGATTATACACCAAGATTTTTTGCAGTTACTTTCTTCCCCAGTACAAGATTTAGACAGGAATCCACAAGGGTTATTCTGTGATTTCTGCTGGGTGAGGCCACCCTGTCTTCTAGTCATTATAAAGCTGCACATTTGTAGAATAACTAGTGCTAACAATATGATGAATGCATTCCGAATCAAGACAAGTCAATGAGTCACAAAGGATTTATTAAGCACCAAGCATGGGTTAAGTGCTATTCTAAGATTTAGGGATAAAAATAATTCTGAATCAAAAAATCTAATACATATTGCTTAAGTGACTTATGGAGTTCTTGTATCTGACTGCTACCTCTGAGAAGTCATTACAACAAGTATGCCATTACTCTGATGCAGTTGCTGCAAGTAGAGAAGACTCAGTGCAGCCCTTCCCCACAAGATGTTTTAAGGCAGAGCCCATGGACTTCTCTGGCACTGGAAGAATCCTCCCTATTCCCTGGCCTGGAGTGTTCATTCCCATAGCCAGGCTGGGTGCAGAGTCAATTGATGAACTGTTGATTTCCTGAGAAATGCAATACTTTAGCACTGCAGGGATACTGACATAGGAAACTGTGAATCTTGTTGATAAGGCTTATTTATAGATGATATAGACAGAGTACGGAACTTCCAGGAAAGGGTGATTTGACAGACACTGAAAATGTCCACCCCCATCTCCAAATCTCTCTAGCACTGACCTGTAAACTCTACTCATTCACAATGCTGCAGTAGGACAGGCCTACACAACCTCAGGCCTGCAGACTGCTTATAGCCTGTGAGCACACCAAAGATTTTCAGGTGGTCCACGAAAAATGTAGAGGATGTGTTGCTCTATATTTTGCATTGGCCAGCCCAAAATCTTTTTGCGGGCTACATGTTGTGCAGGCCTGTAGTAGGAGAGAAACTGCTGGTTTTGGATTTGTAGAAAGCAGGCCTGGCTCCCTGTCCAGTTCTTCCCTTGGTTCTCCTTTCCTACTGTGTTTGGTCTTAATCATCATCTCTCAAACTTTGCAGAGTTGGGAAAAGTTTGGATGGTAACCTGGGCAGAGTTTGGGGGTTACTAACCTAGGGCTAACCCCACCATAAAGGCAGCACATTTTCAGCACCACTTTCCTCCTCCAACTTTCTTCTAAAATAACTGGACACAATCCCTGTCTGCTGGTTATTGAAGTGGGGGAGGGGAGAAGGAATGCTGGCAAAGCCTCTGCAGTAGGAGGGGATTCCAATACTGGCCTCAGGAAGGAATTCAGAAGTCAATTTGTGCATCTCTCCTGGGAATGTGGAGGCAAGTGGGGGAAGGGTGCTGAAGGAGACAATGAAGAATTACTGTGCACCTCCTGTGACACTTCATCTGGAGTTTGCCTTCACTGGATATCCTCTTTTCATTTCAAGAGGAGCATAGCACTGGCAAAGTGTCTAGAGCAGGAAAAGATTTTGATCTGGGCTCTATGCAGGAGCTTCTCCATTCACACTGAGTGTCTGCTGAGGAAATATTCAGTGTCTATAGAAGCAGCATCAGCTGATCCTAATCACCAGTTGCCATGGTGATTGGTCTGTTTCCAAGGAAACCTCAAATCCTGAGTTTCTGGCTGTCATACTAGATAGACTCTTACGAAGCTCCTGTTTTTACCCCTCAATTCACAGGAGAGGTGTGTGTCTACATTACAAAATTTGGGTGTGAAGATTTTTTGTTATTGTTGTTTTTGTATTTCTCCAACTCTCTTACTGTATTAAATAACATTATCTGAAAGGTAATTAAGTCAGGTGAACTAAATATTATGGACTGATCACCATGGGGAAAACCCACTGTTGAGGCTTCATGACCTCTGACACATAACTTCCCTCTCCTCTGGACTACATCTAAAACCTCTGTAGAAGTGCACAGGCACATTATAGGGGCTTGACCTGCGAGTATAAGTGGGGATTGGGCACCCCAAGACTGTACTGCACATGGATTATGTCAGTTGATTCTCACAGATTCCCTACAGATATTATCATTTATACTTTACAAGTGAGGAAACTGAGGTTCTCAGAGGTTAGAGGACTTAACCATGGTCAGCAATTTGTTATGTGTCAGATAAGGGATTTTAAACCCAAGTTCTTTCTGACTCCAAGTGCACACCAACCCTTATCCCCAGTGTATCATGGGCCTGTCTTCATTTTCTTTTTTTTTTTTTTTCAACTTCATTCACCTCCCCAACACACTCTCACTCATAATGGACAAAATCAGTGAGAAAATATGACCCACACTATGACCCCACCTGAATTTATTTATAATATTTTGCATATCTAGTCCCCTACCCTGTACAAAGAGGAAGGAAGATCATACCGTCACTTGGAGAAACATTGAGATAGTATTACATTTCCAAGATACATTATGGGTCCCACCTGTAAACTATGTGAACTCATCAACATCTCACAGTTGCTTTAGGAGTTACTGTGTCCAAAGATTTTCTGCTCTTGGTGGGCATTCATCAGGCTGCACTTAGGTGGGCTGGGAAGAGGGTCCTGACATTACAACTGCAAAGAACCTCAGAGGCCATCTAGTCCAAACTACTCATTCTAGAGCTGAGCAAACTGAGCCTGAGGGAGGGAAGTGACTGGCCCAAGGTCATAGGGATACAAAGCACAAGAAGCAGGATTTTAACACAGGTTTAGAGACACCGCTACTATCACTCATCTTATCAATCAACACCTGAGCCCCTATAGGAAGGCTCAGTTTCTAGTCATTGATTCTCAGAGTAATATTTGCCTTATGTCTAGGTCAACACAGGGAAATGGTAAAGGAACTTTATATTTCATGAGCACAATCAGGCTCACAACAAAGCAACTATAAGACTGGGTTTATTTCACCTGAGGAAAAATATAAGTCACAAAGGAGTGGAGTTGAGCTTATTAGCTAGAATATAGTACTCATTTAATAAATACATGTAGGGTTGATTCAACCAAAAAAAAAAAAAAGAAGACAAATTACTGTCTCTCTACAGTGTTCTCCACCTCCCCAAGGATTCTGTTAGAGGTAGAAGTCTTCCAAAGACTATAGAGGGAGCATGTGTGTCACAGACTTGGGGCTAAGGGGTGTGCTGGTTGGCCAGGAAAAGCAGAAGTTTGTATGATAAAGTTTGGTCATTCACCCTGATCTCTTACTTCTTCATTCTCTCTCATCTTAAAGAAGCATATGCCTTTAGTCAATGTCTCCTCTATCATCACTGTTTCACTTGATGAGGTGCTATTATGCATTAATAAGGCCATATTCTCTACTTGCTCAAGCAATACTTTCCCACATTTCTCCTCTAGCATGTTGCTTCCTCTTTAATCCTCATTCTGTCACATATTTTGAAACTCTCCCTATCTACCAGCTCATTCCCTACTGTCTACAAACATGCTCACATCTTCCCCATCCTCAAAAAGCCATCACTAATTTCTTCCATCCCCTCGATCAACCTCTATCTCTTCTACCTATTGTGGCTAGACTCTTTCAAATGGCTATATATAATACTAATTCCACTTGCTTGCTACTCTTTTCTAACCCCTCATATTTTTCCTTCAAAACTTATCATTCCACCAGTACTACTGTCTTCAAAGTAACCAGTGATCTCTAAGTTGACAAACCCAATACTCTCTTCTCAGCCCCTTCTTCTCTTCAACCTCTCTGCATTCTTTCACACTGCTGATTAACCTTTCCTCCTTGCATATGGTTTTCTTTTTTTTTTATCCTTCTCCTTAGGGACAGCACTCTCTGCTGGTTCTCATATAAACCTGACTGCTCCTTCTCATTAAACTCTACTAGATCTTCATCTAGATCATGCCCTCTAACTGCTCTAATTACAGGTATCAAGCATGGTTCCATCTTTGGCCCTGTTCTCTCCCCTCTTCATACTGTTTACCTTTTTGGTCTCACCAACTTACATAGATTTAATACCCACCTATATCCTGATGATTTTTAATTCTTCTTATCCTGCCCCAACCTGTCTACTCATCTCAACAGCAAGAGATAGAAAGAGAAATTCCATTTAAACTTACTTTAGACATTATACAATATTTAGGAGTCTACCTACCGAAACAAACCCAGGAACTCTATGAACACAATTACAAAACACTTTTCACACAAATAAAATCAGATCTAAATAATTGGAAAAACATCAGTTTCTCATGGGTAGGCCGAGCTAATGTAATAAAAATGACAATCCTACCTAAGCTAATTTACTTATTCAGTGCCATACCAATCAAACTACCAAAAAAATTATTTTATAGGGTTAGAAAAAATAATAACAAGATTCACTTGGAAAAACACAAGGTCCAGAATATAGAAGGAATTAATAAAAAGAAATGCAGGGGAAGGTGGCCTAGCAATTCCAGATCTCAAATTGTCATATAAAGCAGCAATCATCAAAACTGCTTGGTACTGGCTAAGAATTAGGGAGGTGGATCAGTGGAATAGGTTAAGTATGCAAGAGACAGTAGTCAATGACTATAGTAATCTATTATTTGAGAAACCCAAAGACCCCAGCTTCTGGGATAAGAGCCCACTCTTTGAAAAAGCTGCTGGGAAAACTGAAAAAGAGTATAGCAGAAACTAGGCATAGACCCAAATCTCACACCATATACCAAAATAAAGTCAAAATGGGTTCATGATTTAGATATAAAGGCTGATACCGTAAGTAAACTGGGAGAACAAGGAATAGTTTACCTATCAGATCTATGGAGAACAGAAGAATTCATTACCAAACAGGAGACAGAGAACATTATGAAAAACAAAATGGATAATTTTGATTACATTAAATTGACAAGTTATTGCACAAAGGCAATGCAACTAAGATTAGAAGGAAGGTAGAAAATTGGAAAAGAATTTTTACAACCAGTCTCTCTGACAAAGGCCTCATTTCTAAAATATATAGAGAATTAAGACAAATTTATAAGAATATAAGCCATTCCCCAACTGATAAATGTTCAAAGGATATGAACAGAGAGTTCTCAGATGAAGAAATGAAAGTCATCTATAGTCATATGAAAAAATGCTCTAAATCATTATTGATTAGAGAAATGCAAATCAAAACACCTCTGAGGTACCACATCACACCTATCAGATTGGCCAACATGACAAAACAGGAAAACGATAAATGTTGGAGAAGATGTGGGGAAATTGGAACACTAATAGATTGTTGGTGGAGTTGTGAAATGATCCAACGATTTTGGAGAACAATTTGGAACTATGCCCAAAGGGCTACAAAAATGTGCATACCCTTTGACTCAGCAATAGCACTTCTAGGGCTATATCCCAAAGAGATCAAACAAATGGGAAAAGGACCCACATGTACAAAAATATTCATAGCAGCTCTTTTTCTGGTGTCAAAGAATTGGAAATTGAGAGGATGCCCATTAATTGGGGAATGGCTGAGGAAGCAGTGGTATGTCAATGTAATGGAATACTGTTTTGCTATAAGAAATGATGAACAGGCTGACTGCAGAAAAACCTGGAAAGACTTAAATGTTCTGCTGAGTGAAGTTAGCAGAACCAAGAGGACTTTGTACACAATAACAGCCACGTTATGCAATGACTAAAATTGTTAAACTGAACCCTTCTCAGCATTACGAGGACCTAAGACATCTCCAGAGGCCTCAGGATGGAAAATGCTGTCCACATCCAAAGAGAGAACTATGGAAGTCCAATCGCTATCACTTATTTTAAACTTTTGTTGAGCTTTGTTTCATCTTTCTGATGGTTCCTCCTATTGGTTTTAATTTTTCCTTACAACTTCACTAATGTGAAAGTATATTGAATAGGAATGTAAATGAAAAGCCTATATCAGATTGTGTGCTGTCATGGGGAGGGTGGGGGGGATGAAGGGGAAGAAAAATTTTCAACTGAAAAGCATATGGAAGTGATTGTTGATAAATCAGGAGTAGTAGTGGCTACACTGGCAGTAGCACTGCTCCTGGAGCTATCAGCCAACAGTCTGAATGTTTGAAAGTTCCCTATTTTTACTTCCAGGAGCCAAGATGTTGGAATAAGCAGTAAGTAGCTCTCACCCTCACTTATTGACCTTGAAAAACCAAGAGAATATTGCCCCAAGAAAAATCCTGAAGTAGTAGAGGCAGCAGAAAGACTATATACACAGTCCTCTAGCTCTTGAGGCTAGGGGGATTAATGGGAAAAGTCGCTCTTGCTGTGCATGAAGGGGACCAGTACAGGGCTTGGGCAGTGCCCCCTGTGTCCCAGAAGCAGAGATCAACTTTAAAAGCCAGAAAAAAGGCAAAGAACATGAACAAGAAGCAACATACAAAAACAATGACCATAGAAAAGTATCTTGGTGACGGGGAAAATCAAAACACAAATTCAGGAGAGGATAACATTGTCAAGATTCCCAAATCTGAAACCTCAGAGGGAAATATGAACTGATATCAAGCCAAAAAGTCTTCTTAAAAGAGCTCAAGAAGGATTTTCAGAATGAAATAAGAGAGGTAGAAGAAAAATTGAGAAAAGAAACAGCAAGTATGCAAGAGAGAGTCAATGGCTTGGAAAAAGAAGGACAAGAAATTAACTGTAGAAAACAAGTACTTCAAAAGTAAAATTGGCAAAAAGGAAAAGGAGGTACAAAAGCTAACTGAAGAAAAAAATTCATTGAAAATTGGAATTAAATGGGGCAGTGGATAGAGCACAGGCCCTGAAATCAGGAGGACCTGAGTTCAAATCCAGCCTCAGATGAAATACTTGACAATTACTAGCTGTGTGACCCTGGGCAAGTCACTTAACCCTAATTGCCTTCAAAAAAAAAAAAGAAAATTTGAATTAGGCAATTGGAACCTAATGACTCTATGAGATGACAAGATTCATTCAAACAAAATTAAAAGAATGAAAAAAATTGAAGAAAATGTAAAATACCTTGTTAGAAAATCCACTGACCTGGAAAACAGATCCAGAGGAGATAAGTTAAGAATTGTTGGTCTATCTGAAAGCCATGATGATTAAAGAAAGAGCCTTGAAAGCATCTTTCAGGAGATCATCAGGGAAAACTGGCCTGAGGCCTAGAACCAGAGGGTAAAATGGTCGTCAAAAGAATCCACCAATTACCTCCTGAAAGAGATCCCAAATTGAAAAAGCCAAGCAATACTGTAGCCAAAGTCCAGAATTATCAGGTTTAGGAGAAAATCCTGCAAGTAGCTAGGAAGAAACAAATCAAATATCATGGAACCACAGTCAGACTTATGCAGGACCTTGTAGCTTCCACATTGAAAGATCAGAGGACTTGGAATATGATATTTTTTAAGGAAAAGAAGCTTGGATTACAACCAAGGATCGTCTACCCAGCAAAGCTGAGCATAATTTTTAGGGGAGGAGATGGACATTCCATGAGAAAGAGGGCTTCCAGACTTTCCAGATGAACAGATGAGAGCTCAATGGAAAATTTGATCTTCAAATATAAGACTTCAGAGGGGGCATAAAAAGGTAAACAGGAAAGGAGAAAAACATGTTATTCAATAAGGTGAAACTGTTTACATCCCCACATGGGAAAATGATACCTGTAACTCTTGAGAACTATATCTTTATAATGACGTTTATAAGGGATATACATAGACAGAGAAAGTGGGATTATGTTGAATTTGATGTGATGATGAAAAAAAAATCTAATGAAGTCGTGAAAAGGAATTGTACTGTGAGAAAAGGACAGAAGTAGAAAAAGGTAAATTACTGCACATGAAGAGGCACAAAGACATGTTACAGTAGAGGGAAAGAAGAGAGGGAGATGAGCATTGTTTGAACTTCACTCTCATTGGATTTGGTCCAAGGAGGGAATAACATACTCAGTTAGGTGTAAAATTTTAACTTGCCCTATAGGCACTAGGAGGGCAAAAGGGGAAAGAAAAGGGAGGGGGCTGATAGAAGGGAGGGCAGATTTAGGGAGGTGGTGGTCAAAAGAATGCTTGAATTACCTCTGTCTCACTGAACATTCATTTTTTGCCTGAAGAGTTATACTGTTTTGCTGGGTAGGTGATTCTTGGTTGTAATCCTAGCTCCTTTGCCCTCTGGAATATAATATACTAAGTCCCCTGATCCTTTCAAGTGGAAGCCATTAAATATTATGCTATCCTGGCTGTAGCTCCACAATACTTGAGTAGTTTCTGGTTGTTGACAATATTTTCTCCTTTACTTGGGAACTGTGCAATTTGGCTACAATATTCCCAGTAGTTTTCATTTCGGAATCTCTTTCAGGAGGTGATCAGTGGACTCTTTCCATTTCTATTTTACCCACTGGTTCTAAAATATCAGGGCAGTTTACCATGATAACTTTTTTCTTAATTTATTTATTAATTTTTATTTTTCAACATTCACTTTTATGAGATTTTGAGTTCTAAATTTTCCCTTCCCTTCTCTCCTATTTTCAAGATGACAGACAGTCTTCTATAGGCTATAATGTACAATCATATTAAACATATTTCCACATTACTCATGTTGTGAAAGGAGAATCAGACACAAGAAAAAAAAACATGAAAAAGAAAACAAAAACAAAAAAGAGAAAATAGTATCTTTCAATCTGCTTTCAGATTCCACATTTCTTTCTCTGGATGTGGATAACATTTTCCATCATTTGTCCTTTAGAATCACCTTAGATGCTTGATAATTTCTTGAAAGATGATGTCTAGAATCTTTTTTTTTAATTATACCTTGCAGGTACTAAAATAACTATAAAGTTATTTCTCCTGGATCTTTTTGCCAGGTTAGCTGTTTTTCCAGTAAGGTAGGTCACACGATCTTCTACTTTTTCATTCTTTGGTTTTGTTGTATTGTTTCTTGATTTCTCCTAATGTCATTAGCTTCCATTTGCTGCATTCTAAATTTTAAGGAATGAGGTTTGTCAGTGAGGTTTTCCACCTCCTTTTCCATGTGGTTAATTCTGCTTTTTGAGGCATTCTTCTCCTCATCGGCTTTTTGGACCTCTTTTACCAATTGGCCTGGTTTGTTTTCAAGGTGTTATTTTTTCAGTATTTTTTTGTGTGTCTCCTTTTCCAAGCTTTTGCTTCATTTCTCATTATTTTCCTCCATCACTCTCATTTCTCTTCCCAATTATTCCTCCACCTCTCTTACTTGATTTTCAAAATCCTTTTTGAGTTCTCTAAATGATTTTTGTTATTTCATCAAATTCTTTAATTTGTTCTCTTGGCAACTTGATTAGTATAGCATAAAAACTTTAAATTGGCTTTGGTAATGTCACTTTTATTATATTGGAATGGCCTATTAATGGGCATTGAATACTCTTCTGTGTATTTTAGTTTTTCTTTATTTCTTTAAGGAGTCCCCTGTAACTGAACCTATGCAAATATTTATTTACTCTGGCAGATTGATTTCTATAGATATTTTATGAATTTTGTAGTTATTTGCAATAGGGTTTCATTTTCTATTACAACTTTTTTTTATATTTTATTACTATTTGCAAAAATATACGTAAATTTTGGAGAGTCAGTTTTGGAACTTTCAACTTTCCTGTCTTATTTATTATCTTTATTAGTTTCCTAAGATTTTCCAAGTATATCATCATATTATCAGCACAACTGGGAAAATTTTTATCTTCCCTTTTCCTGTGTTTATGCCTTTGATTGCTTTCTCTCATCTTATCGATTTTGCAGGCATTTCTAGAACTCTGTCAAATAATAGGGAAAAGAGTGGGCATCCTTTCTTTGAAAGTGAATTTTGTGAGAAAGATTGTTGTGTATGAGGCAGAATTGCATGAAATCATTGACTTCACTGCCTCTTCCAGAGTTGTCACAGTCCTGTGGTGATACAGACTACAGAAGACTGGTGATAGCTTGAGATGCAGTGGATGACCTTGGCATCTTCCATGTCTTACCAAGCTCTTAGCACTCTACAGTGCCTGCTTCAGCTCCCCGAAAAAGGCTTGTTAGCCCTCACACCAGAAGTACTGGTTTTCCCTGAAGACATTGTACAGCCATTATTTCATGTACTGAATCTTTGGCTTTGATCCTGCAGCTGTATTTTTGGTTCAGTTAAATGTAGCCTCACTCCAAAAAGTACAAAAAGGAGGGTGCTGTGTGAGCATGCTAGAGAAGTCAACTCAGAGATAAGTTTTTGTTTTGTTCTACCTTCTTTTGGATTCTTTATGTCCAAAATAATAGAGACAGCTGATGTTAATTTATCTTTAGTGAATTGTTTTTGTGTTAAAGATGTGTCAGAGTTCAAGGTGATCAGAATATGTCTAGTCCCCCATCTTCTTGAATATTTTACCTGAAAGTCCAATTCCTATTGTTTTTATGATTTTTTCTTTAACTTATTGGCTATTTAGGATTTCATTGTTAAGTCACTTTTGTGTTTCTGTCTTTTTGATGTATTTTCTTCACCAATAACTATTTTTATTTAATTCTCACCTGTATAAGATGTATTCACTATTTCTGCTTTTCGTATTTGTTTGTAGTATCTCTGTGCCATAATACATCAATTTTTTTAAAACTCCCATTAGTTCTGGGAAATCTGTATATACCTTTGTATTACCATATAAGAGGTAGCACAAGTGTGCTTTTTTTTAAACTCTACTCTCTCTAGTAATTTTTTCACTTCCTTATTTTCTCTTTGGTGTACCTTTCAACTAGACTTATAAAAACTGAGAGAGAGATATAAAAGTCTCCTGTCACCATTATGTTATTTTTAGTGTCTTCTTCTAGCTCAGCTAATGTTACTTTCTAAATTTCACTACAAAGATATTTGGAACTTTTACATTTATCCCAGATTTTTGTTTGTTGTCTATGATTCCCTTCAAAAATTCAGATCTTGTGTATCTTTTTAATTTTTGTATGTTTGTTTTTGCTTTGTCAGGGTGATTACAAATTTTGGTTTTTTTCTTTTTTTTTTTTATTTACTGAATGCATAGAATTTTTTCCACATCCCATCAGTTTTGTTTTGAGGATATACATACATGTATACTTTGAGTAAATACATACAAATTATACATACATACATACATACAGATATATATATATATATTTAAAGTTTTGCTTAAAGTTTTGAGTTCCAAATTCTATCCCTACCTCTGTCCCTCCCCTCCTCCCTCCCTGCAACAGTGAGCAATCAGATATAGGCTATAAACGTGATGTTATGCAAAACATTTCCATGCTAGTTCTTTTGTAGAAGAAGACTCTAATAAATGAAAAAAAAATGAAAGAAATAAAACGAAAGATATCATGCTTTAGTCTGTATTTAAAAATGTCAGTTCTTTCTCTGGAGGTGGATAGTATGCTTAACCATTACTCCTTTAGGATTGTCTTGGATCATTGCATTGCTGAGGGTAGCTGTCATTCACATTTCTTCATCAAACAATATTTCTGTTACTGGGTACCGTGTTCTCCTGGTTTTCTTCCCTAAACTATGCAGGTGTCATGTAAGTCTTTCCCAGTTTTTCTGAAATACTTCTGCTTGTCATTTCTTATAGCACAATAATATACCATTACAATCCTATACCACAGCTTCTTTAGCCTATCCCAAATTGATGAGCATCTCTTTGATTTCCAGTTCTTAGCCACTATAAAAAAAGCAACTATGAATATTTTTGTACAAATAGGTCTTTCCTCTCCCTTTTTTAAATGTCTCTGGGATGCAGACCTGGCAGTGGTATTGCTGAATCAAAGACTATACACAGTTTTACAGCCCTTTGGGCATAGTTCCAAATTGCTTTCTAGAATAGTTTCTTCAGTTCACAACTTCATCAATAATGCATTAGTGTTCCACTTTTCCCACATCATCTCCAACATCCAACATTTTCCTTTTTTGTCGTATTAGCCAATCTGAGAGATGTTAGGTGTTAGCTCAGAGTTCTTGGAATTGGCATTTCTCTAATCAATAGTGATTTAGAGCATTTTTATATGACTATAGATAGCTTTGATTTCTTTGTGTGAAAACTGCCTGTTCACATCCTTTCAACATTTGTCAACTGGGGAATGACTTGTATTCTTATAAATTTGAGTAAGTTCTCTATATTTGACAAATGAGGCCTTTATTGGAGTTAGTTGTTACAAAACTTTCCCCTTTTTCTCCTTTCCTTATACTTTTGGTTGCATTGGTTTTGTTAGTGCAAAAACTTTTTAACTTTATATAATCAAAATAATAAATTTTATATTTTTAATATGCTATTTATCTTCCTTGGTCTTGAATTCTTCTCTTCTTCACAAATTTGATGCATAATCTATTCCATGCTTTCTCATTTTCTTATGTCATCACCTTTATGTGTAAATCATGTACCCATTTGGACTTTTTTTGTTACATGATGTGAGATGTTGTTACATGATGTGAGATGTTGTTCAATATTTTCCTAGCAATATTTGCCAA
The DNA here is from genome assembly GCF_003287225.1 of Phascolarctos cinereus. Classification (NCBI taxonomy): domain Eukaryota; kingdom Metazoa; phylum Chordata; class Mammalia; order Diprotodontia; family Phascolarctidae; genus Phascolarctos; species Phascolarctos cinereus. Next base: position 56,444,787 of record NW_027556291.1, on the reverse strand, counting down.
ATGATGAATTTTTGTTCCATTAACTTGAATCTTTGTGTTAATCATACACTAGATTACTATGGTCATTTACTATAATATAATTTGTACGTAATTTATTCAACTGTTCCAACACTCTGTTTCTTACAGTTTGAGATCTGGTATGGCTAAACCACCTTCTTTTGCATTTTCTTTCAATGATTCCCCTGATACCTGTGATCTTTCTTCCAGATGTATTTTATTATTATTTTTTCTACTTCCACTTCCATTAAATAATTTTTGGTACTTTGATTGATATGACATGGATCAAGCAAACTAATTTAGGTAGAATTCTCATTTTTATTATATTAGCTCTGCCTACCCACGAGCAACTAATGTTTTCCCAATTATTTAGACCTTTCTTTATGTGAAAATTGTTTTCTGCTTATCTTCATATATTGTTTGATTTTTTCTTGGCAGGTAAACTCCTAAATATTTTGTGTTATCTACAGTTACTTTAAATTGAATTTCTCTTTCTGTCTTTTGCTGCTAGGCTTTGTTGGTAATATATAGAAAAGCCGACTTAAGTAACTTGTCTAGGGTCACACAGCTAGTAAATTTCTAAGGCCACCTTTGAACTCAGGAAGATTAGTGTTCCTGACTTCAGGCCAGGCACTCTGTACATTGCGCCACCTACCTGCCCAATGGGAATATTCTTAAAACACAGAGTTATTGAGCAGAAGCAGTTATGAAACAACCATTTATGTCTTCCCTGTTCATGGGCCAATGTAATAGAAGGGAAAAGATAATTTAGTAAACACCAGCCAAAAATACATATGATAAAAAACTTTATTTCAGTAAAATTTATATCAGGCCTTTTGTTTGTATTCTAAATTATAGCTTAGATCTTGCAATGTAAAGACAAGGACAGAGCATGAAAACAAAGTGGTCTATATGGATAAAAGTAAAATGAGGATCAAAAACATAATTCCATGTAGTACCACCATCAGGCGAGATAAGAATTGATGGTATCGTAATGGGCAATGAATGTATAATCTTTTTTTAAAAAGTTAGGTTTCAAGGTGCAGCTAGGTGGTACAGTGGATTGAGGACTGGCCCAAGAGCAAGGAGGACCTGAATTCAAATCCCACTTAAAACACTTGACACTCACTAGCTTTGTGACCCTGGGCAAGTCACTTAACCCCATTGCCTAGCTTCCCCCCAAAACAAAATAAAGTTATTTTTTATATTGACAGCATTTGAATGGAATCGCCTTTGTCCATTTAAATTGCAAAATTGTTAAGCTACATGTAGTGAATTAAGATAAAATTTATTTAAAAATTCTTAAAAGAGCCAAAAGTTCAGAATGTCAGATTAGGGTGAGTCCCTAGAGCATAGAATGTCAAGGCTACTAGACAGCTTGGAATACAGAATTTCTAGTTTTGGGAAATGACACAGAGAACAAAGCTTTAGACCTGGTAGGCCATTTAGAAGAAGGGCTGTATCAGTGATAGCAGAGCCTTTACAACATAGAAGATCATAAGGAAGAGAGGATAGAAGAACACAGTATGTCGAGTAGATTGAAGGGCCCTCATAATTTATAAACTAGCTAGCATTTATTAAGTGCTCTAAAGGGGAAAAGCCCTTGGCCAATATTACCTCCTCTTATCCTCACTGCAAACCACTAAGGTGGGTGCTCTTACCATCCTCATTTGGGAGGAGAGGAAAGAGAGGAAAGGAAAGGTAAAGAGCCTCCTCCAGTGTCACAAAGCTGGAAATGAACACAGCAGGCCAGAGAATAGATAGGATTCTTCTAGTGCTGGAGGAGTCCATGGACAGACAGAGATAAGTATCTCCACAAGACAGCTGAGACATGGAAGAAAATCAAATGACAGGAACAGATCGTAAAATATAAGCTATCTCTTCTCACAAACAAACAACTTGGAAGATATGTCAAGGAGAAGTAAGTGAAGTCTCACTGTACTCTTATAAAACCTTAAATACAAAAAGTCTAGGTACTATATTTCATGCAGTCAGAGACGAAAACTGGCCATATCTATATGAACCCGACTGTAAAATTATAATAGAAAAAAACACAATTGTTAGCTCTTCACAGAAACCCCATATTGTAAACTCCAAAAAATTTCTTAACCAAAATCCAGAGCCTCTTCACCTTGTACGGGTGGAAGTATCATGGTCCCTCTGGAAGGTGTGCTACTTGGTATTCAGGGCTACTTAGGGCAATACCATAGACCCAGGCAAGGACCTGTGCTTAGCAGTGGCATTCTAAGGCAAGGAATCTTCATGGATCATAGACTTTGTCCTCATCGATAAACATGATTCTTGGTTTTAATCCTAGCTCCTTTGACCTCTGAAATATCATATTCCAAGCCCTCTGATCCATTAATGTGGAAGCTGCTAAATCTTGTGTTATCCTCATTGTGTTTCCACAATACTTAAATTGTTTCTTTTTGGCTGCTTGCAATATTTTCTCCTTGAACTGGGAACTCTGGAATTTAGCTATAATACTCCTGCGAGTTTTCTTTTTGGAATCTCTTTCAGGAGGTGATTGTTGGATTCTTTCAATTTCTATTTTACCTTCTGGTTCTAGAATACCAGAGCAGTTTTCCTTGAAAATTTCTTTAAAAATGATGTTTAGGCTCTTTTTCTTGATCATGGTTTTCAGATAGTCTAATAATTTTTAAATGATCTCTCCTGGGTTTATTTTTCAGCTCAGGTGTTTTTCCAATGATATATTTCACATTGTCTGCTATTTTTTCATTCTGTTGTTTTTGTTTCATAATTTCTTGATTTCTCATAGAGTCATTAGCTTCCATTTATTCTATTCTATTTTTTCTTTTTTAAAGCAGTTGGGGCTAAGTGACTTGACCAGGGTCATAGCTAGTAAGTGTCATGTGTTTCTTCTGAAGCCGAATTTCAACTCAGGTCCTCCTCACTTCAGAGCTGTTGCTCTATCTCCTGCACCACCCAGCTGCCCCCCTCATCCTAACTTTTAAGGAATTATTTTCTTTAGTAAGCTTTTGGACTTCCTTTTCCATTGGGCCAATTCTGCTTTTAAGGCATTCTTCTCCTCATTTGCATTTTGGATGTATTTTGCCATTTGGGTTAGTCTATTTTTTAAGGTGTTATTTTCTCAGTATTTTTGGGGTCTCCTTTAGAAAGCTGTTGACTTGTTTTTCCTAATTTTCTTGCGTTGCTCTCATTTCTCTTCCCAGTTTTTCCTCTATTTCTTTTACTTGGTTTTGAAAATCCTTGATCTTCCTTCTCACCAAAGTAAGATTGTATAGTCTGAGGTTTCTTACTTTTTCTGTTGTTTTCTTATTTCCCGAGGCAATTACTTGACTTTTTAAACTCTTTGTTAAGGTAGGACTGGGCTTCTAGGTTGTCTTGTGCTGAACATATGTTTCACTCCATTTCCGTGCATTCTGCTGCTCTAGAATTAGTTTAGAGTCATGGATTTTGTGCAGCTGTTTTCAGAGATAATTCTAGGGATCTGTAAGTTTTCAGTTTTTCTATGGTGGTATGATATAAGAGGAGGTGTTTGGTCCTCTGGCCTATGGTCTGGTTTGTGAGTGACCACAAACTCTCTTTTATGACCTGGAACTGTGAGAGGGGTTGCTTCTGCACTGATGCTACAAGCTTTGCTATGTCAGTGCTCCTCCTTGTGCTAGGATTCCTTGCATCCCAGATCCAAGTGTGGATAAAGCAACAGAATCCTGTCTCTGTGCCAGCAAGCAGACTCTGGGAAGAAGAAGAAGAAGAAGAAGAAGAAGAAGAAGAAGAAGAAGAAGAAGAAGAAGAAGAAGAAGAAGAAGAAGAAGAAGAAGAAGAAGAAGAAGAAGAAGAAGAAGAAGAAGAAGAAGAAGAAGAAGAAGAAGAAGAAGAAGAAGAAGAAGAAGAAGAGAAGAAGAAAGAAGAAGAAGAAGAGAAGAAGAAGAAGAAGAGAAGGAAGAAGAAGAGAAGGAGGAGGAGGAGGAAGAGAAGGAGGAGAAGGAGGAGGATGAGGAGAAGGAGGAGGAGGAGGAGGAGAAGAAGAAGGAGAAGGAGAAGGAGGAGAAGGAAGAAGAGGAGGAGGAGGAGGAGGACGTAGAGGAGGAGGAGGAAGAGGAAAAGGAAATGAATGAAAACAGTTCCTGCCTTCAATGAACTTGCAATTTAATCAGGGAAGAAAACACAGAAAAAGAATTTGGACTTTGGGTCAAGTAAGTAATGCAGGGGCATGAAAGAAAAGTCTGAGAAGTCCCTCAGGAGAGCAGCACATAGATAAATGTAATTTCTGTCCTTAGTCATGTCTTTAAATGGAGGTTTTGAAGTTCATGACTCTGCTCACCAATCGAGGTGGAGGGAAGTTTGTGAGGAAGTGGGAATACCTTTAGTATCATTTGATAGGCAGATGGATAGAAAAGGACATTTATTATTTGCCTTCTGAGGGCCAAGTACTACACTAATGGCTGAATCTGAAAATATAAGCAAGCAAGTAAATCTCTGCCCTCATTGAGCTTATGTTAAAAATAGAGAAAAAGGTCACATGAAGAAGAGCTAGAAGTGTTGGGATAGGGCATGGTTTAAAGTTTGCATAGTCTTTACCTAACTGAGAATAATGAAAAGGTGCATAAAATATTAAGGAATCAGTCTGGAAAACCCTACAAGTTAACTGTGTATGTTTATTTACAAAACTGCTCCTAAAGAAATAAAAAACAGGTTTAGTAACCAGAGAGGCATTCATTGTTCTTTGTTAGATCATGCCAATATAAGAAAAATATCAATGTTTCCCAGAGTAATTTCCCAGTTGAATTCTATAGCAATGACACATCAAAAACATATTTTACACAACTAATCAAAGAACAACAAAAATATTTTAAAGAAGACCTACAATATCAATGGAAATGACTACCAAAAATTTAGGAAAGAAAGGGATTAATCACATATTCACAATTGAAACTATACCATAAACAAGTAGTCATCAAAAAGAATTGGAATGGTTTAAAAAGCAGAGAAGTGGATCCATGGAACAAACTTAAAAGTGAGAACCAGAAGCAATGGAATCTTATATTCGATGTTTGTTGAGTTTGAAAAGATAAATGACTCAGGAAGAAAGTATTCATTTCATAATAACTGTTGGGGATAACTAGCAAACAGTCAAGGAGAAGTTAAACTTAGACCAAGAGGATACACCATATTGGACCACAATTTGTAAATGAGCTTATGAACTTATTAATTACCACATCCCAAAAATGAGAAAAAAGAACATTTACTTTAATCAGTTATAGGTAACAGATACATTCTTAAGATATTCTGCATATTTCTGGGCATTATTTCTCTTATACAATTCATAGCCTAGCCAAGATCTTTTCTAGTCATGGATTATCAGTAAGAGAGTGAAATTAAAAATTATTGGGCTAAGCCGACAGCCTTTCGTGACTCTAATACAAATGGCAATACTTGAATAACAGCCATCCTTGATGCATATAGGGGGCTGAGTGTCCCATTAGAGCCATTGTATTATAAAACTATGAACATATACTTTGACACAGCCATATAACTACTAGGTTTGTAGCCCAAAAGAGACCAAAAAAAAATGAAAAGGACATGTAAGCACAAAAATAAGTATAGCGGCTCTTTCAGTTGGTAAAGAATTGGAGATTGAGGGTATGTTCATCAGTTGGGAAATGGCTGAACAAACTGTTGTATATGATTGTGATGGAATACTATTGTGCGATAAGAAAATGATAAGCAGGATGCTCTCAGAAAAAAATGGAAAGAAATATATGACCTGAAGGAAAGTGAAATGAGTAGAACCGGGAGCATATTGTGCACAGTAACAGTAATATTGTAAGATGATGAATTGTGATTGACTCAGCAATAAAATGATACAAGAAAAATATGAAGAACTTATGATGAAAAATACAATGCATCCTCAGAGAAAGAAATGATGGACTCTGACTGTAGATTAAAGCACGCTTTTTTAAGCTTCCTTTCTTTTTTCTTTCTCTGTTTCTTTCATTAGTTCTTTCTTCTTTTTTTTCCTATTTTGCTTAGTTTTTTTTTGGTCTATGTTTTTTTCAAAACATGACTAATATGGAAGTATGTTTTTCATGACTATGCATGTATAAACTATATCAAAATGCTTGCATTCTAAATGAAGAGGGCTGGGATGGAGGGAGAGAATTTGGAACTGAAATTTAAAAAAAAGAATATTAAAAAAGTTTTTTATGTGAAATTGAGGAAAAATTAAACACTTTTTTTTAAATAAGGAAGAGACCCCGGAATAGATCAACTACAACCTATAGCTCAAAAAGATTGTTCTCAACAAGATATCTGACAAGATAGTATTCACCACCTCTGCTTGTATTTTTTTTAAAAAAGTGCATTTATGTAATAAACTTCATAATACAAATAAATTATGCATGAGACCATAATAATAATAATGATGAAATACATAGTTTCATATAAAAAAAAGACTTCAGACATATTCTAAATGAGATAGCCAAAGCATTTACAAGTTTTTTTAGTGCCATACGACAATTTTACAGAAATGGCCCGTGTATTAGTGCACAAATATATGGCATACAGATGTAAAAATGTACAAATACTTAATCCATCCTTTGTAGACCCATAATGCAATAAAAATGGTCATGAGTTCAGGAATAACAAACAAAAAACCAATAACCAAAAGGAGATTTAATAAAGAAACCCTAAACAGTGAATTTGTCAAAGAAAAATCATAGAAATAACAAAAATTTATATGAAAGAAAATGTTAATGGTAATGATGAAACAATATACCAAAACTTCTGAGATACTGTTAAAGTATTAGGGAGTGGGGGATACATATCTCTACAATTATCCACTAACAAAAGAGAAATAGAGAAGAGTAAACAATAGAATTTTCAAGAAAAAAAATTAGAAATCCAAAAAGTAAACCTAAAATAAGCACAAGGAAATGTATTCAAAATTAGAGGACAAATAGATGAAGTGGGAAAAGACCATTGGCAATAAATGAAACCTAAAAATATTTCTTTCAAAAAGCAAATAAATTTGAGAAATCATTAACTACACCAATTTTTTTAAAAAAGGGGAGTAATTCAAATCAATGAAATAACAAATTAGCAAGCTGAAATCTCAACAAAACTAAAAGAAAAAAAATTACATTATACACAGTTCTATGGTAACACAATTAAGAAGACAAAAGAAATAGAGGAATAAATTAAAGAATCTAAAATCCCTAAACTGTCTAAAGGCCAAACTGAAACCTTAAATAACCCAAATTCAGAAAACAAAACAGATCTAGCTCTAAAGGAACTATCAAAGAAGAACACTTCCAGTCCTGATGGATTCATAGGACAATTATAAGAAGCTATTAAAGAACAGTGAGGGGTGTTGGGAAACTGATATGGGAAAAATCTAGGGAAGCTCTGCTGACAAGGAATACCAGACCTCTCTGTGATGTAGAGATGTGGCAGAATGGGAGAAGGAACCAGCACATGCCCGGTGAGTGCAGAAGGAGTAGCTGGGGACGCCACTGGCTGTGGACACTTACAGGAGGCTGGAGGTCTTGGTTCCAGTTCCAAGATAGAAGAGAGAACTGAAGGAGGATCTCTCAGGCCAGAAGTAACATCCCCATACTGCAGGGCTAGAGGTGACTATAAAAACCGAGCTACTACAAATTTAAAAAAAAATGCATAGGCAAAGGAGAACACTGTATTCAGTAACAGCAATATTGTGAACACAATGACTTTGCTCTTGAGCACTCCCCCAACTCCTCCAAATACCTGGGAAAATGACTCTAAACAGATTATAGAGCAGCAGAACCCACAAAAAGACAGAGTGAAACAAATGTCGAGTCCAACACAATCTGGAAGATTGGCAGGAAAGCTCTGTTGCGTCCAGCTGTGAGAGGAGCACAAACCAGCATGGACCACCAAGCCCAGATTATGACCCAGCAAACCTGGAGGAAGCCTAAGGGGACTGAATCACTGGCAGCTGTGGTGGTTTCCAGACTTCTCAACCCACAAATGCCAAAGACAACTTAGAAGGTCAATAGGAATTGTCTGTTGGCCCTGGGTGAGAGAGGAGTGCAGTCCAGCCCCAGCAGCAGCAACAGAGACTGCTTTCAGAGCTTTCAGACCACAGACAGTAAAGGGGTTGAACAATTTGTCAGGAGATTACCAGAGTCTAAGTGCTGGCACAGAGACAGAATTCTGTTGCTTTGTCCACACTTTAACCTGGGATGCAAGGAGTCCTTGCACAAGGAGGAGCACTGACATAGCAGAGCTTGTAGCATCAGTGCAGAGGCAGCCCTTTTCACAGTTCCAGGGCATAAAAGAGAGTTTGTGGTCACTCACAGACCAGACCATAGGCCAGAGAGGGCCAAACACCTCCTCTTATATCATACCACGTTAGAAAAAATAAAAAATTACAGGTCCCTAGAATTATCTCTAAAAACAGCTGCACAAAATCCATGACTGTAAACTAATTGTAGAGCAGCAGAATGCACAGAAATGGAGTGAAACATATTTTCAGCCCAAGACAACCTGGAAGCCCAGTCCTACCTTAACAATGTCAAGTTATTGGTTCAGGAAATGAGCAAACAACAGAACCCCAACTTTCAATGTGTTTTTGGCTTTTTTTGCACCGTCTTCTCCCAATTTCAAGTTTTGTCCTTGGGGCAGATCCTGTCTTTGTTTATACCTTATTTTTCCTTATTTTTATATTTTTGTTATTTTGGTGAAGCAATCAAGTTTAAGTGACTTCCCCAGAGTCACACAGCTAGTAAGTGTTATGTGTTTGAGGTTGGATTTGAACTCAGGTCCTCCTGACTCCAAAGCCTGAGCTCTATGTACTGCACCACCTTGATGCCCCCTGTAGCTTTATTTCTATTCCCAGTGCATAGCAGAGTGCCTAACACATTGTACCATTCAATAAATACTAAATTGACTCACTGACTCAAGGAATCTCATCTTTTATCATCTGGTCACTTGTAGCAACCTTCTGACTTACCTACCTGCACAATATCTCTCTAGTCAGCAATAATTCATTTGCTCAGATCCCCAGAGTTTTCCACACCCTGCATTTATTCATGCCATATTCTATTCAATCAACTCTGAAATACCCGATGAACTATAGGATTACATATGGACCTTTGTTTTTGTCATTGAATGACACTCAAAACCAGGATACACGCTACCTTTCTAATTTTTCATCATAGATATTTTTGTCTTCACATACTTTATAGTCCAAAGATTCTGGTCTTCTCTTTCTTCTCACATGGCACTGTAATTCATATTCCTTTGTAACAGCAGTTAGCCATGGCTGGGATGCATGCCCCCTTCACCTCTGCCTCTTTGGAATTCTGTATTTCCTTCACAGCTTAGATAACTTGCAACTTCTTCCTACATGAGTAGGAATCTCACCATATTCCTCTTATTTCATATTACACCTTCTCTTCTAACAGATCTTGAGTCTTATTTCAGAAGAGGAGTGACATTTTCTACTCAGTGATGAACATTCTCATACTTTATCATATCATACATATGACAATAAGTCTTATTCCCTTTAGGTAATTATATAAGTGCTGTTTTACATCACTTAGGGTATTCCCATACCCTTCAACACTCCAATCTCAAAGTTTCAATCAAACACTCCTACTCTTTCCAGTGCGCCCTATGAATTCCTGTTTCCACCGACAACCACCTTTCCTTTATTCTAAATCTTTTCCTCTCCCACTCCTTCCATCTACTATCTATAGCTCAGACCTCATTACCCCCCTTAAAGGTATAGCTTCCATTTTCACCTTCTCTAGTCCTGGCTATCCCTTCACACATCCTCCTCAGCACACATGTCTATGAAAGGCAGTTGGAATATTCACTTCTCCCCAAATCTCTCCTGTAAGGTATATGTTTTTTCATATCTACCACCCATTCAGAATCTTGGTAGAAGTTGTCTACAGACCTTGGTCACTCCCACTTCCTTTCTCACTGAGTTTGATAAATAGCTCACATTTTTTTTCCCCTTTCTACCTCATGGCCTCATAGAAGTGGACTTCAACTTACAAATTCAGTCTCTCTCAATCACCCTTAAACACTCAGTTCTTAAATCTATTCATTTCCCATGTCCTACTGTAATATTCCACTTTATCCACACTGAACAATGGACATGGCCTTTATTTTATCATCTTCCACAAGTATTCCACCTCTATGTTCAAGAATTCCAAAATTATCTTAATCTATTGTGTTTGAACTTTTTTCCTTCTGACTTCTTTTACCAAACCTTATTCTTCGTACCTAATGTGACCTCCAATTCCTCTACCTTTCACTTATCTCCCAGACCCTCTCCCCTTCATTAGACACTTTAACCCCATCTTACTCACTTGGGGAAGCATTTCAATTCTACACTTTTCTTCCCTTCCATCCCTAGGCTCCTTTTCATTTCATTAATTCTCTTTGTCCAAGCCTCAGACTCAGATCTTTCATTGGGTTTGCCCCTTTTGCTCTTCCAATTGTGCTGCTGAAGGAAGGTGGAGAAATTGAAGAGACTATTCCTGATGGATGTACTACAAATTTGTAACACAAATTTAAAGGTTCCCTCACTGCTGCTGAGGAATCCTATTATATATGTCTTATAAACTAACTATCCCCATGTTCTGTAGCAACTCTTCCAAATCTTTTCATCCCTTCTCAAACCACACACAGCCCCCAAACTCTCAGCTGAGAAACTTTCCTCATCTTTTACAGAAATCAAGCTAGGTCATTCACTCAGAGTTCTTACTTTTTCCTTCTCTCTCATCTTAAAAGAATGATATGTCTTTTGTCAATGTCTCCTCTTTGACCACTGTTTCACTTGATGAGGTGTTATTATGCATTAATGAGGCCATATTCTCTACCTGCCCAAGCAATTCTTTTCCAACTCTCCTCCAGCATATTGCTTCCTTTCTCATCATCATTCTGTCAAATTCCAGTTCATTCCCTACTGGCTGCAAACATGCTCATGTTTTCCCCATCCTCAAAAAGGCATCACTCATTTCTTCCAACCCCACTATCAACCTGTATCTCTTCTACCTATTGTGGCTAAACTCTTTCAAATGGCTATTTATAATAATAATTCCTCTTGCTTGCTACTCTCTTCAAACCCCTCTTAATTTGCCTTCCAAACTTAATGTTCCACCAATACTACTGTCTTCAAAGTTACCAGTCCTCTCTTAGTTGCCAGATCCAATGCTCTCTTCTCAGCCCTCCTCCTCCTCAATCTCTCTACATCCTTTCACACTGCTGATCAACTTTTCCTCCTTGGATACTATTTTTTCTCCATTTTTCCCCCTCTCCCTAGAAACAGCACTCTCTGCTGTTTCTCCTATTAACTGGACTACTACTTGTCATTCACCTTCACTAGATTTTCATCTACATCATACACTCTAACTGTAGGTATTACACACATTTCCATCTTTAGCCTTCTTCTCTTCCTTGTTTATATTGTTTCTCTTTTTGATCTCACCAACCTCTATGGATTTAAAATCCACCTCTGTACTGATGATTTCTAATTCTTCTTATCTTGCCACAACCTCTCTACTCACCTTCGTTTCTACTTACCTTGCACCTTCAGCTGTTTTTGAGGAATTTGGAATGGAATGTCCAAAAGAGATTTCAACTCAATATGTCTGTAACCAAACTCAGCTGTTCTCCTAAATCCCCTCCTATCATCTGTATTACTTTAGAGTACACCATCACCTCTCAGTCCCACAGGCTAACAAACTAGGTGTTAGCTTTGGCTGCTCATAATCTCTCACTGCACATATCAAACCTGTGTCCAAAACCTTCACTTGCCACTTTTTCAGAATTTCTGCACTATGCCCCCTTGTTTCCCTGAACAGTGCCACCACTCTAATGCAACTTTTCATCACTTCCTGCATGCACTGGTCTGGCTTTGCAAGAGCTGATTCTTGTGTGTTCCTTTCCTCAAGTCTCACCTTACTCAAATCCATCCTCCATTCAGCCACCAAAGTGATTTTCTTAAAACATAGGTCTAACCATTGCATTCCCCTACTCAATTATCTCTAACATCTCCATTTCACCTTGAAGGTTAAATACAATGTCCTGAATATGGCATTCAGTGACCTTTATAGACCAGTCACCTCTTATCTTTCCATTTTTCTTATACTTTACTCCCTTCCACTTATTGTTTCCTCTTGTGACAAAGGCATCCTTGCTGTTCCATGACCAAGATACTCCATCTCTTCACTGCAGTCATTTTTCTGCCTATCCAACATGCCTGGTATGATGTTCTTCATTACTTCTCATTACTGGTCCCCATAGTTTATTTTAAAGAAGTGGTCAACCCCTCATCTTTGACCTGTAGTCTATCCAGAAGTCTCTCAGTTCTAGTGCCCTTCCTCTCGAAATAATTTCCTATTTATCTTATATATATAGCTTTATTTTGTTAGCTTTGTGATTCCCCAATTAGACTGTGAGGTAGTTGAGGTACAGAATTTTTTTTGCCCCCCTTTTCCACCCCAAGCAATGAGCACGGTGCCTGGCACATAGCACACACTTAGTAAGTGCTTGATTACTGAGTAATATGGTCCCACATAATTATAAGACCCCATCCCATTACTTTTCCTTTCGCTGATGTTTTGTATAGACTTATCTATGCATATATTTTAAAACCAAAGAGTGCCTCATGTTCATCTTTGTATTCTCTGCACCTAGAGTAGCCTCTGGAATCTAGTAGCTACTTACGAAAAGTTTTTTTGGGCAATTAAGTGACTTTAAGTTTTGTAACATGGTCTTTCGGTGACATCTGGTGTCCAATAAGAATACTGCATCTTTTTCGCACCACTGCCCTCTTGTGGCCACTTGAGATATTTCAGTTTTAGTCTGCCATCTCGTGTCCAAACCCTAGCATTACATTTTCTCCCTTTTTTAAACTATGTTTCTGCTGGATTTTTGTACTTGTGAAAAGTCACTTGCTGTTTAGAAAGGTAGAATGGAGCCAAAAGAAATTCTGAAGTTATGAGGTGAAGTACACAATTACTTCTTTCAGTTACCATAGAAATTCAGGCTGAACTTTCACTACTGAAATTACCCTTTATATTCTTAATCTTAACAGAAGCGATGTGAGACAGGTAAAAATGTAATAGCCGTGGAGTGAAAATTGGGCAGGCTTCACTCTACAGTGCCTGGTTCTCTAGGCAACATTAATTTCAAATTGACAAGAGAAAAACACAAAAAACAAAAAAATGGATGATTGGGATGTTGAAGGAAACTTATGAAATAAGTATTAAAGTGTGATTAACACAATCATACCTATTGGAATCAGCTTTAAAAAGTTTCTAAGAAGTCATTGTCAAATTTTCAGGAGGTTTTCAAAGTTGGTATGTTTACCCTTCCGTTTCAAACAGGACCATAGCATCAGGAAAGTGATGCCATGACTTGCAATTTAATTGGTTTAAGTGAGAGAGGGCTTTGCAAAGTCACCAGCCTCACTTTCTCCTCCAGAGCCATCTAGGTCCATTGGCAAGGTATAAATCATGATGACTGGAGATGGCCCTGAATACTGTGGGACACCTTGACCCTTTTAAGCTAAGATCTTTTTCAGGTCTCTGCTTGAGTGAGGCAATACCCATTCAAGTGACTAAGGCCATTTAAGAAATGAATTTTGGTTAGTAACCCTGAGAGTCTTCCCTTCCAAGATTGTATTTTGTCTTTGACTTGGTAAAGGAGCCATTCTTTCTTTCATTTCTTACGTAGTCTTAATCAAGGTGATAAACAGATAGAGCACAGTATAATCAGCTCCTTCACAGGTAATGTTATTTTTTCCTTCAAAAGAAATGGTGTCTGTAATGGGATTAAAATTCTTCCAAGGCAGGGAAAATATGTCTGGCTCTTAGAGTACACAAAGTGGAATAATGTAGGGTTACATCAAGTAGTTAAGTTTTAGGTGTTTACAAATGGTGATAAAAGACAGAGTTGGTTCAGTTTGATACTGGATGTACCAGTGAGCCAGTGTAACTCTTAGAGTGTGGGACTGCCATGATGAGAACCACAGGGCAAGAATATCCCTTCAGCAGCTGAGTGGAGGATGGAAAGAAGAAGAATGAGCTGAGCAAGGGAAACCAGTGCAATAGAGAAGACTAGTGATGAGGTTATGTGACTGGAGAGATAAGAATAGAGGTTCATGTAGTTATTACAAAACCTGGCAACTGATTAGATGTGGCAACCCACTGAATAGACAGATAGATGATAAATAGGTCATAAAGGTAGAAAAGTGTGCTCTGGCATAAACCTTTCAGGATATTTTGATATCCCTTTTAGACAGTAGATGTCACAGAAATACTGTACTATTTGCCTCCATGGCAATGAAACATGCAATCATAGATATATAGGTTGACTGAGATTTAGACAGAAACATATATAAGAGAAAGTTGTTAAATTTTCAGGCTGGACATTTACCCTTTCAAAACTGCAAATGCTGCAAATTTGGGCTAGGTTCATTTTATGAATTAAACTAGTGAAAGTGATGTAGAAAATTATAATACAAAATAAACTTATTAATGTGCATATATTTTTCATTTTGTTTTCTTCTTCTTTTTTTTTTTTTACCAAAGACAAGGTTTATTAAAGATCTGCCATATTGGGCAGACGCTTAAGGAGTCTAAACATTAGTGAGCTATTTCCTGGATTTTAAGAATCTGAGCATTTAATTTTATTTTTCTTTTTTTAAAAATTTATTAATTTATTTTAATTTATCAACAATCACTTCCATATGCTTTGGAGTGGAAAATTTTTCTCCCCGTTCCTCCACCCTACACCTCCCCAAGATGGTGCACAATCTGATATAGGCTTTATGTTTATATACCCATTAAACATATTTTCACATTAGTGAAGTTGTAAGTAAAAATTAAAACCAATAAGAGGAACCATCAGAAAGATGAAACAAAACTCAAGAGAAGGTAAAACATTTAAAAACTACAAATGCTGCAAATTTGGGCTAGATTTGTTTTATGAATTAAACTAATGAAAGTGATGGAGAAAATGATAATACCAAATAAACTTATTATCGTGCATATATTTTTCAAAGACCTGAGTTTCAAACACTCACCAGGACCCATGTCAATAAGATGACAGTTACATAAATATATAGATACATATATACATACATACATGCATATATACATGCATATATAGATAGAGGCATGGCATTTATTAAATGTTTATTGTGTATCAGGTACTGTGCAAAGTGTTGAGTTCAAAAATGCAAATAAGAAAAACCAGTCACTGTCCAAGTAAGCTTTTATTCTAGTGAGAGAAGAGACCAAAACATAGGGAAAATTCAAAAACTGACAGTAGGGCATAGTTCCTATCTGGTGACTAGGAAATGATGTGGAGCATTGGTTCTGGGTAAGTAAGCTGTAAGCTCCCTTAGCAGGTGCGGTCTTCCTTTTGAAGCTCTGGGTGGCTGGAAAGGTGGTGCTGTCCCAGACAGTGATAGGGTGGGTATAAGAAGGTGGAATTTCAGGGGAATAATGTTTTCTTGTGATTCTGTATTGTACACATGTTGAGTTTAAAAAGTTCATTTCAACTAGTAGACAGCAGTTTCTCTGTTATTCTGCTTTTTCCTTTCCTTTTGCAGAGAATTGGAGGGATTTTCCCAGCATTGAGAAATCCTGTGTTGAGTAAAGACTTTGTGGCACCCTACTCAAAGTGGTCTGAGAGGCAGATCCAGTTCTAGTAAGAACAAGACCCTCAAGGAAGGCTGGTTTTTCCTACAGTAACTTTTGTATTTGCAGGAAGGGCTTATATCAGTTAGACCTACTGACAGGTAAGTAGAAGCAGCAGCAGCAGCAGTACTAGTAGTAGTAGTAGTAAGAAATGGCTGCTGCACCAATTGTAATATTAATAATACCTCTCATTTATATTTATACTCTGTGTATATCATCTATAAATAACCCTTATGAACAAGATTCACAGTTTCCTATGTCAGTATCACTCCAGTGCTAAGGTACTGAGTTTCTTAGAGAGTTAATAGTTCATCAGTTCTCTATGCACCCAGCCTTGCTATGGGAATGAACACTCCAGGACAGGGAACAGGTACAATTCTTCCAGTGCCGGAGGAGTCCATGGGCTCTGCCTCAAGATATCTTGTGGGGAAGGGCTGCACTGAGCCTTCCCTACTTCCAGCCCCTGCATCAGAGCAATGGCACGCTTGTTGGAATGACTTCTCAGAGACAGTCAGACATAATAAGTCCATAAGGCACTTCAGCAATACATATTAGATTTTTTGATTGAGAATTATTTCCTTGATTGTATTTTTATCTGTAAATCTTAGAATAGCACTTAACCCATGCTTGGTGCTTAATAAATCCTTTTTGACTCATTGACTTGTCTTGATTAGGAATGCATTCATCTTATTGTTAGCACTAGTTATTCTATGAATGAGCAGCTTTATAAACACTAGAAGACAGCATGGCCTCACCCAGCAGAAATCACTGAATCTCCCCTGTGGATTCGTGTCTAAATCTTGTACTGGGGAAGAAAGTAACTGCAAAACATCTTGCTGTATAATCTAAAGATATCAAACAAAGAGGAAAAAGACCCACACATGCAAAATATTTCTATGTATTGGCAATGAATTGAATCACAATGGGGTATCCATTATTTGGGGAATGTCGGAACAATAGAGGGCATATGAATATATTAGAATATGGTTGTTCTACAAGAATTGATAAAGTAAATTTTTCATAGAAACCTGGTAAGACATGCGAATTTGGGTAGAGTGAAGTGAGCAGAACCAAGTGAATCATGTCTACAATAACAATATTATAATAATGATCAGTTTTGAAAGGTATAAAAAATATGATCAAGAAATGGCCAACCATAGTTCCTGGATGACTTATGATGAATCACGCTGCCTACTTCCAAAAAGAGAGTCGTGAAAAATTCAGAGTGCAGATTGAGGCACATTTTTTCTTGACATGGCCAATTCAGAAACTTATTTTGCTTACTCTACGTATTTCTAAGGCTTTTACTTTTTTATTTCTCAGTGATTAGGGAGAGATATGTCGAATATCTGGGGAAGGGCAGAAAAGAGGTAGAAAATCTGAAAACCAAAATTGAATTGAAAAAGCAATGAAATCCGCATTCACAACTGGTGGTGGTTTTTTGATTCTGTCAAGAAGTATTCTTCCTAAAAAAGGTAATTAACTAAAGTAGGTAAGATAATCAGTAGAACTCAACTTTGAGGTTCCTCCCCATCTAATATTTTGTGATTTACAGAGTGTTTGACATCCAATGTTCCAAAAGCCTTCCAACTCTGACATCCCATGTCATCAGGTCTCTTGAAGCTCTAGGATTTTTGATTTCTAGAGTCCATGAATTCAGACAAGACTTTGGGCAGCTGGTAGCATCATACTGGGACAGTATGCCCAGAAAAACCACCTAGCCACAAGCCCTTCCCCTCTACACAAATTCCAGAGTACAAGAGACCTTTCTCCCTATTTCTAATGTCACTATACTCCAGTTGATCTTACTGGGGCTTATGCTCACCCTCAGCATCTGCTTGTTAACCTTCTTCTTCAGTCCCCATTCAGAAATACCTGTCTTTCAAGAAAAAAGTTTAAGTAACTTTAGAGAGAGTCCCAAATAAAATCATGGCTTTTCCATAAACTCTATTTGAATTCCTTGAAGTTAAGAAACAAAAGTTATAGAAATGTTCATTTTCTAAGAACAGAATGTGAAAGAAACTGACTTGTCGAAAAGAAAGTATCTGATAGTGAACAAACAGCTTAGTACAATAATGGTGAAAACTTGGTCACATGAGAAACTTATTGAAAATTAGCTAGGACAAGAGAGAGATGTCTCCATGAGACAGCAAAGACATATTAGAACAAAAGGAAAAGATAGAAATTGATCATAATACAGAGGTGACTTAAGACTCCTGGTAATGACATAAAACCTTAAATGCAAAACCCTTTGATGCTGTATTTCAAGAAATCGCAATGGTATGCCCATTTGTACAGCCTTTGGGCATAGTTGGCCAAGATGTTTTTGATTATTGCTACAGTACAATGTACTTGGAAGTCTCTAAGTACTATTTCTCCTTTATTCATATTTCTGTTAATCACTTAATTCGATGTTGCAGGTCTTTTGGTTTTCTATCCACTGTGCCACCTAGCTGCCCCAGTAGTTACATCACTTTTGAATTATTTCTCCTGGATCTATTTTCCAAATTAGCTATTTTTCCAGTGAGGGGGGTCACACTATCTTCTACTTTTTCATTCTTTTGGTTTTGTTGTATTGTTTCTTGATTTCTCCTGATGTCATTAGCTTCCATTTGCTGCAGTCTAAATTTTAAGGAACGAGGTTCTTCAATGAGCTTTCAAACCTCCTTTTCCATTTGGTTAATTCTGCTTTTTAAGGCATTCTTCTCCTCATTTGCTTTTTGGACCTCTTTTACCAGTTGGCCTGGTCTGTTTTCAAGGTGCCATTTTTTCAGTAATTTTTTTCTCTCCTTTACCAAGCTTTTGATTCATTTCTCATTATTTTCCTGCGCCACTCTCATTTCTCTTCCCAATTTCCTCTACCTCCCTTACTTGAGTTTCAAAATCCTTGTTGAGGTCTCTAAATGTTTCTTGTTATTTCATCCACTTCTTTAATTTATTCTCTTGGCAACTTGATTAGTATAGCATGAATACTTTAAATTAGCTTTGGTAATGCTGTCATTTTTATTATATTGGAATGTCTTATTAATGAGTATTAAATATTCTTCTAGTATTTTAGTTTCTCTTTAGTTCTTTAAGGAGTCCCCTGTAACTTAATCTTTACAAGCATTTATTTACTCTGATAGATTGATCTCTATAGAGATTTTATGAATTTTGTAGTTATCTGCAGTGGGATTTCCTTTTTGATTACAACTTTTTTGATATTTTATTACTATTTGCAAAAAATATAAGTAAATTTTTGAGAATCAATTTTGAAACCTTCAATTTTCCTGTCTTATTGATTATCTTTATTGGTTTCCTTAAGATTTTCCAAGTATATTATCACATAATCAGCACAACTGGAAAAATTTTTATCTCCCCTTTCCCTGTGTTTATGCCTCTGATTTCTTTCTCTTATCTTATTGCTGTGGCAGGCATTTTTAGAACTCTGACAAATGACACGGAAAAGAGTGGGCATCGTTTCTTTGCAAGTGAATTTTGTGAGAAAGATTGTTGTGTATCCCCATAGCAGAAGGGGCAGAATTGTTCAAAATCATTGGCTTCACTCCCTCTTCCAGAGTTGTCACAGTGCTGTGGCAATACAGACTAGAGAAGACTGGTGACAGCTGCAGAAGTGGACGACCTTGGCATCTTCCATGTCTAACCAAGCTCTAAGCACCCCACAGTGCCTGCTTCAGCTGCCTTCATGGCCATTGGAACAAACTGCTCTCATCTGCCCATTCAAAAAGTGGAATTCATCGTATGCTTGGGGTAGACACCCCCAAACTTACCTAAAGGTTTGAGACCCCCTCAGTTATCCTCAACCTGGTTTAGCCCATCTTCCCAAATGGTTTACCACAGTGTGGCCACTGTGCATGGTACAGCTTCTTGGAGCCACAGGTGAGAGTTGGGTGGATCAGGTAGACACCAGAGGTGGGAAGCAGCCCTCACACCAGAGGTACTAGTCTTCCCTGAACACATCCTACACCCTTATTTCATGTACTGCATCTGTGAATTAGATCCTGCAACTGTATTTTTTATTCAGTTAAATGTAGCCTCAATGCAAATAATGCAAAAAGGAGTGGTGCTATGTGAGCACGATAGAGAAGTCAACTCAGAGATTTGGTTTTGTTTCATTCTACCTTCTTTTGGATTCTCTATGTCCTAAATCATGGATACAGCTGATGTTAATTGATCTTTGGTGAATTATTTTTTTTTGGAGATGTATCAGAGTTCAAGGCAATCAGAAAATAACTGGTCCCCAATCTTGTTGAATATTTTACCTGGAGGTCCAATTCCTATTGTGTCTATGATTTTTCTTTAACTTAATGACTATTTAAGATTTCATCGTTAAGTCACTTTTGTGTTTCTGTCTTTATTATGTGTTTTCTGCACCAATAACTATTTTTATTTTATTATCACCTGTAGAGGATATATTCATTTTTGGGGCCTTTTTATATTTGCTTGTAGTATCTCTGTGCAATAACACATCATCAATTTTTTAAAGGTTCCATTAGTTCAGGGAAATATGTATATGCCTTTGCAGTACCATTTAAAACATAGCAAACATATGCTTTTTTAACTTCTACTTTCTCCTGCAATTTTTTTATTTTCCTATTTTCTCTTTTGTGTACCTCTTTGCTGGAGTTATACAAAACTGGGAGAGGGACATAAAGTCTCCTGTCACAATTATATTATTTTTAGTGTCTTCTTCTGGAGTAGTTAATATTACCTTATAAATATGACTACAAAGATATGTGGAACTTATGTATTTACCCCAAATTTTAGTTTATGGTCTATGATTCCCTTCTAAAAATGCAGATCTTGTTTATCTTTTTAATTTTTGGAATGTTTGTTTTTGCTTTGTCAGGGTGAGTACAAATCTTGGTTTGTTTGTATTTTTATTCACTTAATGCATAGAATTTTTTCCCATCCCATGAGTTTTCTTTTGAGTATATACATATGTATATATTTTGACTAAATACACACAAATATATATATATATGTATATGTGTACATACATATATATATATATATATAATATATATATATCTGTAAAAATTTTGTTTAAGCTTTTGACTTTCAAATTCTATCCCATCCTCTTTCCCTTCCCTTTTACCTCCCTGACACAGTAAGCAATCAGATATAGGCTATACATGTGCAGTTACGTAAAGCATTTTCATGCCAGTCCTTTTTACAAGAAGACTCTAATAAGTGATAAAAAAAAATGAGAGAAAGAAAAACAAAAATAGCATGCTTTAGTCTGTATTAAAAATACCAGTTCTTTTGCTGGAGGTGGATAATATGCTTCACTATTAGTCCTTTAGGATTTTCTTGGATCATTGCATTGCTGAGCATAGCTGTCATTCCCAATTCTTCGTCAAAACATATTTCTGTTACTATGTACAGTGTTCTTCTGGTTTTCTTCCATAAACTATTCATCAGTCATGTAAGTCTTTCCAGGTTTTTATGAAATCATTCTGCTTGTCATTTCTTAGAGCACAATAATATTTCATTACAATAATATAGCACAGCTTCTTTAGCCATTCCCTAACTGATGATACCACCTTGATTTCCGGTTCATAGCCACTACAAAAAGAGCTGCTATGAATAGTTTTGTACAAATAGGTCTTTCCCCTCCCCTTTTTAAAATATCTTTGGGTTACAGAGCTAGCAGTGCTATTGCTGAATCAAAGAATATGCAATTTTATACCCTTTAGGCATAGTTCCAAATTGCTCTCTAGAATGGTTTCTTCAGTTCACAACTCCACCAACAGTGCATTAGTGTTCCACTTTTCCCACATCACCTCCAACATCCAACATTTTCCCTTTTTTGTCATATCAGCCAATGTGAGAGATGTTAGGTGTCATCTCAGAGTTGTTTTAATGTGCATTTCTCTAATCAATAGTGATTTAGAGTATTTTTCATATGATTATAGATAGACTTGATTTCTTTATCTGAAAACTGCTTGTTCACATCCTTTCACCATTTATCAATTGGGGAATGACTCGTATTCTTATAAATTCTTGTATTCTTACACATTTGACTAAGTTGATTAGCTTCTCTATATTTGACAAATGCTGCCTTTATTAGAGATAATTGTTACAGAAATTTTCCCTTTTCTGCTTTCCTTATACTTTTGGTTACATTGATTTTGTTTGTGCAAAAATGTTTTAACTTTATATAATCAAAGTGATCGATTTTACATTATTTAATCTTTTTCTTCCTTGGTCCTGAACTCTTCCTTTATCCACAAACTTGACAGAGAAACTGTGCCATACTCTCTAATTTTCTAATGGCATCAATCTTTATGTGTAAATCATGTACTCACTTGGACTTATGTATTCCAATGATCCACCACTCTGTTACTTAGCTAGTACCAGAATGTTTTGTTTGTTACCAGTTTATAGTACAGTTTGAGATCTGGTATGGCTAAACTACCATCTTTTGCATTTCTTTCAATGATTCTCTTGATATCCTTGAGCTTTCTCGCAGATGAATTTTGTTACTATTTTCTCCAGTTCTATAAAATAATTTTTGGTACTTTGATTGGTACGACATAGAATAAGTAAATTAATTTAGGTAGAATTGTCATTTTTATCATATTAGCTCTGCCTACCCATGAGCAACTGATGTTTCTCCAACTATTTAGATCTGACTTTCATTGTGTGAAAAGTTTGTTGTAATTATGTTCATATATCTCTTGGTTTTGTCTTGTCAGGTAGACTGCCAAATATTTTGCATTATCTACAGTTACTTTAAATTGAATTTCTCTTTCTGTCTCTTGCTGCTGGGCTTTGTTGGTAATATGTAGAAAGGCCGACTTAAGTAACTTGTCTAGGGTCACACAGCTAGTAAATTTCTAAGGCCAGCTTTGAACTCAGGAAGATGAGTTTCCTGACTTCAGGCCAGGCACTCTGTCCCCTGTGCCACCTACCTGCCCAATGGGAGTGTTCTTAAAACACTAAAAGTCATGGACCAGAAGCAGTTATAAAACAACAATTTGTGTCTTCCCTGTTCCATGGGCCAACATAAGAGCAGGAAAAAGGATAATTTAGTAAACACCAGCCAAAAATACATATGACAAAAAACTTTATTTCAATAAAATTTATATCAGGAATTTTGTTGTTATTCTAAATTAAAGCTTAGATCTTGCAACACAAATCCCAGGACAGAGCATGAAAACAAAGTGGTCTATATAGATAAAAGTAAAATGAGGATCAAAAACATAATTCCGTGCAGTACCATCATCAGCTTAGACAAGTATTGATGTTATTGTAATGGGCAATGAATGTATAATCTTTCCAAAAAGTTAGGTTTCAAAGGGCAGCGAAGTGGTACAGTGGATAGAGCACTGGCCCTGGAGTCAGGAGGACCTGAATTCAAATCCTACCTCAGACACTTGAAGTACTCACTAGCTATGTGACTGTGAGCAAGTCACTTAACCCCATTGTCTAGCCCCCCCAAAAAAGTTAGTTTTTAAATTGACAACATATGAATGGAATCACCTTTGTCCATTTAAATTGATGAATTGTTAAGCTATATATAGTGAATTAAAATTAAAATTATTTAAAAATTCTTAAAAGAACCAAAAGCCTATAATGTCAGATTTGGGTGAGTCCTTAGGGGCTGTTAGAGAGCTTGTAACACAGAATGTCTAGTCTGGGGGATGACACAGAGAACAAAGCTTTAGACGTGGTAGGCCATTTAGAAGAAGGGCTATATCAGTGATAGGAGAGTCCTTACAACAAAGAAGGTCATAAGGAAGAGAGGCTGAAAGAACATAGAATTTTGAGGATTGAAGCGCCCTCAGAATGTAGAAGGTAGCTAATATTTATGGAGTGTTTTAAAGGGGAAAAGACCTTGGCCAATATTACCTCCTGTTATCCTCACTGCAAACCACTAAGGTGGGTGCTCTTATCATCCTCATTTGGGAGGAGAGGAAAAAGAGGGAAGGAAAGCTAAAGAACTTCTCCCAGTGTCACAAAGCTGGAAATGAACACAGCAGGCCAGAGAACAGATAGTATTCTTTCAGTGCTGGAGGAGTCCATGGGCAGACAGAGAGAAGTATCTCCACAAGACAGCTAAGACATAGAACAAAATCAAGTGACAGAAATAGATCTTAAAACATAAGCTATCTCTTCTCACAAACAAACAACCTGGAAGATATGTCAAGGAGAAGTAAGTGAAGTCTCACTGTACTCTTATAAACCTTAAATACAAAAAGACCAGATACCATATTTCATGAAATCAGAGATGAAAACTGGCCATATCTATATGAACCCAACTGCAAAATTAAAACAGAAAAAACGCAATTGTCAGCTCTTCATAGAAACCCCATATTGTAAACTCCAAAAAACTTCTTAACCAAAATCCAGAGCCTCTTGGCCTTGTGCAGGTGGAAGTCTCATGGTCCCCCTGGAAGGCATGCTACTTGGTATTCAGGGCTACTAAGGGTAACACCACAGAGCCAGGCAAGGACCTGTGCTTAGCAGTGGCATTCTAAAGCAAGGAATCTTCATGGACCCTAGACTTTGTCCTCATCGAGGAACATGAGTCTTGGTTTTAATCCTAGCTCCTTTGACCTCTGGAATATCATATTCTAAACCTTTTGATCCATTAATACAAAAGCTGCTACATCTTGTGTTATCTTGATTGTGTTTCCACAATACTTAAATTGTTTTTTGCTGACTGCTTGTAATATTTTCTCCTGCAACTGGGAGCTCTGGAATTTGGCTATAATATGCCTGGGAGTTTTCCTTTTGGAATGTCTTTCAGGAGGTGATTGGTGGATTCTTTCAATTTCTATTTTACCCTCTGGTTCTAGAATATCAGGGCAGTTTTCCTTGACAATTTCTTTAAAGATGATGTTTAGGCTCTTTTTTTGATCACGGTTTTCAGATAGCCCAACAATTTTTAAATAATCTCTCCTGGGTTGATTTTTCAGCTGAATTGATTTTCCAATGATATATTTCACACTGTTTTCTATTTTTTTTTTCATTCTGTTGGTATTGCTTCATAATTTCTTGATTTCTAATAAAGTCATTAGTTCCATTTGTTCCATTCTAATTTTTAAGGAATTATTTTCTTCAGTGAGCTTTTGTACTTCCTTTTCCATTGGGCCAATTCTTCTCCTCATTGGCATCTTGCATCTTTTTTGCCCCTTGAGTTAGTCTATTATTTAAGGTGTTACTGTCTTCAGTATTTTTTCCATGTCATTTAGTAAGCTGTTGACTCATTTTTCATCATTTTCTTGCATCACTCTCATTTTCTTCCAATTTTTTCCTCTACTTCTATTACTTGATTTTGAAAATCCTTAATCTTCCTTCTAACCAAAGTAAGATGGTACAGTCTGAATTTTTTTTCCCTTGTTTTCTCATTTTCCCAACAAATTACTTGATTTTTTTTATTAACTCTTTGTGAAGGTAGGACTGGGCTTCTGGGTTGTCTTGGGCTAGAAATTTGTTTCACTCTGTTTCTGTGCATTCTCCTGCTCTAGAATTTGTTCAGAGTTATGTATTTTGTGCCGCTGTTTTCAGATATAATTCTAGGGATCTGTAAGTTTTTAGTATTTCAAGGGTGGTATGATATAAGAAGAGGTGTTTCCTCCTCTCCTGGCTTGTGGTCTGGTCTGGAGTGACCACAAACTCTCTTTTGTACCCTGGAACTGTGAGGAGGGTTCCCTCTCCACTGATGCCACAAGCTCTGCTATGGTGCCTCTGGCCTGAGATCCTCTTTCAGTGCTCTCTTCTAGATTGGAACCAGAACCACAACCTCCAACCTCCTGTGAGTGCCCACAGCCAGTGGTGTCCCTGTCAGCTGCTTGTACACTCATTGGGTGCATGCTGGTTCTCGCATTCTGCCACATCTCTACATCACAGCTACTTCTGACCTTTCTTGTGAGCAGAGCTTCCCTAGATTTTTCCTACTTCACATGCCCAACACCCCTCACTATTCCTGGAATCAAAGTTCTTGGCCTGAGGCCAAGGCAGCCTCCCAACCTGGCTAGCCGTAGGCTTTGTGGCTTATTCTTTAAGGGGACCTAGGATCTAGCCTGGAGGTGGTTACTGTTCCGGAGGACCAAACCTAGTCCAGGGACTTTTCTTCAGATCTTCCCTGATTGTCTCAGGAGAACTCCTCTTCTGCTTCTATTCATTTATTGTCACTTCTCAATATTCATTCTGAGGTGCTATTTCCTCTTTTTTGTGATGGAAAATCTGACCTACTCTGCAGTCTTCCCAGAATCCTTTCCCATATTTCTTTTTTTTCTACAATAATTGAGCACATCATTTTTATAGTGTAATAGTATTCCATCAAAATTATGCACCACTCACTAGCTGTATAACCCAGGGCAAGTCACTTAACCCCAACTGCCTCACAAAAAAAAAAGAAAGAAAAAGAAAATCATGTACCTCAACTTGTTCAGCCATTCTCCAATTAATGGACATCCCTGCAATTTCCAGTTCTTTGCCACCATGAACAGAGCAGCTGTAAACATTATAGAACATGTAGGTTCTTTTCCTTTTCCCCTGATTATTTTTGGAAATAGACCAAGTAGTGTTAATTCTGGGTGAAAGGGTATAGATAGTTTAAGAAATCTTTGGGCATAATTCCAAAATGCTCTCCAATATGGTTCAGCATTCCACCAACATTGAGTTGGTGTCCTATTTTTTCAATATATCTTCCATCATTTGTCACTTTTCCCTTCTATCATTTTAGGTGATCTGGTATTTGCAAAATGGTATCTCAAGGCTGTTTTAATTTGCATTTCTTTACTCAATAACTATAGCATTGTTTTGATATGACTACAAATTGTTTTGATTTCTTCATTGCAAAATTGTCTGTTCACATCCTTTCATCATTTATCAGTTTGGGAATGATTCATATTCCTATACATTTGACCAAGTTCTTGAGACCTTTATGTGAAAAACTGTACAAATTCTTTTCCCCAATTTTCTGATTTCCTTCTGATTTGAGTTGCATTTGCTTTATTTGTACAAAAAACTTTTTAATTTAATGTAATTGAGATTATCCATTTTGTATGTCACTTTGGTATCTCCTTTTTATTCATAAAGTGTTCACATGTCCATAAGTACGATAAATAATATGTTCTGTGTTCTTCTAATTTTTTTTTTGTAAAAGCTCTTTTTATATCTAGTTTATGTATCCATTTTGACCTATCTTAAGAGGTAATAGAGGAAATCTAATAAGTCAGAGTCTGAGAATGGTTTTTACAAATTTTAAAATAAGTGTTTATTGGTGTTGTTTGTTTTTTACATCATGATATGTATCCCTAGTATCCACCCACTTCTTCACCTAGATATTCATCTCTTATATCAAATAGTAGTTCTTTTAGACACAAAAATCAGCACAACTAATTAATGTATTGTAAAAGTCTAAATATTTGTATAACGTGTAACTGTTCTAAATCTCATGCCATCATAAATTGGGATATTTACGGTGTCGTCTTACATTTTATTAGGAGACATGCTTGATATTTATACTTCTGCAACAGTCACTTTTATTTTTTTCGTGCAATTGTTCTTTCCATTTACAATGTTGTAGTCATTGTTTGTATTTTTTCTTGGCTCTGCTTACTTCACTCTGCATCAATTTGCATAGACCTTTCCAAGCTTCTTTCTAGTCATCACATACATCATTTCTCATGGCACAGTTACATTCCATTACACTTATGTACCACAGTTTGTTTAAGCATTCCCCAATCAACGGGCTGCTGCTTTCTTTCCAATATTTTGCTATCACAAAAGGTCTAGCATTTTGGTATATAATGGGACTTCTATTGATCAAATGCTTTTCAGGGTAATGGACTCTAGTAATGCAGCCTCTGGTTCAAGTGGTGTAGATATTTTAATCTCTTAATTTGTATGATTCCAAATTACTTTCCAAAATGCTTATCCCATCTCTTTGCTTCACCAACAATGCATTAATGTGTTTATCATTTCACAACCCCTGCAACATTGACTGCTGTCAATCTTTGTCATCTTTGGTAATTTGCAGTGTATGAGATAAATTCTCAGGGTTGCTTTGCTCTGTCTTTCTCTCAGTATTAGAGATTTAGATTATTCTTTCTTGTGGTTGTGAACATTCTGAAATTCTTCTTTTCAAAATTATTTGCACATATCTTTTGATCACTTATCTATTGTGGAATGGCTATTAATCATATGTATTATACATATATGTATATTGTTTCTATATCTTGGATACCAAATCTTTATTAGAGAAATTTGATAAAAAGATTATTTCAAATTTAATCACTTTTTTCTTCACCAAAGTACATTAATTTTATTTCTGCAGAAGCTTTTCAGTGTCATGTAAAGAAAATTTTCATTTTTTAAAAATAAGTGGTTGTATTTCTAGTTTGGTTAAGATATCATCTCTTACCAATACCTGTGATAATTATATGATCTGAAGATCGTGTTTCAATTTTGAAGGTATTGGTCTTCCCAGAAATTTGTTCCTAGGTAATTTATGTTTTCCTCTTAATTGGATGCTGGTTCAGGGAGTCCTATTGTTTCTGATTCTCTCTTCTCTAGTCCATTCCATTGATTGATCTCTCTCTCTTTTGTAAATCAATACCAGTTGCTTTTGATTATTGCTAACTTACAATATAGTTGGAGGTTCCCAAGTGCTACTCCCTTTTTATCCCTATTTCTTTTCATCATTTCATTTGATATTTGAGAACTTTTGATTCTCTGAATGATTTTTGATAATGTTTATCCAGTTCAATAAAGTAGCATTTTGGCAACTCGATTAGTATAGCATAAAATGGTTAAATTAGCTTTGGTATTATTGTCATGCTTATTTTGTTGGAATGGCCTAGCCATGATCCTTGAATATTCATCTTGCTATTTCAGTTTTTCTTTACTTTTTTTTGGAGCCCTTGTAATTGAATCTATGGAAATATTTGTTTATTCTGATAGATCAGTCTCTAGATACTTTAAGCATTTTGAAGTTACTTGCAATGGCATTTCCTTTTCTATTACAACTTTTTGGATATTTTATTGTTATGCACAAATACAATTGATTTTTGAGAGTTAATTTTAAAAACATCAACTTTCCTGTTCTGAGTAGTATCTTTGTTGTTTTCTGAAGATTTTTCAAATACATCATCATATCATCAGCACTTAGGAATACTTTTATATTCTCTTTACCATTCTTTATGTCTTTGATTTCTTTTTCTCATCTTATTGCTGTTTCTAGCATTTCTAGAACTCTATCAAATGATACAGGGAAGAGTGGGCATCCTTATTTTACAACTGAATTTCTTGAGAAAGTTTCTAGTGTAACCTCATAGTATATGATACTTGTTTTTGTTTTTACATAGATTTTTTTATGTTATTTAAAAACATCTTGCTGTTGCTCTATATTGAGTTTTTAGCAAAAAAAAGTGTGCTAAAATTTGTCAGACACTTTTTCCTCATTTATTGAGATAATCATTTGGTTTAGGGTGTTTTGGTTTTAATTTGGTAATTATATTGATGGTTTTCCTAATATTTGACTGTTTTTGCATCCCTAGAAAAAATCCCATTTGGTTATAATGATTAATTTCTTGGTTCAATTGTAGTGTGTGTGTGTGCAGAATGTTGTTTAAATTTTTTGAGTGCACATTTGTTAATGATGTTGGCCTATAGTTTTTTATGCTATGTTTTATGTTTTCAAAGTTTTGATATTAGGAATATATTTGCATCATATGAGAATTCTGGTAGCAGACAATCTTTCTTGATTGTAGAGAATGATTCATGAAACTTTAGTACTCACGTTTCTTTAAAAGCTTGGTATAATTCTACTATCAATCTATCAAGACTGGGAATGTTCTTCTTTGACAGTTCCTTTATAGCTAGATCTGTTTCATTTTCTGAAATTGGATTATTTAAGATTTCAGTTTGGCCTTTTGATAGTTTAGATATTTTATATTCTTTAATTTATTCCTCTATTTCTTTTGTATTCTCAATTGTATTATCCCAGAACTGTTTATAATGTAATTATTCTGCTCTTTTTTAGTTTTGATGACATTTCAGTTTGCTCATTTGTTATGTCATTGATTTGAATTCCTCCCCTCTTTTTAAAAACCACATCAGTTGATTGTTTATCAAATATATTTGTTTTTTCAAAGAAACAATTTTAGGTTTCATTTATTGCCTATAGTTTTTTCCCACTTTACCTATTTCTCCTCTAATTTTGAATATATTCCCTTGTGCTTATTTTAGGTTTACTTTTTGATTTCTAATTTTTTTACTTGCAAATTCTATTGTTTACTCTTCTCCATTTCTGTTTTGTTAATGGATGACTGTAGAGATATGAATCCCCCACTCCCAACTACTTTAGCAGTATCCCAGAAGTACTGGTATATTGTTTCATCACTATCATTAACATTTTCTTTCACATAAATTTTTATTGTTTCTATGATTTTTCTTTGACAAATTCACTTTTCAGGGTTTCATTACTAAGTCTCCTTTTGGTTATCAGTTTTTTCTTTGTAATCCCTGAACTCATGACCGTTTTTATTGCATTATGGGTCCACAAAAGATGGTTAAAGTATTAGTACATTTTTACATCTGTATGCAATATATTTGTGCACTAACACATGGGTAATTTCTGTAAAATTTTCATGTGGTGCTAAGAAACATGTAACTTCTTTGGCTATTGCTTTTATAAGATGCTAAAAAGTCTTTTTTTTCATGTGAAACTATTGATTTTATCATCATTATTAATATCATGGTCTCAGGCAGAAGTTTATTTTTATTATCAAACTGAATACATAAATGCACTGTTTTTTTTCAAAACACAAGCAGAGGTTGTGAATGATATCTTGTTAGGTATCTTGTTGAGAACAATCTTTTTGAAGTATGGGTTGTAGTTGATCTACTCTGGGGTCTCTCCTTTTTAAAAAAAATGTGTTTTATTTTTCAAGTGTATGCCAAAATTTTTTTCAACATTCTTTTTAAAAATTTTGAGTTCCAAATTCTCTGCTTCCATCCTTGCCTCCTCATTTAGAATGCAAGCAATTTTGTATAGGTTATGCAGGTGTAATCATGCAAAACATATTTCCATATTAGTCATGTTGTGAACAAAAACATAGACCAAAAAAACCTAAGCAAAATAAGAAAGAAAAAAGAAAGAATGAATGAGAGAAACAAAGAAAAAAAAAGAAAGGAAGTTTAAAAAAGTGTGCTTTAATCTGTATTGAAAATCCATCATTTCTTTCTCTGAGGATGGAGAGCATTTTTCATCATAAGTTACTCAGATTTTGCTTGGATCATTATATTGCTGAGTCATTCACAATTCATGACTTTGGAATATTACTGTTAGTTCTTACAATATTCTCCCACTTCTATTCATTTCCCCTTACTTAAGGTCATATAAGTTTTTCCATTTTTTTTCTGAGAGCATCCTGCTCATCATTTTCTTATAGCACAATAGTATTCCATCACAATCATATGTGACAGTTTGGTCAGCCATTCCCCAACTCATAGACATCCCCTCAATCTGCAATTCTTTGCCAACAGAAAAGAGCTGCTATAAATATTTTTGTGCATACAGGTTCTTTTCTTATTTTTTTGTCTCTTTTGGGACACAAACCTAGTAGTTATACTGCTGTATCAAAGTGTATACACGGTTTTATAGCACTTTGGGCAGTTCCAAATTGCTCTACAGAATGCTTGAATCAATTCACAACTCCACCAACAGTGCCTGAGTGTCTCAATTTTTCACATCCCCTCCAAATTTGTCATTGATTGCAAAATATTAGGAAAACTATGAAAATAATTATCTACATAAATAATAAGAATAAAAAATCATCACGTTTTGCCAAGAAATGAAGAGTAGACTTTTCATAAGATACAAAACTCCCTCATTGCTGTTTTTAAGAAGGTATGGCAGAGCTGTATATTGATCCAAACATTCTGTAAAGCAGTTTGAACTATGCCCAAAGAGTTATGGCCCTGAATCCATTCTTTTACCTAGTGATACCTACTAGTCTATTCTTCAAATAGTTGAAAGAAGGAAGAGAAAGACTTTTATACATAAAAATATTTATAGACACTCATTTTGTGGTGGCAAAGGATTGGAAAATGAGGGGATACCCATAAACTGAGGACTAGCTGAAAAAGTTATGGTACATGAATGTGATGAAATACTGCTGTGAAGTAAGAACTGACAAAGCGGATGGTTTCAGAACAACATGGGAAATTTGTATGAAATTAAGGAAAATGAAATGAAAAGAACTAGAAAAACAATTTTTACAATAACAGCAGTATTTTAGAGATAATCAAATTTGAAAGACTTCAGACCTGTCACCAACATAATACCAACCACAGTTCTAGAAGACTCATGATGTAGCATGCTACTCAGCTTCAGATAATGAACTGAGGGATTTGGAGTGCAGATTGAATCATCTTCCCTTTTTCTTTTTTTCTGCCACAGAAACAATCTTCCTGCCACTGCAAGGGCCAGCTTCGAAGATGAGACCGTAAATGTAATACAGTAACTCTAATGGGACACTCAGCCCCCTATATGTGTCAAGGATGGCTGTTATTCAAGAATTGCCATTTGCGCTAGAGTCAAGAAAGGCTGTCCCCTTAGCCCAGTAGTTTTGAATTTAACTGTCCTACTGAGAATCCATGCATGGATGAAATCTTAGCTGGGCTATGAATTGTATGATGAAAGAAATAATGCCCAGAAATATGCAGAATATCTTAAGAATGTATGTTTTACCTCTAACTGATCAAAGTAAATGTTCTTTTTTCTAATGTTTTGTGATATGATCTTTAATAAGTTCATAAATTCATTTACAAATTATGGTCCAATATGGTGTGTGCTTGGTCTAACTTGAACTTCTCCCTAACTGTTTGCTAGTTATCCCAACAGTTATTATCAAATGAGGATTTTATTCCTGAGTCATTTATTTTTCAGACTTAACAACCATGGAATATAAGGTTCCATTGCTACTGGTTCTCCCTTTTTAGTTTGTTCCATGGATCTACTTCTCTGTTTTTTACACTATTACAATTTTTGATGACTACTTCTTTATGCATAGTTGTAATTCTGAACATGTGATTAATCCATTTCTTTCTTAAATTTTTGGGGAGTAATTTCCATTGATTTTCTAGGTATTGTTTTCCAAAATATTTTTGTTGTTATTGAATTGGTCGCATAAAATATCTTTTTGATTGTATCATTGATACAGAATTCAACTGGTAAATTACTCTGGGGAGCACTGATATTTTTCTTATATTGACATGATCTAGCAAAGAACACTGAATGCCTTTCTGGTTATTAAACCTGTTCTTTATTTCTTTAGGGGCAATTTTGTATATAAACATACACAGTTATCTTATAGGCTTATTCCAAATTCCTTAACATTTTATGCACCTTTTCATTATTCTCAGTTACCTAAAGACTACAAACTTTAAACCATGACCTACCCCAGCACTTCCAGCCCCTCTTCATGTAAACTTTTTCTCTATTGTAATGTAAGCTCATTGAGGACAGATTTTCTTTCTTGCTTGTATTTTTAGATTCAGCCATTAGTATAGTACTTGGCCCTTAGAAGGTGCTTAATAAATGTTCGTTTCTGTCTATCTGCCTATCAAATAATATTAAAGGTATTCACACTTCCTCACTGCCTTCCCTTCACCTGGATTGGTAAGTAAAGTCATGAACTTCAAAACCTCCATTTAAGAGATGACTAAAGAGAGACATCATAGTTATCTCTGTGCTGCTCTCCTGTAGGACTTCTCAGACTTTTTCTTCATGCCCCTATATTATGTACCTGACCCAAATTTTAAACTCCTTTTCTGTGTTTTCTTCCCTGATTAAGTAGCAATTTCATTGAAGGAGGAACTGTTTTCATTCACTTTCTCTTCTCTCCTCCTCCTTCTCCTCCTCCTCCTTCTTTTCTTCCTCCTCCTTCTCCTTTTCCTTCTTCTACTTGTTCTACTTCTTTTTCTTTGTATTCTTATTCTAAATATTTAGAACTATACTTCGAGCATAGTGAGAACTTAATAAATGTATGTGGATGTGAATTAACTTTATGGTCCTTACTGTCTTTGAGTCTATTTATCCAGGAGTTTCCAAGTCTTGTCATTAGGAAACCATAACTCTCATTCTCCACCTGTTTCCACTTCTCCTCAGTCTGAATTTCTTCTTCCTTGCTCCAGCTGTTCATCTTGAAGCTTGACTCTTGGTCTTGAGTTCATACTTTGGAAGTACCCTCCACTTCTGAAACTTCTCCAGCTGGTTGGCAGGCTCCTCGCAGGGCCCAGCCAGCCAAGGATCATTCTTCTTCTGCAGTATTCCAGATTTTCTTGCCATGCCAACTCCAACTTAATACAGCTTTTTGGCTTTTTCTACACTGTTTTCTCCCATTATAAAATTTGATTCTGTAGGCAGGCCCTTTTTTCTACTTTTGTTTCTTTGTTTCTTTTCTTTTCTTTTTTTTATTTTGGCGAAGCATTTGAGGTTAAGTGACTTGCTGAGAGTCACAAAGCTAGTAAGTGTTATGTGTCTGAGGCCTATTTTGTACTCAGGTCCTCCTAACTCCAAGTCCAGAGCTCTATCCCCTGCACTACCTAGCTGCCCCCTCTACTTTTATTTCTATTCCAATTGATTAGAAGAGTGCCTAACATATTGTATAGGTTTAATAAATGCTAAATTGACTCACTGACTCAAGCAATCTCATCTTTTCCCACCTGGACAATTGGAGCAACCTTCTAACTATCTACCTGCGCAATATCTCTCCAGTCAGCAATTCACTCAGATCTCCAGAGTTTTCCACACCCTGCATGTATTCATGCCATTCTCTGTTCAATTAACTCTGAAATACCCCATGACCTATAGGATCACATATGGACCTCTGTTTTTCTCATTGAATGACATTCCTAAGTTGTCTATACTGTACCTTTCTAATTTTCCATCATGGATATTATTTGTCCTCACATACTTTTAATCCAAAGATTCTTGTCTTCTTTCTTCTTACATGTCACTTTGCTTCCTATCTACATTTCTTTGTAACAGAAGTCATCCAAGGCTGGGATGTATGCCTCCTTCACTTCTGCCTCTTTAGAATCTTCTATTTCTTTCACAGCTCAGATCACTTGTGACCTCTTTCTATCTCAGGAAGAATCTGACCATGTTCCCTTATCTCATATTGGACCTTGTCTTCTAACAGATCTTGATTCTTATTTCAGTAGAAGAGTGGCACATTCCACTCCCTGATGAACATTCTCATGCTTTGTCATATTATACATATGACAATGAGTCTTATTCCCTCTGGGTAATTATTTAAGTGCTACTTTCCGTCACTCAGTTCCTTATTCCCATCCCTCTCAACCCTACAACCTCAAAGCTTCAATCGAACCTTCCTACTCCTTCCAGTGTACCCTATCAAATGCCTTTCCCACTGACAACCACCTGTCCTTCATTCTAAATCTTTTCATATCCCACTCCTTCCATCCACGATCTATAGCTCAAACCTTATTACCCCTTAAAGGTATCGCCTCCCTTTTCACCTTCCCTACTCCTGACTATACCCTCACACATCCTCCTCAGCTCACATGTCTATGAAAGGCAGCTGGAATATTCACTTCTGCCCAAATCTCTCCCTCAGTAAAGTCTCTTCTCTGAGGTGCATGTTTTTTCATATTTACCACCCAATCAGAATCTTGGGAAAAGTTGTCTACAGACCTTAGTCACTCCCACTTTCTTTATCACTGAGTTTGACAAATAGCTCCCATTCTTTTTTCCCTCCCCACCTTATGGCCTCATAAGAGTGGACTTCAATTTACAAATTGACTCTCCCTCAATCACCCTTAACCACTCAATTCCTCAGCCTACTCATTTCCCATGTCCTACTCGTACCTCCCACTTTAGCCACACCCAACAATGGCCATAGCCTTCATTTTATCATCTTCCCCAAATACACCACCTCTGTGTTCAAGAATTCCGAAATCCTCTTAATCTATTATGTTTCTACTTCTCCCTCTGACTTCTTTTACCAAACCTTATTCTTCATACCTAATGTGACCTCGAATTCATCTGCCTCTCACTTATTTTCCAGATCATCTCCCCTGCATTAGGCCCTTCATCCCCACCTTGCTGTTCTGGCAAAGCATTTCAATTCTACACTTCTCTTCCTGTGTACCCTATACTCATTATCATTTCATTAGTTATGTTTTCCCAAACCTCAGACTGGGATTTCTCATGGCATTTGCCACTTTTGCTCTTCCAATTGTGCTGCTAAAGGAAGGTGGAGAAAATCAAGACACTATTCTTGGAAGATGTACTACAAATTTCTTACACAGATTCAATGGCTCTCTGATTACCACTTAGAAATACTTTTACATATCTTATAAACTAACTATCCCTACATTCCTTAGAACCTCTTCCAAACCAGTTCATCCCTTCTCAAAACCCTCATGGATCCTAATCTCTCAGCTGAGAATCTTTCCTCAACTTTTATAGAAATCAAGTTGTCATTCAACCTGAGCTCTTACTTCTTCCTTCTCTCTCATCTTAAAAGGACCATATGCCTTTTGTCAGTGTCTCCTCTTTGACAACTGTTACACTTGAAAAGGTGTTATTATGCATTTATGAGGCCATATTCTCTTCCTGCTCAAGAAATCCTCTTCCAACTCTCCTCCAGCATATTGCTTCCTCTCTCGACATCATTCTGTCACTCATTTTGAACCGCTCCCTGTCTACTAGTTCATTCCCTACTGGCTACAAACATGCTCATGTCTTCCCCATCCTCAAAAGGCCATCACTCATTTCTTCCAACCACACTATCAACCTGTATCTCTTCTACCTGTCGTGGCTAAACTCTTTGAATGGCTATCTATAGTAGGAATTCCACTTGCTTGCTACTCTCTTCAAACCCCTCATAATGCGCCTTCTAAACTTATCATTCTACCAATACTACTGTCTTCAAAGTTAACAGTCATCTCTTAGATGCCACATCTATTACTCTCTTCTCAGCCCTCCTTCTCCTCAACCTCTGCATCCTGTCACACTGCTGATCACCCTTTCCTCCTTGCATATTATTTTTCTTTAGCTTTTTTCCTTCTCCCTAGAGAAGGCATTCTCTGCTGGTTCTCCTGTAACCCTGACTGTTCCTTCTCATTCAACTCCACTAGATCTTCATCTAGATCATGTTCTCTAACTGCTCTAACTGCAGGTTTCACACACAGTTCCATCTTTGGCCCTCTTCTCTTACTTGTTTATACTGTTTCCCTTTTTGACCTCACCAACTTACATCAATTTAATAGCCACCTCTGTCCTGATGATTTTTAAACTTTCTTCTCCTGCCCCAACCTGTCTACTCACCTTCATTTCTACTTACCTTGGACCTTCAACTGTCTTTCAGGAATTTGGAATGGATGTCCAATAGAGATCTTCAAATCAATATGTCTATAACCAAACTCACCTGTCCTCCTAAATCTCCTAGTGTCATCCATATTATTGTAGAGTACACCATCACCTCTCTGTCCCACAGGCTAACAACCTAGATGTTGTCCTTTGCTACTTATAATCTCTCACTCCACATGTGAAATCTATGTCCAAAGCCTTTAGTTGTCACTTTTGCACAATCTCTACTCTATGACCCCCCTCCTCTAAGTGCTGCCACTCTGCTGCAAACTTTCATCACCTCATAATGCACTGTCCTTGCATTGCAAGAGGTCATTCTTGTGTTTTCCTTTCCTCAAGTCTCTTCTGCTTAAGTTCTTCCTCCATTCAGCCACCAAAGTGATTTTCCAAAAACACAAATCTAACCATCTCACCCCATACTCAGTCAACTCAAAAGCCTCCATATAACCTTAGAGATTAAATACAATGCCCTGCACATGACATTCAATGCCCATTATAAACTAGCCACCTCTTGTCTTTCCAATCTTCTTACACTTTACTCCCTTGCAGTTGTTGTTTGTCTTGTGACAAAGGCCTCCTTGCTGTTCCATGACCAAGATATTCCATCTCTTGACTCAATTTCTCTGCATACCCAACATGCTTGGTATGATTTTCCTCCTTCCCTCTCAGCATTGGCTCCAACAGTTTTTTTTTTTAAGTTGCTGTCAACAACTCATCTTTGATGTGAAGCTTTTCCTAAACCTTCTCAATTCTAGTTCCCTCCCTTTTTAAATTAATTCCTACTTATCCTGATATAGCTTGATTTTCTTTGCTTTTTGATTCTTCAATTAGATTGTGAGCTAGTTCAGGAATAGAATTTTTTTGCCCTCTTTTTCCACTCCCAGCATTGAGCAAGGTGTCTGGCACATAGCACACACTTAGTAAATGCTTGGTGACTGAGTAATATGGTCCCATGTAATTATAAGATCCCCATCCCATTACTTTTCCTTTTGTTGATGTTTTATATAGACACATCTATGTATATGTTTTAAATGCCACGGAGCGCCTCATGTTATCTAGTAGCTGCTTCAGAAAACTTTTTTTGACAATTAAGTGACTTTAAGTTTTATAACATGGTCTTTCGGTGACATCTCCTGTCCAATAAGCATATTGCATCTTTTGAGGCACGACTGCCGTCTTGTGGCCATTTCAGATAGTACAGATTTATTCTGCCATCGCGTGTCCAAACCCTAGTATTACATTTTTTCCCATTTTAAACTGTTTTTCGTGGACTTTCGTACTTGTGAAAAGTCACTTGCTGTTTACAAAGGTAGAATGGAGCCAAGTGAGATCCTAAATTTATGAGCTGAAGTACGTAATTAAGTCTTTCAGTTACAATAGAAATTCAGACAATATCTTCACCACTGAAACTACCCTTTATATTCTTAATCTTAACAGAAGCGATATGAGAAAGGTAAAAATACAATAGCAGTGGAGTGGAAATGGAGCAGTGCCTATTTCTCTAGGTAACGTTAATTTCAAATTCCCATGAGAAAAACAGGAAAAACAAAAAAAATGGATGATCTGAATGTTGAAGGAAGTTTATGAAATAAGTATCAAAGTTTGATTAACACAATCGTACCCATTGGAATTAGTTTTCAAAGGTTTCTAAGAACTCATTGTTGACTTTTCAGGAGGTTTTCAAAGTTGGTATTGTTGTTTGTCCTTCCCTTTCAAACAGGACCATAGCATTAGGAAAGTGATGCCATGACTTGCAATTTAATTGGATTTAAGTGACAGAGGGCTATGTAAAGTCACCAGCCTCACTTTCTCCTCCAGAGCCACCTGGGTCCATTGGCAAGGTTTAATTCATGATAACTGGAGATGGCCCTGAATGTTGTGGGACCCTTGGCCTTTTTAAGCTAAGGTCTTTTTCAGGTCTCAGTTTGAGTGAGGCAATACCTATTCAGTGATTGAGGCAGGTTAAGGAATGAATTTTGGCCAGAATCGCTGAGAGTCTTCCCTTCCAAGATTGTATTTTGTTATTGACTTGGTAAAAGAGCTATTCTTTGTTTCATTTCTTACCTAGTCTTAATCAAGATGATAAACAGCTAGAGCACAGTATAATCAGCTCCTGCACAGGTAATGTTACTTTTTCCTTGAAAAGAAAGGGTGTCTGCCATGGGATTCAAAAGTCTTTCAAGACAGGGTCTGATTTACTTTTCTGTTTGCATCTGCAACACATGGAAGAATTCATGAATTTAGTAGTGGTTTGAGAAATTTTCACTGTGGGGGCAGCTAGATTGCACAGTGGTTAGAACATAGACCCCAATTCAAGAAGACCTGAGTTTGAATATGGCCTCAGACACTTAACACTTGTTAGCTCTCTGACCCTGTGCAAATCCTTTCACTCCATTGCCTTGCAAAAAACAAAATGAAAAAATGAAATTTTTACTGTATAATAAGTAGCAATTTCGAATATAACCTCGGATTTGTTGACATCATGTGTCCAACCAGAACACTGCACCTCACAGAGAACTTTCTGGAGCACCTGCCCTCTTGGAATTGTACTGGATATTACAAGTAGTATTACCTTTTAACTGTTTCCAAACACTGTTTTTATTGAACTTTTACTACACTGGACTGCTCAGTAGCTGTTCAGGTAGCCAGAAAGGATGCAAATGAAATTAATGATTTGTGATGTAAATGAATTAGTTCAGTGTAAATAGCAATTTTAGACTCTCTCACAAGATATATGATGCATGTTAAGACATAAAAGCAGTGGAGAGACAACTGAACAGGCATCATGCTACAGCGTATCTGGTCAATCATGTTAATATTAATGTTACTTATTCAATGTCAACACTTTCATTCAGAAGGGCAAAATTTGGAAGAAATAAGTCAAAGAAAATGGCTGAGCTCCATTTAAAAGGAAATTCAATAAATAAAATACCAAAGTTTGGCCAAGGCAGTGGTATACCTAAGCCTGCTCAAAGAGGCTCCTACTGGTTTCAACACTTGATTGTTAGATTTCAGAAATTTTCCATGTTGGATATGAAGTCAGTCAGGCAGCCAGGAAGCATTTGTTAAGTTATTTGCCATGTTCTCAGTACAGTTAGGTGGTCCAGTAGATAGAGTATTTGGCCTGAAGTCAAGAAGATTCACCTTCTGGAGTTCAAATCTGGCCTTAGACCCTTGTTAGCTGTGTGACTCTGGGCAAGTCATTTAATTTTGCTTTGTTCTTATTGTTCTGGTCTCCAATGCTGGGAAGAACATTTGGAATAGCTGGGAAATTGTTAGAAGATATTCTCAAATTCCTCAAAGAAGAGAGCAGAAAACCAAATAAGTGAAATATCAAATGAGTGAGGTGAAATCACACTGAAATCAGAAAATACTGAAAAAAATCAGAACATTTTATTTACAGTAATATGCTAAGAAAACTAAGAATACAAAAGAAATAGAGGATGGACTTCAAAAAAAAAGGAATTTATTCTATCAGAAAACCCATTAAAGATTTTAAATAATCCAATCTCAGAAAAGGAAAGAGGTCTATCTCTAAAGGAACTGCCAAAAGAAAAACAAATCCATATAACCAATAGATTCACAGGACAAGTGTTATGAACCTCTTGAAGAATACTTAACAAATACGTCACACAAATTTTTTTTCTGTGATATTTTTTAATTTGTGAGACAAATATTGTCCTCCTATCGAAAAAATGGAAAGATAAACTGAGAAAGAAAATTATAGGCTAACATTACTAATGACTAATTACTCAAAATTTTTAAATCAAATCTTATGAGATTACAATAAGTGACCCAATAAAGCATTCTTTATGATCAACTGGGGTATATGCTGGGCATGCAAGGATGTTTCAATATTAGGAAATCAATCAATATAATTTAACCTTATTAAACCCCAAACATCTCAAATTATAGAATCATCTGAAGAGGAGAGAAAATCCTTCGCAAAGTATAACAATCTTTTATGCTAAAAATCCTAAGATCACAAAAATAATCTAAAAGTAATAGCATTCATCATTTACAAAAAGAATCTGTTCCAGAAAATACAGAAGTGAAGCCAAGATATGCACTCTCCCTCCTATTATTTGATATAGTAATGGGAATATTAGTGAAGGAAATAAGACAAGAGAAAGAATTTGAAGGAATAAAGATAGGTATAAAGGAGATAAAAGTAATCCCTGTCTGCTCCTGATGTGATGGTTTAATAGGAAAAGACCAAGTAATTTGTAAATGTACGAGACAATATTCAGCAAAGATGTAGGCTACAAAATAAATCCTTAAAAATCAACAGCAATTCAATAATATAATAACAATAATACAAAAGAAGAAATAATAGAAAGGGAAATTCCACTTCAAAAAACTACAATATGCATAAAACATCTGGCATTCAGCTTCCCAAAACACAAAAAGACTTACACAGACTCAATTAGAAAGAACTCCTTAAAAAAAAAAGAAAAGAAAAGAAACACTCTAAATACCTGGAGGAATGCCTGGTGCCCATGGCTTGGCCATGCCAACGCCATAAAAATGACAATACTATGAAAATTAAATGAGATTTTTTATGCTATAACGATCAAATTACCAAGAGAATTCTTTACAAAGCTTGACAAAATAACAGAATTTCAAAAAATAAAATATCTAGAATATCAAGGGAAATCATGAAAAGAAGTAAGGACGAAGACACAAAAGCATTTTCAGACCTCAGACTACTTAAATAGCACTTATGAAAAACATCTGATACTGGTTAAAAAAATAGAATTAGATCAATGAAGAGATTACAGAAGGGAGATTTGGAAAGGAAAGGACTATAGATAAAGCAGAAACTATATATTCCCCAGGTCAAAAGTCCCCACTTCATTAAAAACTTCAGGGAACACTGAACAGCCGTCTGGAGCAATTATTCATAAAGTCACACATTTTACCACTCTCCACAATATGTTCTAAACTGATAAATGAACTTATTGTTAAACATCATAAAATAAAAATTTTTGGAAGAAAAATCAATCATATAAATCTTACAGGTAAAAGGTATAGTCTTAACCAAATAAGAGATAGAGGAAATTACAAAAGATAAAGTAGATAACTTACTACTTGAAACTGCAAAACTTCTGTCCAAAAAAAATTATCAATCTACGATAACAAGGGTAGTGGTTTAATGGAAAAAAAAAACTTTGTATCGAATTTTTCTGATAAGAGTTAGGTAATGAAGATATATAAACACTTATACATATTATTATATATTGTATTATATATTTCATATGCATAAACTTTTTATATATCTTGGATACTTAAAGTTATCAGAGAAATTTGATAATATGCAATTATGCATATAGTTCTATCCATGTAACTAATAACCATTTCCTAATACATCATAGAATTTGACCAAAATAGTTCTTAAAACAACTACAAAGTATTTATAACTACAGTAAAGAATGCTTTAAATCACAAATAGTAAGAGAAATGAAAATTAAAATAACTGAGGCTTCATAACTGGAAAAATTGACAGTAATATTGTAGGAATTGTCAGAACATAGGCGGACTAATACATTGCTGGTGGAGCTCTGTTATGGTATAGTTATTTTGCAAAGCACTTTGAAAATATGCAAATAAAGTGGCTAAAGTCTCCTTAACTTTTGAACCAGAGACTCTGTAATTGGCCTTATACTCCAAGGAAGCCTTCATTAAAAAAAAAGTCTCCACACCTTCCCAAATATTTATACTAGCATTTTTATGATAGCTAAAAACTGGAAACCAAACAGATGAGTATTGAGTAAGAAATGGCCAAATAAATTGTTGTTCATGAATGTAGTGGAATACTACTGCACTGTTAGAAATGATGACTCTGATGAATCCAGAGAAACATTGGAAAGATTTACATGAACCACTGCAAAGTAAAGTGAGAAGAGACAAAAAACAAAACCATATACACATTAACAACAACAATGGAAATGGAAAGAATGACTCATCAAAATGTCAAAAGTGAATCTAACAAATTATAAAGATCAGACAGGACAGACTGGAATGAAGAGCCATGAGAAGATACCCCCAATCTCGCCCTTGGAGGAGGTGGGAGGTCCACAGGTGTTACACATTGTACACATTTCTGCACTTTCTCAATGTATCTGTCACTTATGTTGATTATTTTTTTCTTCTCTAAAAACAAACACTATTTGTCATATAGGAGGGGGAGGGACACACGGGATTCTATGGTAATGTAAGAAAGTACTAATTTAAAAATATTGGAAAAAAATACAAATTCATTCTCAAAGAATGAAGGCTGACCACAAATAAAATTTAATGAGAGGAGAGTTTGTATAACTAGAAGAGAGACAACCCCTAAATCTGGAAGAAATGAATTCATATGTTAACTTTGGCATACTGGCTCTGTGACCTGGGATAGGTAGCATAACCTCTCTGTGCCCCAGGCAACTCTAAGACCCTAAGTGGTAGAGTAAGTGCTGACCTACATGTGCTGTTGCTCCCTTTTGTCCCAAAAATGAAATCACAGGTCTGAAATGAACAGGCCAAAGATTTGAAAGAATATGCTTTCTAAAGCCATTCTAAAGGCAATGTTTAGTTTTTAATTATTTGTTATATTAACATTTATAATCTATGCCTCTAACTTTGCCTCTCCCCCTCTCCCCTTAACCAAATAAAAATAAAAAATCTCCTTACAAACCTGTGTACTTCACAAAACGATTCCTTACAACAGTCATGTCTGCAAATGTAAGCCTTTTTGGACATTTAAGTTAATCCTATTTCTGATAAGAGGCAAGTGGTATCATTCAACTTCAGCCTTTCAGACCTGTGGTTTATCCTGACTTTAATCACAGTTCTAACACCATATAAACGACAGCTATTATCATTATTATCATTGATGCAGCATCCATTTAATGAGAGATGTTATTATTATTATTATTATGATTATGATTGGTACAGCAGCCATTTTTTACTAGTGCTAGTGCTGCTGCTGCTGCTGCTGCTGCTGCTGCTGCTTCTACTTACCTGTCAGTAGGTCTAACTGAAATAAGCCCTTCCTGCAAATACAAAAGTTACTCTAGGAAAAACCAGCCTCCCTTGAGGGGCTTGTTCTGACTAGAACTTAATCTGCCTCTCAGACCACTTTGAGGAGGGTACCATACAGTCTTTACTCAACACAGGATTTCTCAATGCTGGGAAAATCCCTCCAATTCTTTACAAAAGTAAAGGAAAAGGCAGAAGAAGAGAGAAACTGCTGCCTCCTAGTTGAAATGGATTTTTCAAACTCAGCAGGTATACAATACTGAATCACAAAAAACATCATTCCCCTGAAATTCCACCTTCTTCTAACCACCCTATCACTGTCTGGGACAGCACCACCTTTCTAGCCACCCAGAGTTTCAAAAGGAATACCTCACCTGGTAAGGGAGCTTACAGCTTACTTACCCAGAACCAATGCTCCACATCATTTCCAAGTCACCAGCCAGAAACTATGCCCTACTGTCAGTTTTTCAGTTTTCCCTGTGTTCTGGTCACTTCTCTCACTAGAATAAAAGCTTACTTGGACAGTGACTGCTGTTTCTTACTTGTATTTTTGAACTTAACACTTAGCACAGTACCTGATACACAGTAGCACTCAATAAATGCCATGACTCTATCTATATATGCATGTATGTATGTATGTATCTATTTGTTTATGTAACTCTCATTTTATCGACATGGTTCCTGGTGAGTGCTTAAAAATCAGGTCTTTGAAAAATATATGCATGATAATAAGTTTATTTTATATTCCCATTTTCTCCATCACTTTCATTAGTTTAATTCATAAAATAAATCCAGCCCAAAGTTGCAGCATTTGCAG
This sequence comes from Phascolarctos cinereus, assembly GCF_003287225.1. NCBI lineage: Eukaryota > Metazoa > Chordata > Mammalia > Diprotodontia > Phascolarctidae > Phascolarctos > Phascolarctos cinereus. The sequence goes on along the minus strand of NW_027556291.1, from coordinate 56,399,897 downwards.
TTTTTAAAGCGTAAATGTTCAGCCTGAAAATTTAACAACTTGCTCTTATATATGTTTCTGTCTAACTCTCAGTCAATCTATATATCTATGATTGCATGTGTCATTGCCATGGAGGCAAATAGTACAGTATTTCTGTGACATCTACTGTCTAAAAGGGATATCAAAATATCCTGAAAGGTTTATGCCAGAGCATACTTTTCTAACTTTCTGACCTATTTATCATCTATCTATCTGTCCAATGGTTACCACACCTAATCAGTTGCCAGGTTTTGTAATAACAAATGAACAGTACCTCAGACCTGCATTCTTATCTCTCCACTCACATAACCTCATCACTTCTCTTCTCTATTACAATGGTCTCCTCAGTGGTCTCCCTTGCTCAGGTCATTCCTCTTCTTTCCATCCTCCACTCACCTGCTGAAGGGATATTCTTGCCCTGTGGTGCTGATTATGTGAGTCCCACACTAAAATTTACACTGGCTCCCTGGTACCTCCAGTATCAAACTGAACCAACTCTGTCTTTTCTCACCATTTGTAAACACCTAAAACCTAACTACATCATGTAATCCTACATTATTCCACTTTGCATACTCTAAGATCCAGGCATATTTGCCTTGTTACTATTCTTCACACAGGACATTCCATTTCGCTTCTTTAAGCCTTTCCAAAAGTTGGTCTTCTTGCCCTGAATTCACTCTCTCCCCCTCTCTGCCTCTTTGAATCCTCCAGTTTCCTTTGAAGCTCACCTAAGGTGCCATCTCATTCTGTTTAAGGACTCACTGACACCCCCCCTCCCAAGTTAGAGCATTTTCCCCTTTTCCCAAACAACTTGTATCTTCTTTATATTTTATACCTAACTGTATATGTACGTGCTATCTCCGCTAACAGAATTTACACTGTTGAAAGGCAGAGGCTACTGAATTACTGTCTTTATACCCAGCAGAACCTAGCTTAACCTCACAGGAAAGAGCTGTTTAAGAAACGAAGTATTTTCTGACCACTTTCCTTGTCGTTTAGGAAAATAGGGACAGGCTTTCACTGACTTCTGGACCCAAAAAAAAACCGCAGCACATGAAAAAGTTTCAGCCAGAAAACAGTTCCTGGAAAGATGAAATTTATGTCCATCTCACATTCAAACCATCATATTACGTTCTGACCCATTCCAAACCATATTTTAATTTGATTTTATGATATGACTACTCAATCACTGTGAAGACAGGCAGAAAGGAGCCAAATGAAATCCTTCAGTGTAAATAGGAATTCAGACTAAATCATCAAATTTCAATGACGTATTCCACTCTAATCCTGTCACAGGAGAAATAATGCAGGATAAGATCAAGAGAAGTAGAGAAAGCATTGTGTAGATTATAAACTATAGTGCACCTGGTCCCATTCACAAGGCAAAACTTTGGAGAAAGTAATACATGAAAAAGGTTCATCTTTGCTTTGGAGGAAATTTTAGAAATACATATCAAAAGTTAGATTAAGACGTTACCGTTTTAAATCAAACAGAAGGTAAATGTTTTCCTATGTGCTTAGAGATACTTAGCAACATTGTTAGCCCTGGAATATGCAACATTACCTAGTAAATGAAATGACTACTATAGCATTGTAGATAGTAGTAGAGCTTCAGTTAGAATCTGCTCTCTACTTTCAGTTCTAGTGTTGTTATCTTTCCTTTGTTACGTTTTCTCTCAGGCAGTGGGGTTCAGTGACTTGCCCAGGTCACACAGCTAGTAAGTGTCCAGTGTCTGAGGCTGAATTTGAACTCAGGTCCTCCTGACTCCAAGGCAGGTGCTCTATATGCTGTGCCACCTAGCTGCCCCCAGTGTTCCTATCTTTGTTCAGTTTTCCTTCTGCCTCTGTGGCCCTCCATTCTGAAACAAAACTGGTACTCTCTACTTTCAGTTTCTGCCAATGTTCTCATATGTATGGTCTCCATCTGCTGCTCATCTCTTCCTTTTCAGCCATTGTTTTAAGTTCCTAAATGGGTGTACAAGGTCAAAGTCCTAGATGGAGAGATCCAAGGAATTTCAGAGGTCATAAATTCCATCCCATCATTATGTGAACACTTAGAAAAGTTTTAAAAAACCTCATTTCTAAGTAATTTAATCATTTTATTAATACTGCCAGCATTTAATAAAAGGATGATCATTTAACAGTCTCTGTCTTACACCAAAGACAAGGATGCAGTGGGCACAAGGCTTATCTGCCATTGGAAAAGGGGTTTTCCTGAGGCTGGCAATCAACTCTGATTGGTTAACAATGACAGAATGAATATTAGAGTATGAGGCTGACCTCATTCAAGTGAACTTTGATTATGTCATTTACTTCTAAGTCACTTCCCAGCCTTGGACAATCTATTCAAAAAATTTGTGGTCATTCAAAGCAGAGCAGAGCACACTGGCTTCCCCACCAGGATGGGGTCTAAACAAGATTGTTAACGAAGTTAGTCTAATTTCATTTCAGTAATGTCCTTCAGAGAATGAACTTTGAAATCAGGACTTTAGAAAAAAAAAAAGGAGGAACTCTGGATCTCCCCAAATCATTGAGTACTAATAATCATTTCTCTCAATTAACCAGAGAGGAAACTGGGGTCCAGGGAGGTGAAGTGAATTATTATTTATTTGAAACCTCCTCGGTCTATACCTGGCAGGGGCCTCAGAGTCATCTTGTTTAAGGCTCTCAATTTACAGAGGAGAACACTGAGGCCCAGGGAATGGAAGTGACTTGTCTATTCATATTAAAAATTAGGTGTAAGGGAAGTCCCAGGTAATGTAGTCAAACGCCCTCACTATACAGAGGAAAAGACTGAATCCAGGATAGCTGATGAGACCTACCTGAAATGACACAGCTAGCTAGGGGCTTAGGCTGGATTTGAACTCAGGTATTTGTACCTCTCAAGTTCAGCATGTAGACACTCCTGCCGCCTCCTATACTTTCATCAATGTAGATGTTCTAAGATTGAAGTGGAAGGGATCAGTGGTCTCTTTTAATTTTAATAGAAGCAGAATTTCCCCAAAATGCAAAGTTTCATCTAGTAAACATTCAAGAACTATTTATAGGTCGGAAAGGAATTTTTGTAGCTTCCTGTTTACATAAAATCGATGTGGAACAAATGGATTCCTTCAGCCCATTCTGCCTTTCAATGAAATAAGATGTTTGAAAGAATTTGCATAAAAACTTAGATTATGACATAGCAATGCCTCTAAAAATGACCAGTGCAGCCTCAAACATGGTGGAAAGGCTCTGAAGGTATCCTGCCATTGAAGCAACTCACATCTTATAATACTCACACGTATACCAGAAACTGTCTAGGGTGACATGGTAGTGTTATTGCCCTGCTTTTCTCAGAATGATTTTTGTCTGCCAGTGACTGGCAATAATTTAATATCTCCTCCTGACCTAGCCCAACATATTAGACAACAGGTATGCACGATAGTGTGCCAAGTAATGTGAGAAAAGAATGAAAGTACAGAATTCATAAAACATGGGTCATTAATAAAAACATTGAATTACCCAAAAATTAGTTCTCTTGAACTTTTTAAATGTCACATCATGATGGAGTGGGTAACACATGTGGAAGTCAGAGAAGAAGACAAACCAAATACACTGATCTCTTAAGTTTCAGACCTCCAAGTTCAGAAGAGAAGAACAACATCGCTAAACACCAGAGACACAAATACTTGAGGTCAAATCCTGCCTTTGACACTGTTTGTGCCTGCTGTCTCTTTCACTTTATATTTAGAGGTTTGGCCTTGGTGGCCTGGATGTTCCTTCTACCTATAGGTTCTTTAATATGTAATTGGACACTTTATTCTTTTTCTCTTGATCTATTTCCTCATCTGGATAATTGGGAGGAGGGGTTAATACATAAATCTGTGAGGTCCTTTCTAAGACTGTGACCGGCATTATGGGTTGAAAGGAACCACTGCCTGGAGAGGGAATTGAGAGAGAACATAAAGACCATACATTTGAAAAGGTTGGCAGTTCAAAGCAGAAAGGGGCAGCTCTGTTCAGAATGGACTGCCACAGGTTAGGAGAATGCTGGGGGAGACAGAGGACATGGTTCAGAGCAGGAACACTGGAACAGATACCTGTATTTCCCCATGAATCCTTGAAAAACCTTCACTTGGTTCATTAATGTCCCTCCTCCATCTTCCCATTTCTCTTCTTCTTTGGGTGGCTAAACTCCTTGAGAAGGCTTGTCGGCAAGAAATGCTTCCTTCTTTTCCTCTTACTCTCATCTTAACTCTTTGTAGTCTGCCTTGACCATATCATTCAGCAAAAAATGCTCTTCCCAAAGTCACTAAACCTATTGGATTGCCAAATCTAATATCCTTCCTCTGTCCTCTTCCTTCTTGACCTCTTAGTTCATTCTGACACTTTCAGTCAACCTCTTCTATTTGATACTCTCTTCTATCTCAATTTTCTTCGTGTTTCTCTTTGAACTTTTTCAACCTGTCTATTCACACCTTCGCACAATCCTTTACTAGTGCTACATCCAGGTGATTCTCACATAGGTGTTGAACAGGGCTCTGTCCTCAGCCTTCTTCTTCCTATAATATTCCCTTTGGTAATCTCATCTACTAACATGGATTCAATGATCATCTCTTTGCTGAGGATCCTGAGATCTACTTTTCCTGGCCTAACTTCTAAATTGAACTCTAGTATCAAACTACAAGTGCCTATTTGACATCTCAAAATGTATGTCTTGTAGACAGCTTTGTTGCCTTGGAGTGAGGCTAGAGTTGAGTTCAAATCTGGCTTGAAATATTGTCTGTCTGAGCCTAGGAATTCACCTATGCTCTGTCTACCGCAGTGTACTCAAATGTACAAAAGGCACAATAATAACATATAATTCGTAGTGTTTTATGAGGATCAATTCAGGTGATGCTTGTCAAATACTTAGAACAGTGCTGCACATTGTAGCTCTTACCAAATAGTTATTACTCTTCCTACACAAACATATAACACTCAACATGCCCCAAACTGAACTCATCTTGTGTGATAAACCCTGTCCTCTTTCCATCTTCCCTATTATTACAGAGGGTAGCAAATTCACCCAGGCTCTAAACTTAGGTGTTATCCTTGACTCCTCACTTGCTATCACACACATCGAAATCTATTATGTTCCCAAAGCCTTTTAGTCATACATTCAACATATCTCTCACATACATTCTTTTCTCTCCTCTCACAGTTCTACAAACCACTGTATATCATCATTGTTGCCTGCTCTGTTGCAATCACCTACCAGTTAGTTTCCATCTCAAGGCTAGTGTACTCAGAGAATAATTCAGAAGATGGCAGAGTAGGTCAAAAATCTTAGGCTCTCCAAATCTCCTGCCAAAGAAAGACAGACCTGATTGCCTCAGAGTGAATATATAGCAGCAGAAATAAACAAAAGTTGGGGTAAAAGTGTTGTTTTCCTAAGATAATGGGAGAAGACCCAGGAAAGATGGGACCTGTAGGGAGGAAGGTTTGGCAGCAGGGAGGTGCAAACACCTCCAGGCAGACTCTGAGGAATTAACAAACAACAAGCCCTGGGGGTAGCTGGGTTGGGAGGCAGCCTCAGCCTCAGGTACTGTCCTTATAAATTGTGTGGGGATGGAAAGCTGAGTAGGAGAAGACTGAAGGACTTTCCACTCTTGATGGAGGTCAAGCAGGCTATGCTGAACTGATGAGGTCATAGGCTGTGACTGCAGGGAGAAGAGCTAGCACAGGCCTGGTGAATCTGGTTGCAGAGAAGTAGGGACCCTGATGGCTCTGAGCATTTGCATGAGAGAACAGTCCCTGGTTTCAGTTCCAGGGTAGAGAAGTCAGTTGAAGTTTTCAGCCACCAGAAGGACCACAGGGAGTAAGAATGTTTGTGGTATGGTGTAGCTTGGGCCCTAGCTATTAGAGGTGGGAGGACTGCCCAAGGTTGGGCCCCGGACAGAGTTCAGAATATAACAGTAAGAAGGACTCGAGGATTGGGAAAATCACTCCTAATACCTCCAGACTACAAGATTTGTTATAATAATAAACTGGCAACAATAAAATAAAAAAATGAAAATAAAAATGTGTACACAAAACAGAAAGATCTGAACAGTAACTAGCTACTATGGGACAGAGAAGATAGGGTTACTATTCAGTGGAAGATAGTACAGACAAAAAAGCCACTCCTTTTTCAATGAGAAACATCAATGGTCACAAGAACAAAAGAGTTTTGGAAGAACATTAAGAAGTTTAAAAATCAAATGAGAGACCTTAAGGAAAAAAGAAAAAAAGAGCAATCTGAGAAAATCAAGAAATTTTGAAAAGAAAGTCAACCAACTGGAAATAGAAAATTAAAACTTAAGAAGAAAATAATTCCATGAAAACTAATATTGGGCCAGGGGAAGCTAATGATGTTCTAAGACATGAGAAACACTAAAACAAAACCAAATGGATGAATAAATAGAAGAGCATGTGAAACATCTCAATCAAAAAAAAAAGCGTGTACAAACAGAGAAAGGAGAGACAATATAAAAATCAGAGGACTACATGAGAGTTCTGTCCAAAAAAAAAGAACCTGGCTACAACAGTATAAGAAATTATTAAGGAAATTGACCAGAATTTCTAAAAGAAGAAGGTAAAGCACAAATAGAAAAAAAAATCCAAGAATCACCATCTGAAAGAGATCCTAGGAGGAAAACTTACAGGAATATCATAGAAGTTCAAAGTTCTTAGGTGAAGAGAAAATACTGCAAATAACACAAAAAAAAGCCTAAATATTATGGAGCTACAATCAGGATACACAAGACCTACAGCTTCTAAGTTGAAGGACTTAGTCTTGGAACATTATATTTTATAGAGCAAAACAAGTGGAATTATAAACAAGCATAACTTAGTAGCAAAAGTTAAGTATAATCCAAAATAAAAAATGATAATGAACACGTTGAAAGACTTTCAGGTATTTATAGCAAAAAGAGCAGAACTACTGATATATGAGAAAATTTAGGAAAAAAAGAAATTTGACACATACCATCTGAGAGGAATATAAGGTAAACATTAAAGACCAGTTATAAGGGACTCAATAAGGTAATTCGTTTACTTCTTGTACATAAAAGGGTTATCAGTTCTCTTATGACTATCATAATTATTTGGATAGTTTGAAAGAAAGATTTGGGCTGAGATCTCTATGATGGGGTGAGTCTAAAAAATAAAACTATGTGGAGAGAAATAAAAAAGAGTAATTATCTCATACAAATAAGGAATGAAATGAACAAATGATTCAGAAGAAGCAAATGGGGGAGGCGCTAGTACTACTGGAACCTTACTATCCTCAGAAATGTGTTAAAAAGAGAACATATACATCTAGAAACATAAAAGTCTCCCAAAGGGAGAAAGAAATGAGAGGGCAAAGGGATAGGATAAGGGGGAGACTTTTTAAATGGTGTGTAGATGAAGAATCAGGAGAGGGAATAAGGAAGAAGCTCTAAGAAACATAGGTAGACTAAGGTGAAGAGACAGGGGGAGAGATCACAAAGGATGGACTCTTGGAGTGGTGGGTAGATTAAGGAATAGGAGAGCAAAGTAGAGGGGAGAAGGACATTAGAGTGAGGAGGGATAGGGTAAGTAGGGCCAAAAGGATAGTGAGGAAAAATAAGATGGAGGGAAACACATGACAAGAAATTGCAACTTAGAATGTGAATACGATGAATTTACCCATAACACAGAAACAGACCAGAAATATCTGGTACTGGCTAGGAAATGGAGAGGTGGAATGCTAGAACAGAGTACACATAAAATACATTGTAGTTCAGATTTATAGTAACTTTGTGTTTGACACCTGTCAACATTTAAGTCCGGAGGATAAGTATTCATTATTTCATTAAAATTATTGTGAAAGCTGGCAAGCAGTCTGGCAGAAATAGGCAGAGACCAATGTATTAACCATGTACAAAGAGAAGGTGAAAATGGACTCATGACCTAGGTATAAACAAGAAAATGAAAAGAGGAGCAGCTAGGTGGCACAGTGGATAGAGCACTGTCCCTGAAGTCAGGAGGACCTGAGTTCAAAGCACCCTGAGACCAAAGACTTTATACTTATTTCCTGTGTAAGTCACTTAACTCCAATCGCCTGAAAAGAAAAAAAAATGAAAAGAATATAGAACATATTACTTACCAGATTCATGGTTGGGAGAATAATATGTGAAGAAAGAAGAGATAGACAACTTCATTGAGGTATAAAATGGATAATTTCAATCACTTTAAAGTAAAAATTGTTGCATAAATAAAGTCAATGATGTCAAGATTAGGAAGAAAGCAGAAAATGGGGGGGAAACTTTCATAGAGGATCTCTCAGATAGGGATCTCATTTCTGAAATATATAGAGAACTTAGCCAAATTTCTAACATCACAAGTTATAACCCAATTAATGAATGATCTAATGATATGAACTGACAGTTTCTTGATGAGGAAATCAAGACTATACATAATTATATGAGAAAATGCTCTAAATCCTTATGGGTTAGAGAAAAGCCAACTAAAATGACTTTGAGATGTCATCTTACATGTATAAGCTTGGCTAAAATGATAGATGCTCTTCAACTAGGAAATGCTAAACAGTTTGTGGTATATGATTGTGATGGACTATTGATGTGATTTAAGAAACAGGGAGCTGGGTGATTTGGCAAGTTAAGGTAAGACTTAGACCTATGAAGGAAGATTCTATTTATATGCAGAGAAAGAACTGAGAGATAGAAATATACATCATATCATCTTACATATATGTGTATGTGTGTATAGAAAATTATATATATATGCATGGATTTATATGTGTATATATGTATGTGTGTATTTATGTGTGTATATATGTATATACACACATGTGTTTAATTGTAACTGTCTCTAAGTTGGGGAAGAGGAGGAAGAAAAAATGGGATAAAAAGTGTAGAGCAGAAAACATAGAAGGAAACGTAGAAATGTTGGCTTGGTTTAAAAACAATGGATAAGTTTTATTACATATTGTTTTTGTGAAATGCAAATATGTGGTTTTATATTGAATCCTCTATTATGTTCTGCTATGTACACATAGACATAGTTTTTTTATTTTTTGATTTTGTATTTAAGTGTGCCATCTAGCTGCTCCTACAGTAAATGATTCTTAAACCACCAATAAATTCCAAATATTACTCCATGTGTTGCAGATGCAAACAGGAAGGTAAAGCAGACCCTGTCTTGGAAGAATTTTGAATCCCTTGGCAGATACCTTTTATTTTCAAGTAAAAAGTAACATTACCTGTGCAGGAACCAGTTATACTGTGCTCTAGCTATTTATCAATCACCTTGATTAAGGCTAGGTAATGGGAGTTATTTGACTTGCCCAGGGACACACAAATAATAAGTGTCAAGGGTCTGAGGCCCGATTCGAACTAAGGTCCTCCTGACTTCAGAGCCAGTGCTCTATCTACTATACCACCTCAGGGTTTCTGGCAAAAACTCATTTCTTAACTGGCCTTAATCACTGAATGAATATTGCCTCACTCAAACTCACACCTTAAAAAGAAGGTAGCTTAGAAGGCCAAGGTGTCCCAGTGCATCCAAGGCCATCTCCAGTCGTTATGATTTATATCCTGCCACTGGACAAGGATGGCTCTAGAGGAGAAAGTGGGGCTGGTGACTTTGCACAGCTCTCCCTCACTTAAATCCAATGAAATTACAAGTCATGGCCTCACTTTCCTGATCCTATAGTCCTGTTTCAAAAGGAAGGACAAACAACAATAACAACATTGAAAAACTCCTGAAAATTTAACAATGAGTTCTTAGAAACTTTTGGAAGCTGATTCCAATGGGTACAGTTGTCTTACTCATACGTTGCTACATATTTTATGAACTTCCTTCAACATTCACATCAATCATTTTCTTGGTTTTCCCCAGTTTTGCTCTTGTGAATGTGGAATTGATGTTACCTAGAGAACCATGCACTATAGAGTGAAGCCTGCTCCATTTTCACTCCACTGTTATTACATCTTAACCTTTATCATATCATTTCTGATAACATTAAGAATATAAAGGGTAATTTCAGTGGTGAAGATTTGGTCTGAATTTTTATTCTAGCTGAAAAAATTAATTACGTACTTCAGCTCATAACGTCAGGATTTCATTTGGCTCCATTCTACCTTTCTAAACAGCAAGTGATTTTTCACAAATACAAAGATCCAGCAGAAACATAGTTTAAAATAGGAGAAAATGTAATACTAGGGTTTGGACACGAGATGGCAGACGAAAACTGCAATATCTCAACTGGCCACAAGGGGGCAGTCGTGCCTAAAAAGATGCAATATCCTTATTGGACATCAGATGTCACCGAAAGACCATGTTATAAAACTTAAAATCACTTAATTGCCCAAAAAACTTTTCTTAAGTAGCTACTAGATTCCAGAGGCCGCTCTAGGTGCAGAGAATACAAAGGAACATGAGCCACTCTTTGGTTTTTAAAATATATGCATAGATAAGTCTATACAAAACATCAACTAAAGGAAAAGTAATTGGATGGGGGTCTTATAATTACATGAGACCATATTACTCAGTCGCCAAACATTTACTAAGTGTGTGCTATGTGCCAGATACCTTGCTCAATGCTTGGGGCGGAAAAAGAGGGCAAAAAAAAATTGTATACCTCAACTAGCTCACAATCTAATTGGAGAATCAAAAAGCCAACAAAATAAGCTATATATAAGATGAATAGGAATTTATTTAGAGAGGGAGGGCACTACAATTGAGAGAGTTTTGGATAGACTTCATGTCAAAGATTAGTGGTTGCCCGCATCTTTAAAATAAACAGTGGGAGCCAGTAGTGAGAAGTAAGGAGGAAAACTATACCAGGCATGTTGGATAAGCAGAGAAAATGAGTGGAGTCAAGAGATGGAGTATCTTGGTCGTGGAACAGGAAGGAGGTCTTTGTCCCAAGATCAAAGAAATAAGTGGAAGGGAGCGAAGTGTGAGAAGAATGGAAAGATAGGAGTGACTGGTATATAAAGGTCACTGAATGCCATATTCAGGAAATGAGACAGAAGAAAAAATAAGAACTGTGGATCAGTGACCTAACTTGATTTCTGTAAAGACGAGGAAAGTTTCTGAGTTGAGGGTTTGGTGGCTATGGGTGGTTTGAGAAGGGATAAAAAGGTTTGGAAGAGTTGCTATGGAATATGGGGATAGTTAGTTTATAAGACATATGTAATAGGATTTCTAAGCGGCAGTGAGGGAACCATGGAATTTGTGTTACAAATTTGTAGTACATCCAGGAGGAATAATCTCTTGATTTTCTCCACCTTCCTTTAGCAGCACAACTGGAAGAGCAAAAGTGGCAAACACAATGAAAGATCCCAGTCTGAGGCTTGGTAAAACATAACTAATGAAATGATAAGGAGGCTAGGGATAGAAGGGAAGAGAAGTGTAGGATTGAAATGCTTCCCCAAGTGAGTAAGATGGGGTTAAAGTGTCTAATGAAGGGGAGATAGTCTGGGAGGTAATTGAAAGGTAGAGGAATTGGAGGTCACATTAGGTAAGAAGAATAAGGTTTGGTAAAAGAAGTCAGAAGGAGAAGTTGAAACAATAGTTTAAGACAATTTTGGAATTCTTGAACATAGAGGTGGAATACTTGTGGAAGATGATAAAATAAAGGCCATTTTCATTGTTTGGTGTGGTTAAAGTGGGATGCTACAGTAGGACATGGGAAATGAGTAGAGTGAAGAATTGAGTGGTTAAGGGTGCTTGAGAGAGAGTCAATTTGTAAGTTGAAGTCCACTTCTATGAGGCCATGAGGTGGAGAGGGGAAAAAAAAATGTGAGCTATTTATCAAACTCAGTGAGAAAGGAAGTGCAGGTGACCAAGGTCTGTAGACAACTTCTACCAAGATTCTGAATGGGTGGTAGATATGAAAAAACATGTACCTCAAAGGAGAGACATTACTGAGGGAGAGATTTGGGGAGAAGTGAATATTCCAACTGGCTTTCGTAGACATGTATGCTGAGGAGGATGAGTGAAGGGATAGCCAGGACTAGAGAAAGTGAAGAGGGAGGCTATACATTTAAGGGGGGTAGTCAAGTTTGAGCTACAGATAGTAGATGGAAGGAGTGGGAGAAGAAAAGATTTAGAATAAAGGAAAGGTGGTTGTCGGTGGAAAGGGATTTCATAGGGTGCATTGGAAAGAGTAGGAGAGTTTGATTGAAACTTTGAGGTTGGAGGGTTGAGGGGAATGGGAATAACTAACTAAATGATGTAAAACAGCGTTTAGATAATTCCCTAAAGGGAATAAGATTTATTGTCATATGTATAATATGATAAATATGAGAATGTTCACCACTGAGTACAATGTGTCACTCCTCTTCTGAAATAAGACTCAAGATCTGTTAGAACACAAAGTATAATATGAGATAGGAGGAACATGGTCAGATTCCTAGTGATGTAAGAAGAAGTTGCAAGTTATCTAAGCTGTGAAGGAAATAAAGAATTCTTAAGAAGCAGAAGTGACGAGGGCATGCATCCCAGCCATGCCTAACTGCCGTTACAATGGAATGTTAGAGAAGAAATATAGTGTCATGTGAGAAGAAAGAGAAGATCAGAATCTTTGGACCTTAAAGTATGTGAGGACAAATAATACATATGATGAAAAATTAGAAAGGTAGAGTGTAGTCTGGTTATGAGTGTCATTCAATGACAAAAACAAAGGTCCATATGTAATCCTATAGGTCATTGGGTATTTCAGAGTTGATGGAACAGAGGATGGCATGAATAAACGCAGGGTGTGGAAAACTCTGGGAATCTGAGCAAATGAATTATTGCTGACTAGAGAGATATTGTGCAGATAGGTAAGTCAGAAGGATGCTCCAAATGACCAGTTGAGAAAAGTCGAGATTCCTTGAGTCAGTGATTCAACTTAGTATTTATTAAACATGTACAATATGTTAGGCACTCTGCTATGCACTGGGAATAGAAATAAAAGTAGAGGGGGCAGCTAGGTGGTGCAGTGGATAGAGCTCAGGCCTTGGAGTCAGGAGGACCTGAGTTCAAATCTGTCCTCAGACATATAACACTTACTAACTGTGTGACTCTGGGTAAGTCACTTCACCTTGCCTGCTTCACCAAAATTTAAAAAATAAAAATAAAAAAGAAATAAGGTAGAAAAAAAGGCAGGACCTACCTCAAGGATCAAACTTTAAATTGGGAGAAGAAAGTACAAAAAAAAGCCAAAAAACCATTGAGAGTTAGGATTGCCATGGCAGAGAAAATCTGGAATGCTGCCTGAAGAAGAACGATACTTGGCTGACTGGTTCCTGGCAGGAGCCATCTAACCAGCTGGAGAGGTTTCAGAAGTGGAAGGAACTTCCAAAGTATGAACTCAAGACCTAGAGTCAAGCTGGAAGTGGAAAAGCTGGAGCAAGGAAGAAGAAATTCAAACTGAGGAGAAGTGGAAACAGGTGGAGAATGAGAGTTATGTTATAGTAATGGCAACACTTGGAAACTACCTGGATATAGGGACTGAAAGACAGTGAGGAACATAAAGTTAATTCACATCCACATACATTTATTAGGTGCTCACTACACTCCAAGTATTGTTCTAAATATTTATAATAAGGCATGGAACGAACCGGAGCAGGGTATAAGGAAAAGTATGAGGAAAGTATGAGGAAAGCAGAAAAAGGGAAAAGTTTTGCAACAACTATCTCCAATAAAGGACTCATTTGTCAAATATAGAGAACTTAGTCAGATTTGTAAGAATACAAGTCATTCCCCAGTTGATAAATGGTCAAAGGATGTGAACAGGCAGTTTTCACACAAAGAAATCAAAGCTATCTATAGTCATACAAAAATGCTCTAAATCACTATTGATTAGAGAAATGCAAATTCAAAGAACTTTGAGATAGCACCTAACATCTTTCAGATTGGCTAATATGACAAAAAAGGAAAATGTTGGATGTTGGAGATGATGTGGGAAAAGTGGAACACTAATGCATTGTTGATGAAGTTGTGAACTAAAGAAACTATTCTAGAGAGCAATTTGGAACTATGCCCAAAGGGCTATAAAACCATTCATAAGCTTTGATTCAACAATGCCACTGCTAGTTCTGCATCTCAAAGACATTTAAAAAAAGGGGAGAGGAAAGACCTATTTGTACAAAAATATTCATAGCAGCTCTTTTTGTTGTGGCTGAGAACTGGAAATCAGAGAGATGCTCATCAATTTGGGAATGGCTAAAGAAGCTGTGGTATGGGATTGTAATGGAATATTATTGTGTTGTAAAAAATGACAAGCAGAATAATTTCAGAAAAATGTGGAGAGACTTACATGACACCTGCATAGTTTACGGAAGAAAACCAGGAAAACGCTGTACACAGTAAAAGAAATATTGTTTGATGAAGAAATGTGAATGACAGCTATGCTCAGCAATGCAATGATCCAAGAAAATCCTAAAGGACTAATGGTGAAGCACACTATCCACCTCCACAGAAAGAACTGATATTTTTTAATACAGGCTAAAGCATGATATTTTTCATTTTCTTTCTTTCATTTTTTTTCTCATTTATTAGAGTCTTCTTCACAAAAGGACTAGCATGGAAATGTTTTGCATAACAGCACTGTATAGCCTATATCTGATTGTTCACTGTCTCAGGGAGGTAGGAGGGGAGGGACAGAGGAAGGGATAGAATTTGGAATGCAAAACTTTAAACAAAAATTTAATTTATATATATATATATATATATATATAAAATTTGTATGTATTTACTCAAAATATGTACATACGTATATCCTCAAAACAAAAGTGATGGCATGGGGAAAAAATTCTATGCATTAAGTAAATAAAAAAAGGAACAAATGAAGATTTGGAATCACCCTGACAAGGCAAAAACAAACATTCCAAAAATTAAAAAATATAACAAGATCTGAATTTTTGGAAGGCAATCACCGACCACAAACAAAAATCTGGGATAAATATATAATTTCCAAATATCTTTGTAGTGAAATGTATAAGTTAACATTAACTGAGCTAGAAGAAGAAACTCAACATAATGGCAACAGGAGACTTTTATATCTCTCTCCCAGTTTTTATAAGTCTAGTGAAAGGTACACAAAAGAGAAAATAGGGCAATGAAAAAAATTACTGGAGAGAGTAGAGTTAAAAAAACACACTTGCGCTACCTTTTAAATGGTACTACAAAGCATATACAGATTTCCCAGAACTAATGGAACTCTAAAAAAAATTGATGATGTATTATGGTATAGAGATACTACAAACAAAAACAAAAAGCAGAAATAGTGAATACATCATATACAGGTGATAAATAAAAATAGTCACTGGTGAAGAAAACACATAAAAAAGACAGAAACACAAAAGTGACTTAACAATGAAATGCTGAATAATCAATAAGTTAAAGAAGAAATCATGGAAACAATAGGAATTGGACTTTCAGTAAAATATTCAAGAAGATGGGGAACTAGACATTTTCTGATCACCTTGAACTCTGATACATCTCTAAAACAAAACTAATTCACCAAATATATATTAACATCAGCTGTCTCCATTATTTAGGACATAAGGAATCCAAAAGAAGGTAGAACAAAACAAAAACACATCTCTGAGTTGACTTCTCACATAGCACCCCTCCTTTTGGCACTTCTTGGAGTGAGGCTACATTTAACTGAACCAAAAATACAGTTGCGCAATCCAAGCTAGAGATTCAATACATGAAATAATGGCTGTAGGATGTCTTCAGGGAAGACCAGTACTTCTAGTGTGAGGGCTACCAAGCCCTTTTCAGGGCTGCTTTCCACATCTGGTGTCTACCTGATCCACCCAACTCTCACCTGTGCTCCAAGAAGCTGTAGCATGCACAATGGCTACACTGTGGTAAACCATTTTGGCAGATGGGCTAAACCAGGTTGAGGGTAACTGAGGGGGTCTCAAACCTGCAGGTAACTTTGGGGGGTGTCTACCCCAAACATATGATGAATTCCCCTTTTGGAATGGGCACATGAGAACAATTTGTTCCAATGGCTATGAAGGCAGCTGAAGCAGGCCTTGTAGAGTGCTTAGAGCTTTGTTAGACATGGAAGATGCCCAGGTCATCCACTGCCTCTCAAGCTATCACCAGTCTTCGCTAGTCTGTATCGCCACAGCACTGTGACAATTCTGGAAGAGGGAGTGAAGCCAATGAT